>NC_138203.1:259254989-259624989 GCF_964194415.1 Vipera berus
ATCATGTGCCTTCATTGTGTGATATTAAAGATCTCTTGTTTTAGTATAAACAATTTAGCAACTCTTAAATCGTCATCTCCTTCTCAGGTTGGTGTTCTTCCAGGATGAACTGTAATCTGATCTGGAAAAATAACTATTAATGTTTTCTGAATTAATAAAGAGCATTGTGTAGGAGTAAAGATTAATGAAGAGGTTTATTCATCTTTTTCATTTCTCTTAGAACTTGTGATGTTAGATGGGGACACACTTCTAACTTGGTATTGATATATTTTATTGTATATAAAAGTGTGCCAAATGGTAGTGGTATAAGTACTAAGCAAAAAAGAAAACAAAAGTGTATTTGATCAAGTTGGTTTTTATTAATATTGTGGCAATTAAAATAGTTAAACATTTAAATTATCTCCCCAATTTTGATAGCTTAAAAGGTAAAATAAAACCATGCATTTAAAAAAAAACAGCCTCAAGAACATAACTACAATGCTATTTCCAAGATTTTTATTTGGTTCTAACATTTTAAAAAAATAGCTTCTCTATTGCTTGTTACAAATGCAAAATGCAAAATATCTCTATATTTATAACATTGGTATATTATTGCAGTCTGTTGTGTTTGGTGTTTACAGTAATTAAACATAAGCGGGAACATTTTTAAGGAAAAAGTTGGAAGAACTGTTGCTTTCCCTGAATAAGCTATTAGAAGATAGGTTTAAGGCAGCCTTTGTCAATCTTGATCTTTCCAGATGTTATGGGTTGCAATTTATGGCTAGACATAAATAAATAGAATCATAGGGCTGAAAGGGACCTGGGAGGTCTTCTAGTCCAACTCCCCGCTCAAGGCAGGAGATTTATACTGCCCCAGACAAATGGTTGTCCAATCTTTCATTGAAGACCTCCAGTTTTCAATTTATTTATTTATTATTTATAAGTTTCTTATTCTTTATTATTTCTAAGATTAGTCACTTTGCAGAGCAATGGTTACTAAACTGTAGTTAAACATAACAGAGGAATACCAGGATGAGGTGTGTTCTGAAAAATGAGTCATGTTGTCTTTAGCTTACAACCATTCATTTAGCAGTCATTCAAAGTTATGCAGCACTGAGAAAAGTGAGTTATGATCAGCCTCATACTTACAACCGTTGCAGGATCCTCATTGTGCTTGAACTTCAGGAGCCTGGCAACCAGCATGTATTTATGACAGTTGTGGTGTGTGCCAGAGTCATGTGATTGCTATTTGTGACTTCCCATCTGGCTTCTGACAAGAAAAGCCAATGGGAGAATCTGGATTCATTTAATGACTATATGTGATTCACTAAACCTCTGTGGCAAATAAGGTTGTAAAATCCAATGTGATTCACTTAATAACCACCTTGCTTGACCCAAATGTGCTTTTTCAGGAGGCAACTGGACTTTCTTGTTTTTTTTTAAGACGTTTTGCTTCTCGTCCAAGAAGCTTCTTCAGCTCTGACTGGATGGTGGGGGAACGGAAGGGTTTATACTACTTGCAGACAGCTGGTCATTTGTATTCTTTTTGCATTCTTGCTTAGAAACAGAAAGTCAGGTCCAGTGGTGGGATTCAAATACCTGAACAACTGGTTCTCTGCGTGGATGCAGGCCTGGGCCTCCAAGGCCTAGAATGGACTTCCAGAAGTAGCATCCATGCAGTTCCAGTGGGCCGTTCTAGACCTGGGAGGCCTCCTCCAGGCCTCCCAGGCATAGAACGGACTTCCAGAGGTTGCATCCATGCACTTCCATTGGGCCATTCTAGGCCTGGGAGGCCTCCTCCAGGTCTCTGAGGCCTAGACTGGACTTCCGGAAGCAGTGTGCATTCAGCCGGTTCTCCAAACTCAACAAAATTTAGCTACCAGTTCTACCAAACCGGTGCAAACCGGCTGAATCCCACCACTGGTCAGGTCCCCATTGTGATTATAAGTCAAGGACTAACTGTGTACATAGGTACTCTTCCTGTTGATGTTTAAATGAAGGTGTAACCATTTTAAATAAATATAAAACCCACAAGACATAGCGTGGGAAGAATAAGGGGTGAAATGTTGAACTTGGATGAAAGCTATTTCAGTTTTACATTCTAACCCATGTAGCTCCAACCTTGATGTTATGCAAAAAAAATCCTAATGACCTGGTTCTTCTCCCAGATGACTGTGAAGCCTTTGTTTTGGTTTGCTCGTTTCTCTGATTTTTTTTTCCTGGTTTGCTTTTGGTTTTGCTGTTCTGGCTTGGTTGCACTTTCTATAAGTTGGCTTTTTAGATGTAAGCCATCTAAAAACTTTTGGAATCAGGTGGCTCATTAAAAAAATAATGACCCCATTAGGGGCTTCTTTAACTGTTGTTAAGGAGCCATGAACTTGTGACGGGCAGCCATATAAATGGAAATAATATCAACTATCCTGAGATTGTGCTCTGGACAAATTATTAACAGCAATCCTGCTGTATTCTGATCATTTTTTTTCATACAGTTGAAATCAGCATGAGGTACTAGTCTGGCAGGTTTTAAAATCCTTTTATAACAAATTAATGGTTCTGAAGTATAGTTTAGCCTGAAATCTCATACCCACATAGGAAAGGAAAGTTACTGTAGCTCCTGCTATATTCAGCAGGGTGATGGCAACGTTGCGTCCAGCCATACCATTTCAAAGCTACAACCTCTTTATATGGAAGGTTTTTGATGTGTATTGAAAGAGGAATTATTCCTTCTCATTTTCACTAATAAATTAGAGCTTCATTGGTGCAATAAATGAGAACCATGTCCTGTTGTCACACTAATATTTCTCCATTTTTGGCAGTAGTTACAGTTAGGTTTTTATGTTTTTATGTTATTTATGAGCTTTATACTTATTGCTAATTGTTATGTTTTATTATGTTTTTATACTTTCTGATGTTAAGCACTGGGAGTCTACTCTGAGATGATGGCTGTATATAAAAGTGACAAATAAATAAGCAAACCAACTGAGTACAGGAGCTGCACATGGCTGCAGTTTAATTTTACACCTCCCCAAACCTCATCCTGATCTCCAGATGTTCCTGTCTTTCTGTCTGCAGATGTTTGCATGTGTAAGAAAGAAATGCGATGGGTAACCCAGAGAGAGGACAAAAGATGCACTGCTGCAATTTCAGGTGTAACTACAGCTTGCGCAAATGTGAGATCCTGATACATTTTTCTTATGACCAGTCAAAATGGTTTTTCTTTCATCAGCCATATCCCATTCTCATGTGAAAATCCATCCATCCATCCATCCATCCATCCATCCATCCATCCATCCATCCATTGATTGATTCATTGATTGATTGATTCATTCATTCATTCCCTAAGACCAAAAGCAAGTTCAAACCATGTCCAATTCTCAGACATAGCCAGAACAAGTCCCTGCATTTTTCTTGGCAAGGTTTTTCATTGTCTCCTTCCTAGGGGTGAGAATGTATGGCTGACTTAAGATCACCCAGTTGGTTTCATGCCCAAGGCAGCACTAGAATTCACAGTCTCCTGGTTTCTAGCTAGATACCTTAAACACTATACCCATGTTGTGATTCAGGGTCAGCCTGTGGGTTCGGCAGTTGGGTCGGACGATTCAGAGAAGGAGGAGGGGGGTGTTGGAGAGGTTGCTGAGGGGGTTGGAGAGCTTGCTGATGAGAGCCCTCAGCCAGGCCCCTCCCACCTGGTTACAACGGAGACCCAGCTGTGTGAGCCTGACAGCGTGGATGAAGATGACCCACAGCTGGCCCTGTTCAAGGACGCCCGACGCAGGAGGCAGTCAATCAGGAGTAAACAGAGGAAGGCAATGGGGCACCTCGGAAGGAGGCAGAGAGAAGCCACGCCCTGAACTGTTTAAAAGGGGAATGCGTGGGAGGGCTGGTTTGCTGAAGGCAACCGTTTGAATAGCTCCTGTTTCATGGTTCGTGTCTTGTTTTTGCTCTGTTTGCTTTTGTGTCCATAAATTTGGCAGGCTTAGTTCCAGCCTCTTGCCTTCTTGTAAAGGGGTTGTCCCTGCCTTATCTGCAGGGCCGGTAGTAGGCTGGTACAGAACAACCCAACTTACCCTCAAAAACAGGATTCTTCTTCTTGTGCCATATCCGTTATCGGACATTGGTGATCATGTTGGCGATCCTGTGTTTATCAGCAGCCACATGAAAAAGTAATAAACAGAAGCAGGAGGAAAGAAAGAAAGAAAGAAAGAAAGAAAGAAAGAAAGAAAGAAAGAAAGAAAGAAAGAAAGAAAGAAAGAAAGAAAATCTGTATCAGCCTTACAGCCAATCATTCACGAACAAAATTTTTAAAACAATCTTAGTTCCTTCCTAGGAAGGTTGGAGAGAAAGAGGAGGAGAAGTGGGGAGAAACGGGAGGGAAGTGGTGAGGGAAAGAGGAGAGGAGAGGAAGAAGAGGGAAGTAGGAAAGAAAGGAGAAAGGGAGAAAGAAAGTAGAGAAGAGGGAGGAGAGAGAAGGAGGGTGGATACAGTGAAAGGGGAAATCGACGAGCAGCACCCAAACTTACGTGTATGTATTTATGTATGGTGATATATAATATCTACAGCATTACTGATATAACAAATGTTAAATACCTGAAAAAATGTTTATATTTCATTGGTTAGTTTGTGGTATATTAAAGGAACTATGAAAAATAAAATAAAATAAAAAATAACTGGGGGAAAAACGAATCTTAGTTATTCCCTAATTTATTAGTAGGAAAAAATATTTTTTTTCATCTGGCTTAATCTAACCAATAACTAATAAAAGCATTAGGATGTTGTCATGCCATGGTTGGTACATAGGTCATAGGTTGTTATGGTCTGGATTTTCTGAAGAGCCAGACCAGACAAATCATCCGAAGAACTATTAGCCAATCAGACACTTGTAGCAGCCCCCGGTGATGATGAATCTCAGTAGATGGTAAAGATTTGGAAGGGCACCTAGACCAAGAACATGCCAGCAGAACAGAAGTAATCAGCCCGTCTCCTTGCACAGAGAGGAAGCGCCACCTCTAATCAAGCCAACCTCCAGGCCCCTGACTCTTCCTTGCAAACAACTCTCAAATTTCAAGACAAGTCCTAAATCTTTGACTGTGTCTACTCTTGAGAAGTCTACAACACAGCAAGAAACTGAAACTTGATGTCTACCCAGCTTACTACTTGACTTTCTTTCTACGTTTCTCAGAATTGTGAACTTCTCAAGGTAGCTAGATCTTTTCATAATATGTCCAAGGTACGATACTTAACCCAGTTGAACTTTCTGAAGTGTTCTTGCAAAATAGCAAGCTAGAGAACGATCTTCCATCACGAGTAGTTCAGATTTATTGAGGGACACATACTTTATGCCTTCGAAGTGTGAAAAAAAAACCTTCCTTGCTGAAAAGGAAGCCTGTTGTGATGCCATGTACACAATCCTTTGATTATGAAATATTTCTCGATGTAAAAAAATATCCACTATCCTGAATTACACTATTTAATATTGAAATTGTAAATATACCGTAAACAGAATCAGGTTTACCACTATTCGATGTGTCCACTTACATTTTAATGTTGGTTGCAATGCTAATTTCTTTTTATTATGGCTATGTTTTATGTATAGGGATATTTTATTTATGCTGCTGCTATCGATACTTAATTTTTTTAAAAAAAAATTGTAAGCCACCATGCGTCTATATGGATTTGGTGATACATAAATGGAATGAATAACAAATATTTCAGCAAAGTGAAATGGATGTTTTTGCTGATTTTGCAATACTGTGATAGGACAGCAAACGTCTCCTGTAGCCCAGTGATCTTCTAATTGCCTGTCATGTCTCTTACCACTCTTGGTTTTTGATGAGAGACTGTGGATTAGGCAAGAATGTCAACACCTGCTGGAGAGAAACATAGGAATTGATCTCCATTCCTTCTTTTTCAACAAGAGGTGCATTGTTGAAGGCTGGTTTCCAGCCTTGAATCTAATAACTCTGGGATTCAGCTGTAGCTTTGGCAGGGATTTGCAGCTTCTTTTATAATTAGCGTGGCTGCCTTTAATTGGAATAATTCACTCGGTGGCTGCGAAGTGCATACAGGTTAGATCTTGCTTCTCTGCACAGTAATGAAAATTCCTGGAAAGGTGTTGAAGTGATAAATCTTAATGTCAGTTGTTTGTACAGCATTAGCATTATGTAGCTAACCTGTTTGAAATGAGCCATAGACAAATTCAACTTGCTTAGAAGAAGGATGGCTTTCTGTTTACAATAACTTTAAATAAACAGCATTTGCTGATTGACCTCAAAACCTGAGCTTGGATTTGCTTTGTCTCAGCATAATGGGTCTTGAGCAATCGAATGGTGATATTTTTTTAAGCAGCATAAAATATTTGGAGTACTGAAAATTGAGGATATTTTGTGGCATCACCCAAAGCTGCTCGTGGAAGTGATCCACTTTAATACTGAAAAATGAAAGGCTCTATCAACAGAAGAGAATATTTGCAACTTTGGGTTGGACTGTGGGGAGCCCCGGTGCTCTCTGAGCTTGGCTGTTTCCTTGCAGATGTTTCATTACCCATCTAGAGAACATCATCATCAGCAATGATAATGTTAGCTAATTGGCTAATGAAACATCTGCAAGAAAAGAACCGAGCTCAGGGAGCACCAAGGGTCCCAAAGTGCTCCATCTCAGCACCTGCCAAGTTGAAGGTTTAAGGATGGGTGCAATGTCTATCATCTTTGGTTCAGGGGAAGTGTATTCTGTACATATGAGGATGGTCAAAGGGCCAGCAAGGCTCCAGTTCAGTATGTTGAGGCTTATTTCAGCAGTGCCTGGAAGCAAGAGTTTGCTTTGTTTTATGTAGCTTCATTGAACTTTGATCAGAGTGAAGGATCCCTTCAGGGCTTCATATCAGCCTATTCTCTTGCTATCACTGTCCTTTTATTGGAGTTGTTTTGGTTTGTACCACTTTTGTTGGGAGGTCTGAATAAGGGATTCTCTCCTCTCCTCTCCTCTCCTCTTAAAAGCCAGGGGATATATATTTTTTAAACATTTGCTATTGGATTTCCATGTGGGACTCTTTCTGGTAGGCGTATAGATGCCTAGACACAAGAGTTTTAGAATTATATAGATCAAAATATAAATTTTTAAGCAAAGCAATCAAAGTCATTGTGACCTACTACTGTCTATTATGCTATCCATGCATTCTTAATTGAGTCTATTGAGAAACATTCTTTGCCATTTTGACTAAGTTGGCCTCAAGAATCACTTAGATTCTTAGATGCTGAGTTTGGGGGGGGGGAATAGAAATGTTTCTGAACAACACATATAAAAGAATAAAGTGGTACATGACCATTTATTGGTGTAACCTTGAGAAAAGATTGCTTAAATGCTATATTTGGGAGTGTCAGATGACAGATCATAAGATTTGCACTACAGCAAAAAAAGTCTTTGATCATAATTGGTGAAATGTGCCACCTTTTTACGGATGATTAAATAATTTAATCACATCTAAGTTTCTTCAGGCAGTGGCGAATATGATACACATGTCACATAATCAATCCAATGTCTTGGTTTTTCAGATACTTTTGAAAAGCCTAACAACTTTGGAATCCAGGAAATAAATTTAATTTTCAAAGCTTTATTCCAAAGCCAGCTGCTATACTGCTCAGTTTTAATTAAATAGTTATCCCACCATAAAAATGGCTTCTGTTCACTTGGACTACTTTATTTAAAGTTGGTTTCACAGATTATATTGTGCCATAATTTATTTAATTTTGGATGGTTTGAAAAACTACAATGACTGGGTTTACACAACATGGGAAGTCAAAATGAGACAAATCACTTCTAAGCTTTTAAAAAATGTGTGAACACACCCTAGGAGCTTATAAGGCAATATCAGGGCCAAAGGTTCCAAGTAACAAACTATTATTTAATCTTTCAAAAATCTATTTTTGATGATACAGATATAAAATAGGTAGTACCTATTTTATATCTGTATATCAAACTTGGCCCTTTTATGACTTTCTGGCTGAGGAAGACCCCTGATCTAACTAAACAGTAACAATTGTGAAAGGGATTTTTTAAATATGAGCCAGCAGTGTGCTGCAATTGCCCCAAAAGCTAATGCAGCCCTAGGTTGCATCAACAGAGGGATAGTATCAAGATCTCATGAAGTGATAATGCTGCTTTATACAGCATTGGTGAAACCACACTTGGAATATTAACCCAATTCTGGTCACCATGATACAAAAAAAATGTTGAGACTCCAGAAAGAGTGCAGAGAAGAGCAACAAAGATGATAAGGGGTCTGGAGGCTAAACCTTATGATGAATGATAGAAGGGTACTACGTACTGTATGTCTAGTCTAATGAAGAGAAGAACTAGGGGTGACACAGTAGTAGTCTTCCAGTACTTTAGGGGCTGTCACAAAGAAGAAGGGGTCAATCTATTCTCCAAAGCACCTGAGGGCAGGACAAGAAACAACAGATGGAAACTTATCAAAGAGAACAAAGGAGAAATTTCCTGACAGTGAGAACAATTAATCAGGTGGAATGGTTTACCTCCAGAAGTTATGGGAGCTTGGTTGCAGCCATTTGTCCAGAAGGTTTTGCTTGAGCGGTGTGTGTGTGTGTGTGTGTGTGTGTGTGTGTGTGTGTTATATCAGAAGACCTCCAGGATCCCTTTCTAGAGGGCACAGCTTCATTTGGAGGGGGGAATATAAAGATGGGCTGAGGGGGACAGCATCCTAGAGCAGAGGTCCCCAACCTTTTGGGCACCAGGGACCAGTTCCGTGGATAGAGGTTTTTCTGCGGACTGGAGGGGGCGCGGTTTTATGTGCTGCCTGCATCCTGTGGATGGGGCTTTCCTTGTTTGTGCGGACCGGTTGCTAGCATGCTGCGGCCTGGTACTGGTCCACGGCCTCCATTCCCATCCTGATTTAAAGAGAAAAAGTGAAATAGCCCACACTCAACATTTTGGCTATTTTGCTGCTTAGTTTGATATAATTTATCACATAGTATCTTGTTTATAGACACTCCACATTTTTATGTAAAGTTGTATACAGTCAGTTCTTGTCTTATGGCTGTTTAGCAACTCTTAGTTACAAAAAGCACTGAAAAAAAACCTGCTGATTCTCACGTTTATGATCATTGCAGCATCCCCATTGTTCATGTGATGAAAATGTTGGCACTTGGCAACCGGGATGTATTTACGATAGTTGCAGAGTCCCAGCGTCACGCAACTTTCCAAGCTGGCTTCCAACAAGCAAAGTCAACGGGGGAAGCCAGATTTGCTAACGACTGCATTATTCACTTAGCAACTGCAGCGATTTGCTTAACAACCATGGCAAAAAGGTTGTAAAATTGGGCATGGCTCATTTACTGACTGCTTTACTTAGCAACAGAAATTCTGGACCCAATTGTATTTGCCAGTCCTAATATTTTCCAGTAATAATTATCTGAGAAGATAACAATTGTGCAATGATCCATTTGTTTGCTTTATTAGCTATGCATGTTATTCTCAGGAGTCTTCGTCGGCACCAAAGTTCAAAACCATTGATCCTCACCCAATCTTGATTCTTCAAAGCCTAACTTAATTGCCTTTTGGAAAAGCACCTTTGGGACAACCATGATCTAGATCAGTGATGGCGAACCTTTTAGAGACCGAGTGCCCAAACTGCAACCCAAAACATACTTATATATTGTCGGGTGCTGGGTGGGTGTGGCCCATTGGGTGGGCGTAGCTGCAGTGGTAACAGCAGACTGGTTGGGACTAAAAAGTTCAATCAATCAATTCCAACTTTGCAAGATTCTTTTTTTCCCCACGAGAAGTTGAAATTGATTGATTAAACCTTTTTTTTGCACACGGCAGCAGAGGCCAAAAATGAAAAGGTTTTATAAAACTGAGCTGAAGACCTAGGACTGGGGTGATGGCACGCATGCCCACAGGGAGGGCTCTGCGTGCCACCTGTGGCACATGTGCCATAGGTTCGCCACCACAGATCTAGATCATTGAGACTTTCCATATACATTGTGCAAAGATCTATTTCTTTGAGTAGAGATTACTCCTGGGAAAAGTGGGAGGAAGGAGAGGAGGATGACCAGCAGCAAGGTGGATAATTATGGTGGCAATGGGTGCACTGTTGGAAGATATGAAAGCCCACCTTAGGAACACACCTTTGTGGAAAATATCTGTTTATGTGGTCACTAGGAGTTGACACTGACTTGATGGTACATAATCAGTCCAATTTCTCTGACACATGTTTTGTATTCCTCAACCAGAGGAGCAAGAAGCACTTTCAAAACAGATAGTACTTTTCAGATGGCCTGGTGCACACATAAAAATGGCCAAGCCACTGGTGTTGTCAACTCTGCAATGAACCTGGATGAAGCCATCTTACTCATTTTTGGTTGCCACAAGAATGGGGGGGGGAGGAATGGGGAGTTTTATGCTAGTCTAAACAATTCTCTGTACCATGGGAACCAAGGTCATTTCTGTTCATTAGACTGGGGGTTGAACCTAATGTTAGAAAGCCCACCAAACTATTCTATTGGGAAACGTAGTTGATTGTATAGTTTCTGGGTGGGAAGTTTAATATCATCTTTGAAAATGAGCATAGCTGTGGCCATTTTCTGTATTCATTTTCAGTTGACACATAGAAAGGGGAAAGGGGGGATTGCGAGGTGCTTCGCTAGTCAAAATAATCTTTGTCCCATGGGAATCAAGGTCATCAGCTGCTCCCAAGACTGCTGGCTGGGCATTTCATGAAGAGCCCACCAAGAAGATGTAGTGGAGAACGTGATTGCTTGCATAGCTTTAGAGGTGGGGTTTCTTAACTTTGAATTGGGAATTGTTACGTGTGTCTTCAGACTTGGTTTCACTTTTGATGTGCCAATTGTAACTAATAAACATGTTCTTTGAGGAATTTCCAAGCCTCAGAGTTCTGCTTTATTTTTCTCTGTCAGTCGGAACCATGACATTTAACTTTGTAATACTATAACTTTTTGGAGGGAATTGTAGTCTTGGTTTCACTTTTGATTGCGCCAATACTTTGTAGCCAATGAACATTTCTTAGAGGAAAAGACTCAGAGTTCTGCTTTAATTGTTCTCATCTATCAGAATCATGACAGGTGTTTCTTAACCTAAATACCTAAAAAAAGTCCTGCTAGGATTTCCTAGATCAGTGATGGCGAACCTTTTAGAGACTGAGTGCCCAAACTGCAACCCAAAACCCACTTATGTATCATTGGTGCTGGGTGGCATGGCCCATTACGTGGGTGTGGCTGCAGTAGTAATAGCAGACAGGGTGGGACTAAAAAGTTCAATCAATCAATTCCAACTTTGCGAGATCTTTTTTTCCCCTGTGTGAAGTTGAAATTGATTGATTGATTGAACCTTTTTTTTTTGCACATGGCGACGGAGGCCTAAAGCGAAAAGGTTTTATAAAACCCAGCTAAAGGCCTAGGACTGGAGTGATGGCGCACGTGCCCACAGAGAGGGCTCTGCATGCCACCTGTGGCATCCATGCCATAGGTTCGCCACCACGGTCCTAGATGGAGAATAAGATTAACCCAATGATTGGCAACTTATCCTCTCTACCTTTGTTTAATATTTTTCAGCTCATATACTTACAATATCTTTTTTTCTGAACATGTATCATTCTCAGCTATTGACTGAAATGCCCTTTCATTTTCACATTGTTATTTGTTTACATCTAGCTTGGGATGAAAATCACAGCAATGTTGCTTATGACAAACATTTTGCATACTTCTGAAGACTTTAGTATGACTGGCTTTGAAAAAAAGAAGAGAAAATATATTTTATCCCCAGAATATTAACTGAAAATAAAATCAATTCATATAAATACGTTTTGGAATCCTATTTATCTATATTACTGTTCTATCCAACTTTAATTAGTGAAAGTACTGCAGAAAGGGCTGACTACATTAATCAGCTATTTGGTGTGTATCAATGAGTAATCAAAGACTTTAGACTTTATATTTGTCTATAATTAGAAATAACCCCACAGAAATGATGAAGCAGTATATTTTAAATAATCTCCACACAGCTTTTGATTCAAGCTATATATTAGGATCAGTTTGAGGTCTATAAAATAATTTCTATTCATTCTAATCTAACATCATAGACCAAGGATAATTATAAATGTCCAATGTAGGGAAATGTTGATCATTCATCCAACAGGTGAAAAGTTTATTGAGCTGACCTTCTTTAGAAGGGTCCTTCTTTCAAATGAATATGTTTGCTGATGTTTCAGTTCATATTCAGCTTATGATCTAAGATATATTTATTCATGTAGGAAGTTTTGTTTGCACATTTGCACTGTTCTTATTCACACTGGTGAATAAGGAAAGAGTGATTTTTGAAAGAAAAGTTTGCTTTGTTTAGCCATGCCAATCCCAGTGCCAAAAAATTCCAGAAACCTGTGATGGTAGGTATGGATTTTATTGTGCTCAAATCTATTTTATTTATTTATTTATTTTATTAAACTTATATAACCGCCCTTTTCCCGTAGGACTCAGGGCGGTTCACAAGGTTTTTTTAAAAAACAATGCAACAAATTACAAAAATTAAAAACAATTAAAATGATTACACTAACCTTGAAATAAAAACCCAATTACAATTAAAAATACAATTAAAACCCCAGTTAATACTCTCAGTCTAGGCCAGAAAGCTCGAAGAGCCAGGTCTTCAGGTCCCGGCGGAATGAGCGAAGGTCAGGGGCAGTCCTAAGCTGTACAGGCAGCTGGTTCCAAAGGGCCGGTGCACCCACAGAGAAGGCCCTCCCCGTGGGTATTGTCTGCCGGCAATCTTTTACCGGCGGTACCCTGAGGAGACCCTCTCTGTGGGAGCGCACAGGATGAAGGGAGCTTGATGCCGGCAGCAGGTGTTCCCTCAAATATCCCGGACCCGTGCCATTTAGGGCTTTATAGGTCATCACCAGCACCTTGAATCTCACCCGGAGGGCAACCGGAAGCCAATGCAGCTCGTGGAGTAGAGGTGTTACATGGGAGTATTGGGAAACCCCCATCACAACCCGTGCAGCTGCATTCTATACCTTTCTTAGATTCTTCACAATTTCTTATAAAGGAATATTCGAAATGTTTTTCTGACTCCCTTTCTTTCCTTTGTTCTGCTTTGAAGCATAGTGTCCCAAAGCCCTGAAATACTTAGACTTTCTTTGAGATATCTAAGGAAACCAGGGGACCATCTCACTCCATCCAAAAAGGAGTAAAAATGGAAAGACCAGGCATAAAATTATTCATTAGTGTAATACTTTATCTGCGTCAAATACCCTGGTAGAGTCATATAGCTTAGAAGAGTATCACAGAACAGACAATTATTCCAAAGCTGATAAGAGCTGAAATAATAATAATAATAAAATGCCAGTAGACTACGTTATGTTGGGAAGGATGCACTGGCCTCATTTTGATGTTATATTAAGTTGTTTCTTGCTGTTACAGGCACAAATCCTCAGGCTCGTGTTCTTTCCCTCCCTTTTCCAGAGCTGCTGGAACAAATATTTTGTGTTTTCATTTATATTTTTAATAAACCAGTTCATTTTGGGGTTTAACTTTCTATTACCTTTTTTCTTTAAGAAGCAATAGGACTGTAAACACTATTCGATAAAGTAGGGATTTCCCCCCCAAAATATTTTGTGGGACCGTATTGACTGTGCAAAGTTGGTTGTGAGCACAGCCAAATTCCTACTATAATAGCAGAAGGCTATAGTGGTTGATATATATTTCAGCAATAATGATTACCATCTTGTTCATGCCATGTTAGCTATAACAAATCCACAAAATGTCATGAATAGCTCAAGGCTTAGTGACATAAATTAAAGTTACTTGTTGTGCGGTTTGAAGCACACATGGATTACTATCACAGATAGAAATATTTCTATCCACACAGTATTATGACCTGGTTCAGATCTCTGTGTTGAATATCATAACTTCCAAGCAGTCAATGGAGGCACAGTAAAGAACTCCCATCTGAATTGAAGATATGCAAAGGGAATTCAAAAGACTTCTGGAATGTCAAATGATCTATTTTTATCCTCCTTTCATGTCTTTAGTGGTATACTAATATTTTGTTTTTTATACATACTATTTACTGCTGGCTATTTGTCATAACAATACTAAATCATTTCTGCTCCCCCATGTAACAACCACCATCAACATACCTCCAGCATTCTGCATGCTTATGGGTGAAGACCAAAAAAAGTGAAAGACCAGCCTACTGTTAATGATGTCTGTATCAGGACTACTATATTTATTTTCTGTTTTCCTCCTTCATTCCTCTTCGCAGTATTTTGAAGTTAGAATATTACATTCCAAAGGTCGAGCAGTGCTTAAAAAACAAAGTCCCACGATGCCAAATAATTGTAGCTTAAACGTGGGGGAATGGGAAGGGAAGACCTGCAAGTTGATGAAAACACATTCAGGGAATGTTGTGCATGTTGACAAATTGAAGTATATTGTTTGCACGTGTTTACATGGAAGTCATGTTTGTTCGTAGGTGCCAACCAATGTATAGCACAGTGATGGCAAACCTTTTAGAGACCGAGTGCCCAAACTGCAATCCAAAACCTGCTTATTTATCACCAAGTGCCAACATGGCAACTCATACATTAACATCTTTTGTCTTAAAAGAAAAATACAATAACAAAGGTTTCAATGATACAAAAGACTTTTTACTGAAAGGTTAAAGTTTCCCTTTGGCATACTTTTGAACAATTAATGTGATTTTTGCTGTTGTATGCATGCTGATAATTTGTCTAACCTTGGCTTATACTTTGTAAGTTTGAGAGCAACACATGGAGCACTCAGGTCATCTGTTAGTCTGTTTCTGGTGTCAGATTTGATATAATTCAAAGCTGAAAACAGCACACTTTTTCCTGCAAAAACCTAGCCAAAGAACAAGGCACATGTGCCCACAAAGAGGGCTCCAAGTGTCCCCTCTGGCATGCGTGCCATAGGTTCGCCACCACTGGTATAGCATATTGATTGTATTCTCTTCTTTGCAAGAGAATATTTACAGCTCAGGATTGAGCTATCTATCTGCCTAGTCCCTGGTGTTCTCTGAACCTGGTTATTTTCTTATAGGTGTCTCATTATCCAACTAGATAACATCATCTCTTCCCTAGTTGGGCAATGAAATGTCTATAAGAAAACAACCAAGCTCAGACAACACAAAGAACCCCACACAATTTTCTTTCTTGTTTGTTTGCACTCTCATACCAGATAACTATGGATGTTAATTTGTTTTGCCCATATACAGAGATGTAAATATCAGTATGGAAATATCTAACATATGGAGGCAACTTACTCATGACAAGTTCCAGCAAGAAAAAAAATCAGTCATATAGTGTCTTCTAGTGGCCAGTAGCAGATACCGTATAATCATTGTACAGCATGTTGTATGAACCCAATTTATTGAATGGCTTAGTATGTTTTAGTAAGCCAAGTATGTCCTACTCCATAAACCATAAAATATAGGTTCTTACGATGTATGAACCCAGCAGTAATCTTTGATTTTATTCCAAGTGAAGCTCCATGCATATTCAGTACATTACATTCCCTTTGTAATTCAATAGTCTCTGCAAACATTCTTAGATTGGCCTCATTGATTCAAATAATATGTTTGTTGATCAAAATGAAATTTAATTTTGCTGCATAATACATGTTTCTTGTGCAACTGAAATTAATTTCACTGCAGTTATTTGTCGATCAATTGTCTGTTTTTCTATTTCCTCAGTGCAACTTAAGAAATTTTTTTCAAGAAAGCAGTGGAGAGGAAAGGATTAAATTTGCCCTTCCTGCTGGCTATGATCCTATTTATTTTCAGCCTTTTCCCTCGAGCGCCTATAACTTGCATGATATCAATACCCCATTCCTGCATCTTAAATGCAGAGATGCATGTAAAATGACATTTAGCTTGGTCTGTATTTCACTCCGTTTGTCTGTCTGAGAAAAATAGGATAGGCAGCTCTTCTTTTAATGATTGCACAACTATTCTAAATTTAAGACACTGAAAACGGACACTTAAGGTACACAATCAACAATAGTCCATATCTTAGCTACCCCTCTCTGCCTGAAATCACACAGTTTACTTTTAAAAGCTCTATTATTTCTTAAGGTTGCAGAGAAATTCATTTTGCTAAGCTAAGCCTTCTGTTTTCTCCATTTCAGTTGTTCCTTTCTTGCTGGCGTGTCAGTTTGTATAAGGCTGCCTTGGAGAACCTGATCCAGCCAAGCAAACAACTGTTTTTTGCTTCACTGCATTTCTGCAGCCATCAAAGAAAAATATATGCCAGATCTAAGAGAAGGATCCAGATAACAGGAAAGCCACCCTGCTTCTTAGGACCTCATCCGTTAAATTAGTACTCTGGGTTTAATTTGCATTAGAAGTTACTTCAAATGGTGTGCTAAATTAGAGGGGAAATATTTTAAATAAAGAGGGTTGAGATGTCATTTGGTTTGGGCACTATGGGCCAGGTAAGATATTTTCAAAGCATTTCAGGGAATCAGTTCTCATGGAGATGAATGCTTCTGTCTGAGAAGAAGCCTCTTAGAACTCATCACTACAAGAGAGTGGTTTGGAAATGATGAATGGAATGGACTGGACTGGACTGGAATAGACTAGACTAGACTAGACTAGACTAGACTAGAATAGAATAGAATAGAATAGAATAGAATAGAATAGAATAGAATAGAATAGAATAGAATAGAATAGAATAGAATAGAATAGAATAGAATAGAATAGAATAGAATAGAATAGAATAGAATAGAAATCTTTATTGGCCAAGTGTGGTTGGACACACAAGGAATTTGTGTCTGGTGCATAAGCTCTCAGTGTACATACAAGTAATAGTGATAATCATGATCATAAACAACATGAAATACATGCATCTAAATTGTAAAATACAACACTTCATCATCAATTGTAAGATGCACTATTTAGTGATAGTCATAGAATACAGGGATGCGGTGGCTCAGTGGGTTAGGACGCTGAGCTTGTCGATCAGAAGGTCGGCAGTTTGGCAGGTCGAATCCCGAGTGCCGTGTAACAGAGTGAGTGCCTGTTACTTGTCCCAGCTTCTGCCAACCTAGCAGTTCGAAAGCACGTAAAAATGCAAGTAGAAAAATAGGGACCACTACGGTGGGAAGGTAACAGCGTTCCGTGTGCCTTTGGCATCTAGTCATGCCGGCCACATGACCACGGAGACGTCCTCGGACAAGCGCTGGCTCTTCAGATTTGAAATGGAGATGAGCACTGGCCCCTAGAGTCGGAAATGACTAGCACGCATGTGCGGGGGAACCTTTACCTTTACCTTTTTATAGAATACTAGCTAAACAACATAAATCATACTAGGATACTAAAAACAATATAAATTGTAGGATACAAGCAACAAAGTTATAATCATAAGCAGATGATAGGTAAGAAAGATGAGGAGTATCATAGTAATACAGCTTTACTAAGTAGTTTGACAGTGTTGTAGGAATTAGTTGTTAAGCAGAGTGACGTCATGGGGAAAAAAAAAAACCCTGTCCTTGTGTCTAGTTTTTGGTTTGCAATGCCCTACATCATCGTCTTGAGGGAAGAAGTTGAAATAGTTTATGTCCAGGGTGTGAGGGGTCTGTTGAGAAATCAAAAGTTTGACATAAGAAGTGTGCACTTTTATTTATCATATTTAATGTATGATGAGAAACTTGACAAGGAGAAGTAAACATAAACACACAATCCATGTGACTGTATAGACAACTTCTACAGGAGTACAACAGTGGCCTCATAACTGGATGTCCAATTCAGCTTTCCAGGCAATCATCTCTGGCATTGCTTCAAGTAGATCTTGCACAATATGTTTAATGGTTTGCATATCAGCACACAGTAACAAGGAGAATCTTTTTACCTTCCTCTCTTGATATAGGGCAGAGGCATTTTTCCCCCTGCCATGTCTAATTCTCATTTCCTCCAGACAGAGCGAGGGAGATTAAAACCACATAGTTTGGTAGAGGGATCACTAATGGCCAAGCATGCATTTTAAAAGAATATGAAAGTCTGAAAATATTAAACCAACTCTCACAATCAAATTAATGTATATTTGATTTTCTCATCCAGAAAATATTATCTTAAATGTTATTTCCACTGTATCTCCACAGTACAATGATTCACTCATTATTTTTTCTTTTACTCGTTACTTTTTTAAATAAATAAATAAGGTCCAATAATTTTGAATGTTTTGTTATTGTTGAATAATCCACAGTCTAAGATCTGCTGAAGTTTTGGATATAGACTTTAAAATAGTTTTCCTATGTTTAGACAAAATGGGGGTCTCCAGTTCTTTCTTATATTCGTTTTCTAAAATTGGCATGTGGTGAATTTATTCTGTGCCTAATTCCATGGAGTGCACCAGCTGCACCCATTCCTAGATTAGAAGACCCTCTAGTTGTCACTCATACTCTAGTCAGCTCAGACTATTGCAATACCCTCTATAGAAACTGCCCTTGGATCTCGCAGAAGCATCCCGTGGTCCAGGATGAATGCAATAGTATGGGACGTATTGGGACTGCCCAGTATGCTTATATAACACCACAGTTTCATGAGCTACAATGGTTGGCAGTTTGATTCCTTGGGATTCAAGGTGTTGGTTGTCATCTTTAAAGCACTGCATAACATAGGATCTGGCTAGTTGAAGGACTGCCTGTGGTATCTCCCTGGCTGGCTCATACAGATAGGGCAGGTGTGCTTTAATTGTTCCCATTAAACAGTGCATCTTTTGGAACCCAGGAAGCATCTTTCTGTGTGGTGGTTCCTGCCCTCTGGCTTTAGGTCCTCCTCAGAGACCAGTGTTGCTCCCATCTTGAGGATGTTTAAGAAGGTCTTAAAAACCTGGCTGTTCTCTCAGGCCTTGGAGGAGGTCTTTGAGGAGTCTTGTAGATTTCAGCTAGAGAGATTGAGTTTGCTCAGTTGCATAGGATGTATAAGTAGTTCTTGACTTACAACCATTTGTTTAGTGACTGTTTATAGTTACAACAGCACTGAAAAAAGAGCCTTATGACCATTTTTCATACTTATGACCATTGCAGCATCCCCATGGTCATGTGATCAAAATTCGGATGCTCAGCAACAGTTGCAGTGTCCTGGGGTCATGTCACCACCTTTTGCCACCTTCTGACAAGCAGAGTCAATGGGGAAGCCAGATTCACTTGACAACTGCGGCAAGAAAGATCTCGAAATGAGGCAAAACTCACTCAACAATTGTCTTGCTAAGCAATGGAAACTTTAGGCTCAGTTGTGGTTGTAAATTGAGGATTACCTATACTTGCTCTTTTGTGTTGTTTTCTTGATTGTATTTATTTGATGTAAGCTTTCCAGATTCATTTTAGTGTGGGCAGCTTCTAAATCTCATAAATTAACAAATAATGGGTGGGGTGGGATGGGGTGTTGTTTTGATAGGCTCGTTATTAACGGGCTAGTAGTACAAATGTAGCTGATTTGGCTGCCTGGATACTCAGCTGCTGGATACTCGTTCCTGTCAGTCATTCTGAGCCCCAGTTCACACATTATTCTTGATTAACATGATATGTGAACCTGCTCTAATGGCTTAATATAGGGCAGTCATTTGGCTGAGAACACAGTGCTTGGGACAGTGGTGCAGAGAGGATGGATGGCATTAGGTATATGGGTGGATGGAGTTAGTTGGTCTCTACCATTTTCACTCCTCAGTCAGTCTAAAGGAGTTTGAAACACACACACTATTGTCTTCATTGTTTCAGGCTGGAAATATATATTTTAAAAAATGCTGTGATTTCCCTGAACCAATCAATCAACCAATTTATTCATTGATTGATTCCTATGCCATTAAATCGGCATCAACTCTTAACCAATAGGAAAGCAAAAGATAATCTGTTCCCCACTTCTGAGGTCCTAGGCAAACACAGATCCTCTGAATGTAAAAAAAGGAAGTAAATTGCTACCCTTATTCTGTTCCGTTTCTTCCCAAACACCCATGTTGCTATGATGAGAAGCTGCTTGAGACATGGAGGTTACAGACAAGGAATAAATTTGCCATAAGCATTGTGCTGAAGATAAAATTATAGGAAGACACATGATATCTTACTGCCAGTTTTGCAAACCAGTGCTTTTTTCCAGATAAATTGATTGCAAGGGCAGCTGGCTATAAGGGAAATAAGCAGAAGCTTATTGGATCCGATGCTTGGATGAAAATGACAAAAGCACCATTGCCTTGTCACAATACACACTCCTCCCCTTTCTATTGGTGACATCATTACATGTAAATGAAAAAGGTGGAGCTTGCATCTCTATGCAAGGCTGCTTTCATAATTTCATTCCCTTGAATGATATTTCTGGAGATGTCCTTAAACAATTCAGACAAGCTTCAAGAATTCCACTAGAAAAGACCTCCAGGTTTGACCTAGTTTACTTTGATCTCTGCTTTCTTATACAATTACCCGTGGAAAGTGAATGGAAGTGAAACTGGCAAAAATTCTTCTTCTCTTTGGCAGGGAAACAATGTAAAGTGTTACGTTGTGTAAGTATGGTTGGGAGTGGAGAGTGCTTGCCTTCCCAGAAATAGGGAGAGGGAATCTTTTGATCAAGAGCATCCTGTCATATAGCATCACAGTCTGGTTTGGAAGCATCACTGCTTCAGACAGGAAGGCAGTGCAGAGAGTGGTGAGGATGGCCGAAACGATCATTGGCAGTTCTGTCCCCTCCATCCAGGACATAGCATTGCTTGAGCAGGGTCTGTAAGATTATCTGGTCGTAAACATCCTCTTCACGACCTGTTTTCCTTGTTACCTTCTGGGAGGAGTCTTTGTGGTATCCGAAGCAGAACATCCAGATTCAGCCATAGTTTCATTCCATACACCATGAACCTTGTGAACTCTCAAGCTTCCTCCTTCCGTTATATATTTACGATGGACAGTATTTAATATTTAATATTTTATTGTTATGTATATGTAGGGGTTTGGGTCTATACAGATGTTGTATATAGTATGTCTTAGGTGTGTGTCATGTATGTGTTTCACTTTGAGAGCGGGCAACTAAATTTCATTTTTGATGTGTGCCGTTGTGCCCACAGTAAAAAAAATGACAATAAAGGTTATCTTATCTTATCTTATCTTATCTTATCTTATCTTATCTTATCTTATCTTATCTTATCTTATCTTATCTTATCTTATCTTATCTTATCTTATCTTATCTTATCTTATCTTATCTTATCTTATCTTATCTTATCTTATCTTATCTTATCTTATCTTATCTTATCTTATCTTATCTTATCTTATCTTATCTTACCTTACCTTACCTTACCTTACCTTACCTTACCTTACCTTATCTAAAAGGGATCGGATCTGTTATACTTTCACTTCCTGATTCAGATCCTCATACAACATGGGGTCCCATACTCTTGTCCCTGACCTCTTCTCCTCATCCTCTCGAAGAGAGAAGAAATAAAATTGCAGAAACTAATTTGGGAATTTCTTGAACTCTTTAACCGTGCTTGATTGTTAAAGCAGATTTGCCAGCTTCTCACAGCTTGGAAGTTGGAAGAAGGGTTAAATATGTTCTAGGGTCCATTCTGGTCTTAAACAGAGGAAGAGAGAGTTTCAACAATCTGTTTGAATGTCAGTGGAGATTCTCAATCATTAAGGTCATGTTTGGTCTTGGACAACCAAGAAAGTCCAGTTGCCTTTTGAAAAAGCATTTTTGGAACAATCTGCTGGAATCGAGAATTTGCCACTGAACATTTCAGGAATGCCTCCTATTAAAAGAGTTTCTTTAGAGCTGAACCAGCATCCTTTTAGAGAAGTTCCATGAAAATAAACCTTTGAATGTGTATTACAACTTTATTCCCATCATACATTTAAAATATCCCTATAGTCTCAATTTTATTTTAGCAAAATAGCAGGATATTCTATTAACTGGTCCAGAATTGATGCCAATAGTGAAAATTAGGTTTCTGACCCATTTATGGAATATTAACTCTATATTTGTATTGAATCCATTAAATATTTAGGAACATGTATACCAAAGGATATAACTCAGTAACACATAATATAAACAACATATAAAACAATCCTAAGGTAATTTTGTGGGCATTTTTATTGGTAAAATTAATCTCTTTACCATTTTCATTCTTCTTTCAGCATTTCTAAAAATCATACTTGAAAGGAAAATAACTCTGAATGGAAGCCAATCATCCTAAAAAAGGAATAGATGGAAAAATGATAAATTGTCAACTTCAGGAAAAGCCAGTACCAGACTTTCTTCCTCCCCAATCAATATGTGCATGTGACAAAATTGTTTATGCGTGTGGTTTTAAAATTGGAGGAAGAAACATTAATAACTTGCACTATGCTGATGACACTTCTCTGATAGTGACAGTGGAAAGAATCTGCAATCTCTAGTAATGAAAGGTGAGCACAGTGAAAAAATAAACTTAAGATTAAATATAAAGAAAACTAAAGTGATAACTAGAGACACAGCAACCAGTCTTAGAACTGACAATGAAGATATAAGGTAGTGGACAGCTTCTGTCTTTTGGGATTGACTATCAACCACAAAAGAACCAGCAGTCAAGGGACATCAGTTTGGTAATTTGAAGATGGCTCTGTTAAAAATAGTGCTGATGGCCATGGCAGAATGAAATGCTGGAAAGTAAACTGGCTCTTTGTAACTCCTCTCTGGACAAGAAGAGGACTTGGGATTGCCCACAAATGCAATCTGTTTTAATCACTTTGAGAAATTGTTGTTAACTCCTTTTCAGCCACTAAGACCTTCAGATTGACAAGTGAATTACCTTCAATCCTTAACTAGAGAAGTATTAAATACAAGTTTAAAAACTTTTTCCTTTAAAAATGACAGGCTAGAAGAATGCTATGGAAAAAACATGCTACTCTGCATATTCAAATCAAAGCAACTGACATAAGGAATATGAAAATAGGAAACCAAAAGAATGATCTGGATAACTGTCCAACACTGGATTTACAAGAAAGATTTGTTAAAGCTTTGAAGAATTTAGTGCAAAGAACAAATAAAAAATGAAAAGAAATCAAGTTCTAAAACATTATTTGAAGGGATTAAAGATCAGCCTGACTGCTGTTTAGAAGGCCAGATCCTGAAGTTGAAACTCAAATACTTTGGCCACCTAATGAGAAGGAAGGGCTCACTGGAGAAGAGCCTAATGCTGGGAAAGATTGAGGGCAAGAGAAGAAGGGGACGACAGAGAATGAGGTGGCTGGATGGAGTCACTGAAGCAGTAGGCGTGAGCTTAAATGGACTCCAGAAGATGGTAGAGGACAGGAAGGCCTGGAGGAATGTTGTCCATGGCATCGCGATGGGTCGGACATGACTTTGCAGCTAACAACAACAATAACAAAGATCAAGTCTATTCAAAGTAAAAGAAAGGAATATAAAGGTAGTTTATTTGATCGAGTGTAAAATAAATAAGTTACTATCTCTGATAACATAATGGAGTTTTGCTGATCAAGACTGAAGGATGAGGCTTTAAGGATTTGTTTACAAGTAAGAGATGAACCATGGGAAGAAGAGATCATTTGTTGTATTTTAAGAGAAAGTGATTAGTTACCAAAATTGTTTATATTTGTGATGAAGGGGGAAGCTATTTATTTACATATTTATTTTTCTCTTTTTTATTATATTTGTCAAGTTTCCGACGTATGGGCTTTTCAAGTGACTCTGAGGCATTGTTTACCTTAAAAGTCCTTTATTAGCCTAAAGGTAAAGGTAAAGGTAAAGGTTCCCCCGCACATGCGTGCTAGTCGTTTCCAACTCTAGGGGCCGGTGCTCATCTCTGTTTCATAGCCGAAGAGCCAGCGTTTGTCCGAGGACGTCTCCGTGGTCATGTGGCCGGCATGACTAGACGCCAAAGGCGCATGGAACGCTGTTACCTTCCCACCGGAGTGGTCCCTATTTTTCTACTTGCATTTTTACGTGCTTTCGAACTGCTAGGTGGGCAGAAGCTGGGACGAGTAACAGGCGCTCACTCTGTTACGCGGCACTCGGGATTCGACCCGCCAAACTGCCGACCTTCTGATCGACAAGCTCAGCATCCTAACCCACTGAGCCACCGCGTCCCTATTTTATTAGCCTAATACACTGGCAAATGCTTGCTCGAAGGGAGCTGGAATCTGAAATCTCCGCCCCCTTGCACAATATATTAAAACACAATTCTCCACCTTTCTAATTTTGTCATTAATCATATTCTCCAATTAATTTAAAGAATCAGTTTCCCTTCTGTTAGAAAACCCGGCAAGCTCTTATCTTCTTTAATTTCAGATGGCCTTGAGGAACAATCCTCCTCTTCCCCCCTCCCAAACTTAATCCAATCTCTTAAAGCAATACACAAGTTTAACATATGAAATGGCTACTTCTTCATCTCTTCTCAAGCAATAACATTTGATGTTAACAGCATTGACAATATAATTATTTTTTCTTTTTTTTCTTCCTTTCTGCACTTTGTTTTTTCTTTTTATTCCTTTCTCTCCCTTTTTAGTTTGTATAAGCTTTTATTCTTTGAAAAGTAATGTTTAATAAAATTATTATAAAGATGATGGCAAAAAAAGAAGAAACAGTGAAGAATTTACACTGTAGACTAGCACTTGGTAAGATAATAATAATAATAATAATAATAATAATAATAATAATAATAATAATAATAATAATAATAATAATAATAATAATAATAATAATAATAATAATAAAGTTGGAAGGGACCTTGGAGGTCATCTAGTCCAACCCCCTGCTCAGGCAGGAAACCTTATACCATTTCAGGCAAATGGCTGTCCAGTCTCTTCTTAAAAACCTCCAGTGTTGGAGCATTCACCACCTTTGGAGGCAGGTTGTTCCACTGGTTAATTGTTCTAACTGTCAGGAAGTTTCTCCTTAGTTCTAGGTTGCTTCTCTCCTTGACTAGTTTCCATCCGTTGCTTCTTGTCCTGCTTTCAGGTGCTTTGGAGAATAGCTTGACTCCCTCTTCTTTGTGGCAGCCCCTGAGATATTAGAACACTGCTATCATGTCACCCCTCACCCTTCTCTTCGTTAAACTACACATACCCAATTCCAGCAACCGTTCCCTATATGTTTTAGCCTCCAACAAAGATCTTGGTAAAGATGCTCAGATGCCTTGAGATTTCTATACTCGGAGACTTGGTATAATTTTCCTTCTGTGAAAGCAAAAGTTGAACTCCGAAGAAACAAGATAGAAAGGCTACCAATATTTTTGAACCTTGGCATTGGAGAAGAATCTTACAAATGTAATGGATAGCGAAGTATACAACCAAAGACATCATAGAACAAATCAGTCAGAGTTCTTACTCAAAGCACAAATGACCAGGCTCAAATTAACATATGTCCTGTAAGTGACCCACATTTTTCAATTAACACCTTGCTTAGACAAGCTAGCTCTTCTATGCACTTTCACAAGTTTATTTATTAATCCTGCCTTTATTACTTCCATAACAAACTTTTTGCTCTAACCATAATCAGATAATTACTTTCCCCCTTTTGTAGTAAGCAGGTGCCCAATGCCTGCTAGACACTTAATCCTCATTAATTTGTAACCTTGCTTTGTAATGCCAAGCAACTCTGGGGGTGAAGAAGGAAAGAAGTTTACAGGGCAATAAAACCTCCCCCCAAAAAACAAACCCTTTGTGAATTGAATTTTGGAGACTGGGCTTACTCTGGCAATTAGAAAGGGACCCCAGTGCTGTAATTAGTGGAGACTACTTAAGTAAACATGAAGCCATTTGTTTGAGTCCTGGAATCTCTTTTAATATCCTCTTGCTTCAGTATCTGTCCTGCAAATTCCATATTAGCTGGGGGATCAGAATGATCAGATTGGTGACTGATCACCCTGGAGAGCTATCTGTGTGGAAGTTGAAAGTCAGCATCAACTGAATTGGACTTATTTGATCAATGAATCCATAAATGTATAAGAAGCCACATTCCAAAAGAGGACAAGGCAAGAACACAAATTAATTCACCATATTAATTAAAATTGCCTGTACAGTAAGGTGCCTCTTCATAAAACTAATGGATCTTCCATCTTCATATACAAACTATTCTATAAGTAGTGTGAGGACTGTAACAACCACTATGTAGGACAAACAGGAAGACTAGCAGAACACATCCATGAGCACTAACCAGCAGTAGCAAGGCATAATGAAAATTCCTTAATTGCACAACACATGGGCAGGCTTTACCATAGTTTCAGTTGGGAACCTGTGAGCATCCTAGAGCAAGCTAAATCCCCAAAATGCCAGAGAATTCCTGGAAGTCTGGCACACAGACAAATCAACCATCCACAGGTACATAAAGTTAAACAACATCTACATACCCTCCAAAAGAGACAATAAGCCAAAAAGGAAACAAAAAGAACAAAATGCCTCCTCGCCAGCAGTCAACACCCAGATAACCAGAGCTGAAAACCAAGATTAATATTAGAGCAACAGCCAAACTGTAAACAACACCTCAGTCAAGGAAGTACCAACTCAGACAATCAAACAGTGAACAATAACTTAACTGAGGAACCACAGAGAACTTTTCCAGCAACACCCACAGGGCAATAAACAAGAGCAAACCCCAGGCTCTTGTAGCACTCATGATATTACCTAGTTGGGTAATGAGACGTCACCAAGAAAACAACCAAGTTCAGAGAGCACCAAAGACCCCACAAATTATCCAATCTCTCAGACAAATCACTCTCTAACACAGAGAAACACTTTCACAAAAACATATTCTTCTCTATCCTTTCAGCAGAAATATGCAGGAAGAAAAAAACAAAAAAACAGATGGGGCACATAAAGTGTGAGTTAAGCTAGATAAAACAGAGAAAGAGGTAAAGTAGGTAGAAATAAACAGAGGGGGGAAGAAAGTTGAACCAAGAAAGAAAAAAGAGAAAAAAGTTCTATTTGGGCATTACAAAAAGTTTAAATTAGGGAGAGAAGCAAATCCTTTCTGCTAAACTTTTATTTTAATGGTATTGTGTACTGGGTTCTCGACCTCATGGCAATACGATGGACAAAGGGTTCAGCATAACAGCTCTTTATTAGTGGAAGTACTGAACCAAACAATAGGGGTTACCTGTGCCCCTTATATACCTGGCCAGGTATGCTCATGGCCAATCCCTTTATCTGGTTTTCCCGCCGAGCACTAGCCAGCCAATCCTGTCACAGTACAGCGCCACCTGGTGGTGTCAGTGAGCCACTGCTTGTGTTCATTCATCCCCGTACATCACCCCCCTTCCCCCATAATAACAAACAATAAACAACAATTTTTCCTAACATATATTCACTGGTGATGATTAGACACATCGAGTCCTTCCTTATGACCTCACATAGTCCTCCAAATAGGCAGGTGGCCTATGAGCCCTGGATGACCGTCTCAGGGGTTGCTCCCCATCCTGGACAGCCACGTCATAAGTTGAGACCTGGTTCTGGGGCTCAATGACCGCATTGTCATGGTGGGCCAGTGCCTGTTCTTGTTGTTCAGCCCTGCCCAAACTCTCTGATATCAGTTCAGTGTCCATGAGATCCTCCTCCATCCCAGATCCCATTGTTTTTTGTTGGGTGGGCCGGTTGACCTGTGACTTTTCAGGGACCCGCTTCCTGATCTGGTCTATATGTCATCTGACCTGACGGCCCCCCTCCACCTCTACAATGTAAGACAAGGACCCCGTTCTGTCAATCACCACCCCCTGAATCCACACATGTCCAGGCCCATAGTTTCTGACCCAAACCAGATTGCCGACGTGTAGTTCCCTGGTGGGGATGGGTTGTTCCATCTCTGTGGCCACTCTGTCAGGGTGGAGTCTGTCCAACTTAGTGATGAGCCGTCTGCCCCAATGCAGCTCTGCAGGGCTCTTGCCAGTGGTCGTACACGGTGTAGTGTGTTGTGCAAGAAGGAATTGGGCCAACCTTTAGTGCCAGTCTCCACTGATGATGCGTCTCAATGCGTCCTTGGTCATCCTTACCATACGTTCTGCTTGCCTGTTGGACAACGGGTGGAAGGGCGCGGAGGTGACGTGTCTAATCAAGTTGGCCCTCGTGAAACCCTGGAAATCAGCAGATGTGAATTGTGGGCCATTATCCGAGACTATCACATCAGGCAGGTCATGCGTAGCAAAAAGTCCCCTGAGCACCTGGACTGTCCTGGTTGTGGTCATGCTAGTAACTGGTACTACCTCCAGCCATTTGGAGTAGCTGTCAACTACTACTAGGAAAATTTGACCTTGAAAAGGGCCAGCATGATCAATGTGGACTCTAGACCACGGTTTGTGTGTCTCCTCTCACTTGTGTACCGGTGCGTGCGGCTGTTCTGGCCTTGACCTTTGGCACGTGTAACATCCCGTGACCTGTTCCTCTATAGCCTTGTCAAGGCCCGGCCACCACAAGTAACTCCTGGCTAACGCCTTCATCCTGACTATGCCAGGGTGTCCCTCATGTAGTGACTGTAAGACCCTATCCCTAAGTTTCTCAGGAATGATGACCCTGCTACCCCACAATAGGCATCCCTTATGTGAAGACAACTCATGTCTCCTCGTGAAGAATGCCTGAAATTCTGGGCCGGGACTCTTTTCTTGCCACCCTGAGGCTATCCATGCCTGTACCCTGCTCATGACATTGTCAGCTTTGGTACCAGCAGCAATGTCCTTAGCGTGGAGTGGGCATTCAGGTAGATCCTGGATGGCCATTATCTGCTCAACAGGTGCCGGATCTGGTTCTGCAGTGGCTACTGGTAACCTGCTTAATCCATCCGCATGGCCCATGTCCTTTCCTGGTTTGTGTACCAGTTTACACGTGTATGCAGATAGGAATATGGACCACCTCAGCATCCTGGGTGATAGGATTTGTGGGGTTTGTCTGTCAGTCATGAACAACCCCAACAGAGGCTTATGGTCTGTGAAAATAGTGAATTCCCTGCCATATAAGTAGTCACGAAATTTTTTGACTCCCGTCACTATTGCCAGGGCTTCCTTATCTATTTGGGCATAGTTCCTCTCTGCCCTTGACAGTGTAATAAGCAATGGGTCTCTGCTCCCCATTGTCCTCCATGTGACTTAGGACAGCACCCACCCCATAGGGGGATGCATCACATGCGATGCAGATGGGTTTGTTTTCTATAAAATGTGTGACAGTTGAATTACAGGACAATAGGTCTTTTAGATTCCGGAAACTATGCTCATGGACCTTGGTCCAATTCCAAGGAATTTTCTTGTCTAAGAGCCTGTGTAAAGGCTCAGCAATTGCTGCTTTGTGGGGCAAGAAAGCATGATAAAAATTTAGTAACCCCAGGAAAGCTTGCAATTCAGCTTTGTTTTTTGGGGTTGGAGCCATCTTAATTACTCTTACCTAGGAATCAGTGGGGTGAATTCCTTTGGCATCAATTCTGAACCCAAGGAATTCAGTGGATGCCACTCCAATGCTGCATTTGTCCTTTTTTAGTTTTAACCCTGCAGAGCAGAATCTGCTTAAAACAGCCTGCAGCCTGTCAGCCAGGACCTCTTCAGAATCTCCAGCGATAAGGACATCATCAAAGTAAGCGCATACTCCAGGTATGCCCTTCAGAGTCCTCTCCATCACCTGAAATATTCCAGGAGCTACAGAGACACCGAACTGTAAACGGTTAACTCTGAAAGCCCCTCTGTGTGTAACAATTGTCTGAGCATCTGCCGTTTCCCTGGTAACCGGGAGTTGCTGATATGCCTGCACCAGATCGAGCTTGGCAAAGATGGTGCCGCCCTGGAGTGAGGAGAGGACGTGTCTTACCGTCGGGACCGGGTAAGCGTTCAGGTTCAGGGCCCGGTTCACCGTAGTCTTATAATCCGCACAAATTCTATCCTCCCTGTTCACTTTAAGTGGAGTGACTATTGGGGTCTCCCACTCTCCCCCTTCTACTGGTTCTAACACCCCTTGGTCTACTAATTTGTCCAATTTGCTCTCAATCTTGTGTTTGAGAGCAAAGGGAACTCTTCGGGCCTTAATTCTCACGGGAAGGATATTAGGGTTCAACTTAAATTTTATGGGGGCCCCTGTGTATTTGCCGAGCTTGCCATTGAATACGTCTGCAAACGTTTTGCAGATAGATTCAAGGCTTTTGGACTGGGTGTTATGGATCCCTGAGATCCCTATCCCCAGAGCCCCAAACCAATTCAGCCCCACTAAACTGGTCCTCTGGCCCTCGGCTACCAGGATGTCCAAGGGACCCTGGAAGTCTTTGAACCCCACTAACATGGTGGCCTGCCCCTTAACCTTAATAGGGGCATGCTGAAAATCAGATAACTGAATGCTGGTGGGTTTCAATTGAGCCCACCGTTTGCTCCAGCCGCAAACTGCTTTAAATGTCTCATAAGAAATTATGGAGACTGTGGACCTGGAGTCAAGTTCCATCTTGCAAGGTACACCTTGCAAATAGACCTCCAGTTTGATTTTTGGTGTGAGTAACTGGTGGATCTCCATGTGAGACACGGTCCTCCTATTCTCAAAAAAATTGGTAGAGATGGGCTGAGGGGACTCAGTACCTTTAGGCCACGCGTCCATTGATTGAAGTTCATACAGGCTGTCTTGTGTGTGATTCTGGCAGACGGCTGCGATGTCTTGCTGCAGGACCGACACTTTGCGGTTCGGAATTTGCAGGTCGCTCTCAGATGATTCCCTCCGCAACTGGCACACTTTTGGATGGTTTCTCTGTAGCTGCAGTTGGTACATTTGTTGGCCGTTGTGGGCTTCCGCTGGCTTCCATTGTTGTCGCGCCACATTTGATGTCTCCCTTGCTTTTGATGTAATGCATCGATCTCAGCTTCCTCCAACATGTCCCCGCTTCCACCATTTGCAGCCTCTCCGAAATGAATGGAACCACCTGGGCTGCTGGGTCGGACTTGATGGGTCGTGTTGACTGCTCCAGTGGTGGCTTCGCTGGCCAAGATCTCATCCTGAGCATCTTGGAGTGTGATAGTTGGCTGGGCATATAGTCGCTGCTGCAGCCATTTGTCCCAGAGCCCTAACACCATGCGATCTCGCAGCCTTTCTTCTAGGTTGCTAAAATTGCACAGGTGAGCGGCTTTCCGCAGGGCTGCGATAAATTCGGAAGCCGACTCACCTGGCCGTTGGAACCGCTGGTCGAACTGACCTTGCCAAGCCAGTTCAGATATTTGTGGCTTAAAATGATTGTTCAGCTTCTCTACGATGTCCTTGTATGACACAGTCTCGATCACCATCGGCGCGCACAGGTTAACGGCCAGATCGTGGATCGCTGGGCCACTCAAACAGGTCAGAGCTGCGGCTTTTTGAACATCGTCGGTGATGTGGTTAGCCTGCAGGAACGCTTCTACCTGGCTGAGGTGAGAAGCCAATCTCTCAGGGTGATGGGTGTCGAACGGCGGAACCTGTCCAAATTTCGCCATGGTGTGTCCTGTTCCTCTGCTTTGACCGCAAGCGCTCGCTTGGCCGGCTGTAGATGGTTCGGGGAAAGATGCTTCTTTCCTCCGATCCTTAGTGACTTCAGCTCCTCAGGAGAAACAGGATCGCACCTTCATCGCCACTATTGTGTAGTGGTTTCTCGACTGCATGGCAATACGATGGACAAAGGGTTCAGCATAACAGCTCTTTATTAGTGGAAGTACCGAACAGAACAATACGGGTTACCTGTGCCCCTTACAGTATATACCTGGCCAGGTATGCTCATGGCCAATCCCTTTATCTGGTTTTCCCACCAAGCACTAGCCAGCCAATCCTGTCACAGTACACCGCCACCTGGTGGTGTCAGTGAGCCGCTGCTTGTGTTCATTCATCCCCGTACATAACTAACGGCATCCCTGCTTTTGGGCAGTAGTACTGTTATCTGAAATGAAATTCCTCCTACCATTTCTTTGTTTTCAATGGCTCTTCTAAGACATGCCTGTTCTACCTTCCAAAGGTAACTATTTGGGGAAAATAATATCCCTGTCCTGTAAATAAGGCAGTGTGAATCTTTTCTAATTTACCAGGATTTTGATGAAGATCCCCTAACAAGAACCTGACAATTATGTATGAAGTTTGCTTCAACTGCCTGAACACATTCCAAAGTATTGTAGGTAAATTAGATCATTTTAAACAGACATACCCTAAATCCTTGTAATTTAAAATTTTTCGCTTTGTTTGTTCACTGAGGAACCGGCCAGCATTTTCTTCTATAAGGCTGAACAATGATTGCTTCCCTCTGCCTGTAAAAAAAAAAGGGCAAGCAAATTGCATTTATACTTGCACAGTTTTCCAGGCCAAATCTTCCTAAAACTCAAGACGGCAACCTGAAAATTACAATTACAAGGATTCAAGGTACCTTTGTTTACATAGAAATTGCTTTCTTATAGAAAAAAGCTTTGTTATTTGTCCACACAATAAAATCAAGCAAATAAAAGTGTGGAAGGATAGAAAGTAGTTTTAAATTAGATTTAATGCAATTGATATTAAAGTGACAAAATACAGTTATTAAGTTTTCTCAGTGTGTACTAATGATAGTGCTATTCTGTCTTATTAGAAAAATGCAGTTCTAGATTTTTGGATGGGCTCTAGCTTAGAATCCGAGGCAATTCTTTCTTAAAGGGCTCTTAAACACAATCATTTTATTTCTTGGCTGTGAGATGCATCCCTGGATTTTTTGCAATAAACATGAGCTCGACGTCCAGTACTTTTCCAATATAAATAGATATTCCCTGTGGAACATCTTGCCCTCAAAGTGTGATTCCCCCCCCCCACACACACACCACACACTCAAACCTCTTGGCCTGAAAGGGCCTCAAATCTTGACCATGCCAACTGGCTTGGGGGCCTGATGAGGACATTCGACTATGGAGGTGGGTTTGTACAGGTAGTCCTCATCTTTATGACCACAATTGTGTCCAAAATTTCTGCTGCTAAATATGACTTTCAACAGTTGTTAAGTGAATCAGTTTTTGCCGTATTTTATGATCTTTCCACAGTTGTTAAGTGAATCAGTTAAATTAGTAACATGGTTGTTAAGTGAATCTAGCTTTCCCATGGACTTTGCTTATCGGAAGGTTGCAAAAGGTGATCACGTGACCCCACGACACTGCAGCCGTCGTAAATAAGAATAAGTTACCAAGCATCCAAATTTTGATCATGTCACCATAGGGATGCTGCAATGGTCATAAGTGTGAAAAACTGTCGTAAGACACTTTTTATAACACTATTGCAACTTCGAATGGTCACTAAAAGAATGGTTGTAAGTCGAGGACTATGTGTAGATTAGGAGAAGATGCCATCTCCACCCTGTTTATGTATTGGTCCCTTTTAGCTAGGTTTTTTTTTGTTAATTTTAATGTTTAATACTTAATTGTATTAGCATTTTTAACATTCTGTTTTATATTGTGTTTTATGATGTTGTAAGCTATCCAGAGTCACTCAAGTGTGAGAAGAGTATCATTAAAATTAAAATAAAATAATAAAATAAAATAAAATAAAATAAAATAATAAAATAAATAAAATAAAATAATAAAATAAAATAAAATAAAATAAAATAAAATAAAATAAAATAAAATAAAATAAAATAAAATAAAATAATAAAATAAAATAAAATAAAATAAAATAAAATGGTGCAGTGGATGGGTGAGTGTATGTGTATATAGTTATATACTTATGTATGGTAGTTATAGTTATATAGGTATAGTTATATAGTTATAGTTATATATAGTTACAGTTATAGTTATATGGTTATAGTTATATAGTTATAATTATAGTTATATAGTTATGTAGTTATAGTTTCATAGTTATAGTTATAGTTAAAGTTACAATTATAGTTAGCACAGAGTTCCACTGTTGGTATTCCATGAGGGATGGTGCACTAATAAAGTGGTCTAAACTTGTCATGAACTATCTGCAAGAAAAGAAGCCCACATAACACCAAGAATTATTAGTCAGGAAATGTTCATCACATTGTTCTCTGAAAGATATAATCATCCACAGCAATAAGAAGGAATTTTCCCCTAGGTTTGATATGGAGATTGTACCCAAAACCCCTTAGACTGCACTTTGCCAGCCTTTTCATCATCTTTTGCTGATTAACACAATTAATGGCGGTGTCTACTCATAGCTGCCATTAATCAACTTTTTGTCTTCAGCACTTTCTTGTAATGTGGCCATGCGAACTGTTTCTCCCCCCCCAATGCCATATTTTCTTGCTGCAGATATTTATCACACACTATTTTGTGAACACAACTCAAATCGTATCTGCTTCTGAATCATTCATTTATGATGGAATATTAACTTTGCTTTGACATCTTCAACTAAGTCATTTGTATTGGGACATTAGAAGTCAAAGATAGCTGGTCCCTAATGAAGAAAAAGATCTGCAAGACAAGTCAGGAATTTTCTAGAAGGATCATTCTTGGCCAGAATTTGCCTTCCAACATGTCAGAGTATTTGAGTCTCCCATTACTATGCCTCCATGCCTCTGCAGTTTTCTTTTAGAAGCTATGGTTTGTATTTTCTTTTGTATTACTATTAAGTTAATCCATTTATCTCTCATGCTGTTGAGCACAAAAGTAATGATAATAATCATTAGTTACAATTTAACTGTTCAGTCTAAATACAACTTTTTTTTCTTCCATTCAAGCATGTTAGATTCTCAGAGAGTACCTGGTGAAGTCCCTGCAGTTTGCAGAAGTGATTTGCCATTGCCACTTTCCTAGGGCTGAGAGAGAATGACTGGTCCAAGTTGGCTTGTGCATAAAGCAGGACTAGAACTCGTGGTCTCTCAGGTTTCTAGCCCAGGGGTCTTCAAACGTGGCCCTTTTATGACTTGTGAACTTCAACTTCCAGAATTCCTTAGCCAGGCACACTGCTAAGTCCACAAGTCATAAAAGGGCCAAGGTCGAAGACCCCTATTTTGCCCTAATGCTTTAACCACTACATTGAAGTAGTCTCAAAGACAAGCTGCAAACATTTAAAAGAGCTGAATAAAATATTTTATTGCAAGATTGGAAAATCAGTGTGTTCCAACGTAGATTGGGTTGATTTTTGGAGTATGGTAACGTACCCTCATACCAGCAATTCATAGCAAAAACCTGTGATAGTAGGTTTGTTGATACCTTACTTAAAATCACTTTGGATTTTTGGAGAGAGTAATTGTATGCAAACACCCTCCTCCTCCTTCGGTGATCAGTGTTGCTTGGAAAACTGTTGGAATACAAATAAGGCAATCTGATCATCTTTAGATAAAAGGCAGGTCTTGCTTTTCCGCATTCAGTATCACAGATCCTATTCTAAAAATTCAAGTGAAATTTAGCTCGGAGCATTTGGGAAGCTGTTTTCAATACTAAAATCTATTTAGTACAGTAACTAACAGAACAGTATTTGATTTAAAATAGTGTCTGGAACTCAGCTGATGACAACCCTTCATTCTGAGGTGAGCCATTTAATAGCTAACTCTTATATTCAGACAAGAGGGAAGTGACAAAGCATCAGTTGTCTGAAGGGAAACCAACAAATGGTTGTGATGTATTAGACAGTCTGAATGCTTTTTAAAAAATCAGAATACTTAAACAATGATATATAAAGAGTCAGAAGAAGAGGTGGTTTTGAAAAGATTGTTACATGGTAGGTTTTGGAGTTGCTTCAACATTTCTTAAGTGGGAACCTGAAAATCTTTTTATTTCATTTGAAGTATATTTTTCGTACACCATTTCATTCAATGAGTTTGTTCATTTTTGTTTAAATCCAGTGCTTACACTGACAAAACTTCTCTATTGTGACCCGAAATTGTATTTCTCTTTCACATCGGAGACAAAGTTATCCTTCTGAGACCATTTTGTTTTCTGGGTCACTGTGACATGGGAAAAGTCATTTTTATTTGCAATTGTCATCTTTTGTAGATAGTCCTTACAAAATACATTTGGATAGGTTTAAGGAGTTTGGAGAAATGGGTTTCTGTTCTGACATTTTAAAAATTACTATTTTGTGTGTGTCATTAAGTGCCAAAAGTTTTTTTCATCCTTGATTCCAGCCTTTGACAATCTCTACTTTGTGGCAACATGCCCACTGAAGATTATTTTCATTTTGTTCTTTATTCAAAGATGTGTTGTGTTTTTCTGAACTCGGTGCCTTTGACATTTGTTCAGCTAGTGGAGAATTGTTGGATTTCCAGTGCTAATATATCTAGGTGGTGCCAGCTTGGTGCCACTTTGATGAAGGCTGATGTAGGTAGTAATGCAGATGTGCTTCTGGAGATGTGCTCCAGGGAAAAAAAAGTAAAAAACATAACCACAATTTTTACATTCAACTTAGAATGCAAGGACAATCCTCTTTTCATCCAGATTTTGCAGTAATTTTTAGTGATTGTACATTAAACTATATGTGGGTGCCATATCTCCTAAACAATGTGAATGCACAAATTGAAGTGGGCTTCAATTTTAAAAGCCTATTCTAAAAAAACTGCCTGTGTGCAAGAGGTAGTTCAAACTTTTGATTATGACCATGTAATAAAAATGATTAAGGGTTTGCTAAATATGTCTCAGCCAGCCATGGAAGACGTGATGAAGGTGAGGATGAAGCAGAGAAACTGTTTCAGGAAGAAGCTGCAGGTTGATCCCTTGACACTTGTGCCTGGAGAAAAGACTTAGCTGCTTTTCAGGTTTTAAAGCTACAGCAAACAATGCAGGCATGTAACTGTGATTTTCTATCTTCCTTTTTGTCATTCATATTGTATTGTATTTTTTTTTTTGTCAGAAAGAACGCATAAAACCACACCTGAAATACTGCAACCAATTTAGGTCACCATACTACAAAAAAGATGTTGAAACCTTGGAAAAAGTTTACAGAAGGACAGGACAATTAACCAGTGAGGACAATTAACCAGTGGAAGAGCTTGCCTCCAGAAATCATGGGCACTCCATCACTGAAGATTTTTAAGAAGAGACTAAACAGTCACTTGTCTGAAATAGTATAGGTTCTCCTGCTTGAGCAGCGGGCTGGACTAGAAGACCTCCAAGGTCCCTTCCAGTTCTACTCTACTCTACTCTACTCTACTCTACTCTACTCTACTCTACTCTACTCTACTCTACTCTACTCTACTCTACTCTATTCTATTCTATTCTATTCACAAAAAATGAACTTCAATACAACCATAATAAGAAATCATGAACTGAGGGTTGAGCAGCAGACAATAAACGCAGCCAAAATTGACCAAGATGTTAAAATCCTATTCATAGTTCTGAACACCCCCCTAGAATCTTTTCATGAATGAAAAGTTCAGAAATAGTTTAAATGAAACAAGCTGGTCTACAAATCCAGATTAATATGCCCTAGCCTAGCCATTCTGTTCGGGCAAGAACTTGTATCAGTTCTACCCTAGGGAATCAACATTGCTGAGCAGGTTCTTCTGTCCGATGACATTGTAATAAATAAATGAATCACCAAACTGGGTCATCAGCAATACAATCATCCATGCAACTTGGATCCAACCTTTTATACTACTTAAAGACAGAAGGCTAACCAAAAGGCAATGTAAGGTCTATTAGAAAACTTTAGAACAAAGCTTCCCTTCCATGCCTGTTCCTAACACTTCATTTCACTGCTTGTAGACACCACATTAATAAAGATGATCATCTATCCCTCTACTTAAAAACAGCTTTATTTTCCAGGATGTCATCCTTCACTTCAGCCTTTGGTGATATTGCATGCATCCATGTGCTTCTGCACTGTCTCATTCTGGAACCACTGGAAATAATTTTTATCGAGTCCCTTTAGTGAATTATTAATGTTTCTTACATGTAGCTAAAGAATTAATTCAGAGCATGAAGGAGCATATATCTCTGTTGTATTGCTACCGGAGCAGATGTTTTTTTCGGTTGCACTGCCACTGTGACGTCCAGTGAACGTGGGTAAGAATTTAATGGCAAAGTGTGTTGAATATAATTAGCTAATAAATTCTAGCGCCTTGTGTTTTTCACCCCAACTTAACTTATAGAGATGCCATTTATGTATCTGATCTATATCTTGAGTTTCCACTCCACTTCGGTCTCTGTAGGAGACAGAAGTATTGAAATATTCTCTTTGAACAAGCTGATGCATTATTTTTATACCAAACTAAACAGCTTTGCTTTGGGATGCATTCCAGAAATGGTTCCTTAGGACTCCATCGGTGGTCATTGTTGCTTGACAAAAAATAAAATAAAAAATCCCTCTTCGTAATTTACCATGCTGCAACTTTGTAAATAATCCCTTTAAAGTTATTAGCCTGTTGAGAACTGGCAGAAAATAAACTTCACAGCATTTCTGTGATGGATTTGCTTCTTTCGTCTAACAGTCTTTGGGTCTCTGTTCCAGATGCAGACATAGGATGGGGTTTGTTATTCTTTCTTCATCGTCTCATTGATTCACCTTTATGGATTTACATAATTTATTCCTCTGCTTGCAATTCCTCCACATCTTGATTGGGATAGACAAACTATGGTTAGTTCCAGACAGCCATGGATTGTTGCATTCCACTATAGCTAGCTGGTTTCTCTTCTGTTTGCTTATTAACTTTTGCAGCAAGTTCCTAATCAGAGCTGCTTCTGCTGGGATAGGAATACAGTCTTCCTCTCTCTCTCTCTCTCTACTCCATGGGTGTCAAACTTGATCACTTCACATGACGTATCACGATGTTTTTTTCCCTTTGCAGAGCCAGGGTGGGTGTGGCCGGCATGTGACATACCTGGGCTGCAGGCCACCAGCTTGACACCCCTGCTCTACTCACTGCGTAAGTGTCCTCATAGCCCCATGTCTTCAAGAGAAAGTAACAGAACTGGGAAAGCAAAGATAGTACGATTGCTCCAGTTTTTCTGTTATCTTTCTGTTGAAGGAAAAGTCTTCATCATGGTTCAGTCCAAGCCGGGAATAAACAACATGGTAACTGCTTTAGAAAGGGGGGGTTGGTTTCTGCCTTTAAATTCTTTAGGGAAATATATTCTGTCTTTTTAATATTTCCTTCTCTGGGGGGGGGGCGGGGGCTGACTTCCCACACCTCCCTAGGTGAACCAGACAGGAAACAAGACTAGATGAACTAATTTTATTTTACTTTAAGGCTACATTAACAGGATCTTGCAAATCTGAAGGCATAAATCTCCCACCACCACTTTCAATTGCTTGATGCGTTAGGGTAATCCTTCCTATGTTTTTTTCTCTCTGATCATTAAGCCACTGAGCATTCCTGCCTCAGTTATCTGTTGTTTCGTGGACAGCATATCTATCCTTTGTTTCCCAAGATCCCACATGCCATTACACTTCTTCATAGCTGGCAGAAGGACTGTGCCTTGCGCACAGTCACTCATGCGCTCGTGACCTCCCGTTTGGACTACTGCAATGCTCTCTACATGGGGCTGCCCTTGAGGACTACTTGGAGGCTTCAGCTGGTGCAGAATGCAGCCGCGCGAGTGGTGGTGGGGGTTTCCCGATACTCCCATGTAACACCTCTACTCCGCGAGCTGCATTGGCTTCCGGTTGCCCTCCGGGTAAGATTCAAGGTGCTGGTAATGACCTATAAAGCCCTAAATGGCATGGGTCCGGATTACTTATGGGAGCACCTGCTGCCGGCATCAACTTCCCTTCGTCCAGTGCGCTCCCACAGAGACGGCCTCCTTAGGGTGCCGTCAGTCAAAGAGTGTCGACTGGCGGCCCCCAGGGGGAGGGCGTTCTCTGTGGGCGCGCCAGACCCTTGGAACCGTTTACCGGTTGAGCTCCGGATGGCTCCCGACCTTCGCTCCTTCCGACGTGACCTAAAAACATACTTATTTGAACAAGCCGGCCTGGTCTGATGGGTTTGGGTATTTTAATATTAATTGTATTAATTTTATTGGAATTGGGCTGTATTATTTAATTATTTTTTAACTTTTGTACATTGTATTTTTATTGTATTTGCCCTGTACACCACCCTGAGTCCTTCGGGAGAAGGGCGGTATAGAAATTAAATAATAATAATAATAATAATAATAATAATAATAATAATAATAATAATAATAAGTATTATTATTATTATTATTATTATTATTATTATTATTATTATTATTATTATTATTATTATTATTATTATTATTATTATTATTATTATTATTATTATTATTATTATTATTATTGATTCCCATCTGGGTTCAGAAAATGCACAAAAGACCCAGGTTTTGGGGGGGGGGTTTGAGCACCAATTAACAACTTTAATTCAATCTGTGGTATCACACAACAAAGAGCATCAGATCTGGTCTGCAAAAGTCCAACCACTGGAAGGCTGAAAAAGATGAAGAAACTAAGTCTTGGCTTCCACCTACTGTTTGTCCAGAGCTTTGCGCCCAGATCAGGCAGCTCAACTGTATATCCAATCACATTCTAGCTTTGTATATTATATGAAGGAAGTTTAGATGTATATTATGATCATTTATGGCAAGCATCATGATAACAATAGCAATATTGCAGCTTCCTTATTTAGATGGGATGGGAGGCAGGGGTGATGAAAAGTGAGACAATCTCAAGTCCTTTTTCTTTAATTTAATTGGAGCCATTTTCTAGCTATACCAGGTTTAGATTTAGGCAAGACTATTTGATATTCACTGATCCTATATGGTCATCAGAAAGTCATTCTGAATAGTGAAATGGGTGTCATATAAAATTAACAATAAAATCAGAGAGATTTGGATCACAGTCATACCAAAGGTTTGTACTGATTTGAAAATGTCCCTTTCCTTTTTTTTAACCCCTGACAGATCTAATATATGCTGTTTATTTCACAATGCTGGAGCAAACATGTCCCAATAAAGAAATAGTGTGGATGGAACGTGCAAAGAGTTGAGTCAGCATCCTGTAATTCACACACTGTCTCTGGCTTTAAGAGGATGTCATATGTCTGTGCAGATATTTAGGATATCTGCACAGAACTGCAGTCAGACATAAAGTATGGCATAAGTCACCGGAATAGGGAATTTTACATTGAAGTCCCCACTTCTTCTGTCATATTTCATTTAGGTTATCACTGGTGAAGATTGGTACAGAAACTTCTTTTCTGCCTATATGTATATGTATATATATATACAGGTAGTCCTCAACTTACGAGCACAATTGAGCCCAAAATGTTAAATGAGATATTTGTTAAGTGGGTTTTGCCCCAATTTACAACCTTTCTTGCCATAGTTGTTAAGTGAATCAACTGCAGATCATTAGTTAGTAACCTGGTTGTTAAGTGAATCTGTCTTCACCCTTGACTTTGCTTTTCAGAGGGCCACAAAAGGAGATCCCATGACCTTGGGACCCAGCAATGGTCATAAGTAGGAACCAATTGCCAAGCATCTGAATTTTGATCACATGATCATGGGGATGCTGCAAAGGTCGTAAGTGTGAAAAATGGTCATTACTTTTTTCAGTGCTGTTGTAACTTTGAACAGTCACTAAATGATCTGCTGTAAGTTGAGGAATACCTGCATGTATACTGGGGAGTTTCTAGCATTAGAAATGGGTTGTTTATGGTGTAGAACAAGGGTGTCAAACTGCCAGCCTGCGGGCCGGATGCATCATGGTGAAATCGTGCCCATCCCATTGCCAGCAGTGGAAAAAAAGTTGCTGTCAATGCTGCTAACATCAGATGTTTTGCATTGACAACAGATGGAAATGTAGCCTTCTTTTTCCTTTTCGCTTTTAGAGTTAGATGATGCTGGGAGGAGGGGATGTGAATGAGAGTCTAGCTAGACATAACAACACTAAACGTAGCATGAGAATCAAGGTTACTGAGCCTAGAGCTTATAAAGAATTGGGGGGCTGGAGAACTGGGGAAGAAGCCCGCGATTCAAGCTAATTGGGGAATGTGATTTATGACTGTTAATTGCAGGAGGGAATTGTGCTTTGATACTATGTGCCCAGGGGAGGAAAATTCAGTTTTTGGCTTCGATTATGTAAGTGCCGATATCATGCTACTCGAATAAAAGATTCTTTAAGGTAAACAATGCCTCGAAGTTCTTTTAAAGAGTTTCATCTGTCGGAACCATGACTGTTGCGATACGTCACGACACGTCATGTGATGTTGCGAGTTTGACACTCCAGTGTAGAAGATAACAAGGAAGTGTTTTTTGAACAAAGAGGCCTTTGATAATCCAAGGATAAACTGCTGTTTTTAGTTATTTATAACTTAAATGTCACTTTTCTTGAAGGGAAAAAAGCTAGCGTACTCCACAGCTCCCGAATATAAAACCACAGTACAAAAACAATCAGAAGTGCTGTCATTTGTTCAGCTGAAATATGGGAAAGAATTCTGTTGCTGGTATGAAGTGGACCACATTCTATAAATGCTTAGGCTGCAATAAATCTGTCTGTCTATAAATTACTAAAAGGCTCTGTTGTTGTTTTAGCTACGAGTTGTTCTATTTTCTATTGCTGGCATTTTGTACAATAAATGATTTCTTAAGCAAATACTAGTTTAAAATGATATCTATCTATGCTGCCTTTTCTTATCCACATTTATCCACTTATGCTCTTTGTAACTTGACATACTTCTACTATTTATAGGCCATCCTACAAAACTCTAATAAAACAATTTAAAATTCATTAACCATAAAAGTGGAAGATAAAAGACAGCTCAAAATTACCATGTCATGTTCTTTTTTTTTAATGTTTAATATCAGGGCAAATTTAAAAAGTCCTGGAAAGGGAATGCTTATTTATATACTTTCATTCATTTACTAGGGTTTAGTTTATATGCCTCTTCACTCTGGTGACTTATACTATCTTCTTATAGTAGGAAGATTAAAAGAAACCAACAAAAAACAAAACAATGACAGCAGAAACAGAAACAAAATTAGAAAGATATAATGATAAAGGAACAGTAAACATTCAAATACAACCCAAAATATACTAGCATAAACAACCAAATAACTAACCAATCCAAGTACACTAATTCTAGATTCCATTAGCTTCATTGTATTGAATAGTCAAGTTTTTAGGGTTATATAAATTTCAGCAGGGACGCGGTGGCTCAGTGGGTTAGGATGCTGAGCTTGTCGATCAGAAGGTTGGCAGTTTGGCGGGTCGAATCCCGAGTGCCGCGTAACAGAGTGAGTGCCTGTTACTCATCCCAGCTTCTGCTAACCTAGCAGTTCGAAAGCACGGAAAAAATGCAAGTAGAGAAATAGGGACCGCTACGGTGGGAAGGTTCCATGCGCCTTTGCCGTCTAGTCATGCCGGCCACATGACCATGGAGACATCCTTGGACAAGCGCTGGCTCTTCGGCTTTGAAATGGAGATGAGCACCGGCCCCTAGAGTCGGAAACGACTAGCACGCATGTGCGGGGGAACCTTTACCTTTACCTAAATTTCAGCAGGTGACAGCTAGTCTGATCCTCGGAGGTACAGGTAATCTTCCATTTATAACTATCCATTTAGTGACCATTTCAGGTTGTAACAGCTCTGAAAAAAGGAACTTATGACAGTTTTCACACAACTGTGAGAGCATCTCCATGATCATGTGATCAAAATTTGGGCGCTTAGCAAATGGCATGTATTTATGACAGTTGCAATCTCCCGGGTCACATGATCATCATTTGTAACTTTCCCAGCCAGCTTCTGAGAAGCAAAACACTCACTTAACAACTGTCAGAAATTTTGGGCTCCATTTTGGTCATAAGTCGAGGACTAGCTATACAACTCCGTATAACAAATGATACTCAATCTCATCTCAGGAAATGTTTTCACTGAATAACATGTAGATGTTTAAAAAGACTGGTGAGAGTGTTACACCCTGTAGCCACAGCAGAGAGCCCGAGGGTACAATCCCTATATCCACAGTTACTTACTCCATCTCATTCCGGTATCATGCTACTGTCATTATAAACAAAGCATCTCATTCCCAATCTGATAAGATACCCTGACATTAAATTATATTGCACAGTTCCATTTGATACCTTAGCCCTATTTGGAACTCGCTGGCTTTACAGATCATTCCGAAACTCAGCTTTATCACATGTTCACATAGTATATGAAGCAGAAGTTACCAAGATACAGAAAAACGAAGTGCAAGTCCATCTCTGTCTATGTAGACAAATGATGTATATGCCTCCAATGAACATTGTAGATGCAGTAGACTCTTCTCCAGATGTCTGGAGTACACATTCCACAATCTCTGATCATGGACTAATGGTAATTTTTCCCAAGATTTCTGGAGAACCCTATGGTGTTCACTCCAACTCTAGAACACAAACTATTTAAGTCATTATTATTATTGTGGTCTCACAATCAGCAACTTAGACTGTGATAGACATAGTCAAAAGACTGGTACACCCCTACCTAGTAGTCAATGCACCCTTGCTTGGAGCAAATTTTCCTCTCAGTGTATATATTTGGTACAAGAAGGAAAGTACAGGTAGTCCTCAACTGTCCAAAGTTACAATGGCACTGAAAAATGTGACTTATGACCATTTTTCACAGTTACGAGCTTTGCATCATCCCCATGATCGTGTGATCATAATTCAGAGGCTTGGCCACTGGTTCATATTTATGTGCCTTTTGAGAACTTCTGTCAAACTAAGTCAATGGGGAAGCCAGATTCACTTAACAACTAGGTTACTAACTTATCAACTGCAGTGATTCACTTAAAAACTGTTGCAAGAAAGGTCGTAAAATGGGGGAAAGAATCACTTAACAAATGTCTCATTTGACAACATAAATTTTGGGCTCAACTGTGATCATAAATCAAGGACTACCTGTATCCTTGGTAAAGGTTTGTATGGGGTCTTGGGGATAAATGTACTGCCTAGCAATAGAAAGTGGTAAGATGCTTAGCCCAGAAGCTCATTATAGGCACAGATCTACCAGTACAATTCAGATTGTTAGCTGGAACAGAAACAATGGTAACGTGCCAAGTGAAAATACAGAAGCGCTAATGAGAGCACAAGCAAGGCAGAGGGGAAAAAAAGAATATCAGAATATTCTTGCTTTGCATCTGGACCTCTTTGTGGACAGTAAACTTCCTAGAAACAAGTGGGAGCTGAAATGTACAGATAAAGCACAAAGGAAGGACTTGAATAAAAATGAGAAATATATGTCAGAATCTTATGTTCCGTGTGCATGGGATTTCTTATACTTTTCAGGTTCTGCCATTCTCCTGGGGGGGAGATGGGTATTTGTTTTGCTCTGTCTTTTGCTCTATCCTCTATGATATGTCTCTAACAGGGTGAGAATGAAATGTACCTCCGGCCATCTGCCTTATCTTCGAGCGGGGAAGAAATGGCGCAGATATCTAACAACTTTGGAAGCAGCACCTGATCACTCTGTTCCCACAGGATTTTCACACCTGTGGATTGGCCTGTTTGAACCTTCTGGATGGACAGTTTGGGTGGGGTTATTATAGACACACTCATTTACTTGATCCACGCAGGAAACCCTGCCTTCTATTCCTGCTGTCAACACCTCCCAACACCTTTTGAAATGATGTTGTTTTAAGAGTTCTTGGGAGAACTGATTGAGGCAGGTCCTTACAGTAGACATGGATCCTACACTGAGCATGCGCAGAAGAACTATTACTGAAGTTGAGGAAACATGGATAAGAAAACCTATTTTGGTCAGCATAATGTCGAGGCATAGACAAGATCCAAGCACAGAGGAGAGGTTAGAACAAGTGGTAGTGCCTCAAGAATATAGGACAGCGCTACCGAGGTTAGCTCATGAAAATTCATGGGCAGGGTCTATGGGTCATGGTCGACTCCCTAATCACCTGTTGGATAGGTTTTATTGGCCCCAGGTAACAGCAGCAGTAGAAAAATACTGTAGATCATGTTCTGAATGACAATATACTAGACCAAACAGAGAAAGTGATGAAATACCAATGGAGAACATCCCAGAAGTTCCCTCTAAAAGAAATAGATATGGATATTATAGAGAGCCAGTTTGGTGTAATAGTTAAGGAATCAAACTAGGAACTAGAAGACTGTGAGTTATAATCCTGCTTAGGGACAAAACCAGCTAGGTGACTTTGGTCCAGTCATTATTAGCCCTAGAAGGAGGCAATAGCAAACCACTTCTGAAAAACTTGCCAAGAAAACTGCAGGACTTGTCTAGGCAATTTTCCGAGAATCAAACCTAATTGAACCAGAAGGAAGAACAAGGATATTGCAGCTCTTTATACAAAACTACCAAAGACCATCAAGATATGCTGCCATTTGATTATGCTACTTGATATCCAAAAGCAGTACCTCTAAGGACTGTGGTTGCATAGGAGATTGCTACTGAGTTAATTAACATCTTTAGCACAGTAGGAGTATCCTATGAGATTTTGACAGGTCAGGGATCAAATATTCAATTGTCCTTAAACATTTGTATGAAGATCTAGAAATGGCAGAAAATTGTACTAGTTCTTGTCATTCCCAGACAGATGGACTTATAGAACAATTGAAATAGATGCCAAAAAATATGTTATGGAATTAGGCAGCTGAGGCTCCTAAGCATTAGGATGTGTTGTTGCTTGTCTGTTATTTCCATATTGGGAAGTTCCACAGCTGTCCACTGGTTTTAAACCCTTTGAACTCTTATATGATAGATGACCCAGAGGAATCTTAGAAAGCTAGACAAACGATGGAAATGCCTAAAATGAGACCCAATGAGAAAAATTTTAAAAATACAGTTAAGGCAGCAAAAATTAGCAATATTCTCTTTCTCTCTTCCTCTTCTTCCTCCTCCTCCTCCTTCTCTCTCCCTCCCTCCCGCCCCCCCCTACCCCTGAACAAACACATTACTATGGTTGAAGCAAACAGGTCCCAGTTTTAGTGTTACTTTGGGGGGATTTCTTTGAGCCTTTGAGTCAGTTTTGACTTCCAGGCAGTTTTCTTGGCAACATTTTTTGGAAGTGGTTTGCCCTTATCTTCTTTGATAGGACTGAAGAAGGTCACCCAGTGTAGGAGGAGAACAGGCAAAGCTAGGATGGTGGTGGAGTTAAGTGCACCATCAATGTAGAGTTGTTGCATTGCCACAAATGACTAAGTTCACCCCCCCTAGAATTCCATTGACTTTATCTGGCGCCAATTTAGTATTGAACTTTAGTTGACTAGATTCTTGGGCATAGGCTTGAGCAATGAATCTCAAGCTGCAATTTAATGCATGATCTTTAGACACCCAGCTGACCTCCTGTCTAAGACAGGACTAAAACCTCCCATTTTCTTGCCTGGGTGCTTTAATCACTACAGACTGGCTCTCTACATTGCTACTACCTGATACTGAATATAAATTACAAGCTAAGTGGCATGGACCAAATAAAATAGCGGCCAGGATACAATCAGTCAATAAGAGCAGGAAGACAAACCAAATCTACACTATGTATATTTATTAAGATAGTGGGTAGAAAGAGATAAAGACTATTAATGGAACTAGCTGGAACAAAAACAGTTCCAGCATTTAAGGACATTTCTGTTAGGAAAAGGATGTTTTTGTGATGCCTATCTTGATAACATTATTGTATACAGTAAGCTCTAGCTGGCAAGAATAGTTAGAACATTTAAGGTAAGTTAGTACCAACACATAAGGAGACGTTAGCACCAACCCCAAAGAATTCAAGGATTTAGGATACCTTTGGTCTATTGTAGGCAATCAAGGAGCTAAACCTGATGGGGAAAAAATTCAGTCTATCTCTTTTTTTATTAGTTTTATTCATTTATAACATAAAATGTGACAATACAAAAGCAAATAGTAGGGGACAACAGTAGACAAAGGGAAAACAAAAAAACAGGAGGGGAAGAAACAAAAGGCATTGACTTCCAACTCTCTCTGTTGCAGCAAAATCAGACATTAAAATCAAATCTCAACTTTTTTACGTTTCTATAGTACTAGCCATTTCTGTATCAGCAAATCAGCCTAATCAGTAAAACCCAAAATCATAATATCATTTTTCCACCTCAAGCATAAAGTCCAGAAGTGGTTTCCAAGTAGAAACAAAAGTACTTATGTTTTCTTTTATCAGCAAAAGTTCAGTCTATCTTATACACACCGATGCCAATAACCAAGGAAGGTGACCTTCCCTTGGATTGATAGCATGCAGTAGATGATTTGTTCCCTATTTTTCCACACAAGCTCAAGTGCTGATGGAACTTAACAAAGAAACAAGCCCCCATCAAAGCACAATGATCAGTCTAATGCCACAAAGCTCTTCAGACTTTAAAAACGGCATTATCAAATCCTATGTTAAAAGGAGTTAAAATTTGATTTATCTTTTACTGTATATGTAGGTGTATCTGATGTGGGTTTGGTTGCAGAACTTGGACAAATTTATAAGAATGGAATACAACCTGCATTATACTTATTGAAAAAGTTAATGCCAAGAAAGCGAAGGTGCAGTAGTATAGAGAAAGTAATGTAACACAAGACACAAGCGATAGAACAAAGTCAACCTAGTGTCTTAGACTTTAAGAGAGCTGATTTCAACAAACTTTGAACTTGGGAAAGATCCCATTAATGAAAATCTTAATGGGGAAAACAAGTCAAGATTGGTTGCGGGAACTTGGAAAGATAAGGGCTAGGGGTGACATAGTAGCAGTCTTCCAATAACTGAGAGGCTGTTGACTTTGCACCTGAGGGCAAAACAAGAAGTAACAGATAGAAACTCATCAAGAATTATGGAGAAATCTCTTGTCAGTGAGAACAATTAATCAGTGGAATGGCTTGACTTCAGAAGTTGTGGATGCTCCAACACGAGAGCTTTTTAAGAAGAGATTGGACAGCCATTTGTCTGAAATGGTATATGGTCTCCTGCTTGAGCAGAGGGTTGGACTAGAAGACCTCCAAGGTCCCTTCCAACTCTGTCATTATGTAATTATGTTAAGTAGGGTATGTATTGAATATTTAAAAGGATGCCACGGTCATTCCGTAACACCAACCTCTTGTAATGGCGATAATAGAAAGTTAACCAGGCGGTATTTGGCACTTTAATCTTACAGGTTTAAAACACAGTATTTATTTATTTTATTTAATTAAATTTTTATACCGCCCTATTCCCGAAGGACTCAGGGCGGTTTACAGGGCAGCATAAAATACAATAAAAAAAACCCCTTCAGTCCAGGCCTGATAGATCAAAAAACCAGGTTTTCAGATCCCGGCGAAATGAACGCAGATCGGGGGCGGTCCGAAGTTCCACCGGTAAATCATTCCAAAGGGCAGGCGCGCCCACAGAGAATGCCCTCCCCCTGGGGATCACCCGCCAGCACTCCTTAACCGCCGGCACCCTGAGAAGGCCCTCCCTGTGGGAGAGCACAGGACGATGGGAAGTTGATGCCGGCAGCAGGTGTTCCTTTAGATTATTCGGACCCAAGCCATTTAGAGCTTTATAGGTCATTACCAGTATCAGTCAGGGAAGCAACTCTGAGGGGCAGATTTCTTGTCTAGATATGGAAAAAACAGCGCAAGCTCTTTGTGTTCAAACAGTGGAGCCTTAGGAGGGTAAAATCCCTGTGTCACCTCTTAAAGGAGAGGAGGTATGCAGAAGGAGGATGCTGTGTGAGGACCAGTCATAAGTAACATTTTTCAGTGCTTTTGTAGCTTTGAACTGTAATTAAACAAATAGTTGTAAAGGTGAAGATTTGTTCTCCGAGCTTGCAGGTTGATTTTTGAACATTTTGTTAACATCTTCAGAGGAGTTTAGGGAATGTCCGTGTCAGTGTTCTTCTGTTTATAAGGGTTTCGGGTGTGGGTGTGTCAAGTGAGGGTCTTGCGATGGGTCTTGTGATAGGTCAGGTGTGAGTCAAACCTGAAGCCCATATAAACAGAAGAAGACTGAGATCCCCTAAACCAGGGGTGTCAAACTTCCAGCCCATGGGCCAGACACGTCATCCAGAAGCCGTGCCCACCCCATGGCAAAAAGGCTCTGATACGTTGTGCAAAAAGGCTCTGATACGTTGTGCGACATCACATGACATCGCGAGTTTGACATGTCTGCCCTAAACTCTGCTGAAGATGTTACCTAGCCTGGTAACAAAACATTTGGAGACCAACCCACAAGCTCGGAGAGCGAAACTTCACCCTCATCCTACACCTGAGCTACAGATATTTGCCGATAATAGTTTTAAGTCGGGGACTACCTGTATGAAATGTTCCCTCTGTGGTTTAGATGTGGCCATCTCACTTAACCATGTACCCCAGCTACTTAAGCTTCAAACTGGAAACTTTCCAATTCAAGAGTTCTGAGTCCCAGTGAGAGAAACTAGCATAACAACAATACTATTTTGATCAAATTCATACCCGAACTGGCACATTCCTGTATTGATTTGTTTTCTTTGCACAAAACTGAACAAAATGATACTCCTATAAATGCAGCACTTCGTGCAAACAATAGAGAGGATTTCAAGAATTTAACTTTATTTCAGCGTTCTGTTTATTACAAAGAAAAGGTGAAGAAAGACACGCACCCAATTTTTGTGTTTAGGGAAGAAACCGAAAGACTAATTGTTTGTACGTAGAACAATTAAGCTGCCAGTCTCACAACAGGCTAAGATATATTTGTAAACCCTCTTTTCAGTCAAATCTGGGCAGGACTGGTTTGACATCCTTATTACTGACTATGCAGACCAAGCGAAGGTCTTTTATTTCACCTGATTAGAATGTGAAGTGCAGCAGCCAGAACAAACACAACTCTAGGTAGACATCAAAAGGGCCTTTCTTAGTTTGATGTACAGTTTGCTGGGCCTTTTTACTCAATCTCTCCTTTTGTACTTTTGAACACTTGGGGAATTTTCAGAGATGCGAGTGACACCAACTGATGAGGGCATTGGTTCCCAGCTGTAGCCGGCGCCTAAATCAGAACTTTCCAGTGACTCTAAAATATAATCAGTCTTGTTAGATCTTTAGGAACTGCATGATGCCCCCTATTAACATCAAACATTGAGACTTAATCGATGGGGATTTTTAAAGATGTGTTTAAATAGCCTCGAGCTTCTTTTTTTTTTAAAAAAAAGCTTTAAGATATGTTTAAGTAGCCTTGAGTTTCCTCTTCTCGCCTTTCCAGCTTCCTATTTGTCTAGTTTAATCACTTGAGGATAGATTAACAAAACATATCTGTAAGAAAAGGACAACTAATGCCGAGCTGAAAAGAAAAGAAGCAAGATGGTTAGAGTAAGAAATCTTGCCTTAAATAACACTCCGAAAACTGTCCTCATTGCTCCATTGGGTTTCAAAGTGATTACTGGGAATTTCAAGGCTGGGATAAACAATGTCAATCAAACTTCACCTTCATATGTGATCTTAACAGGCATGTAGCAACAAAGGTAGCAGCCCCTCCATATTCTAAACAGACTGAATATGTGTGAATAGCCAGTTATCTAGTGAAGTGTTTCTCAACCTTGCCAACTCTATGCTGGCTGGGGAATTCTGGGAGTTGAATTTGTATTTAATTCTTGATTTCTTGATTTGACTCCAAATTTGGAGTTGTGTTTTTTTTGCCATTACTTAGATGGCACATCAATTGTTAATATAGATATTGTCTGAAATAGCAATAACTGATAATGGAACATGTTTGTATGTGAGCTCATATATATGATGCAAGCCTATAATGCAAGATTTGTGAATATCTGTACAATGTTATTGATGCATTTGAGAATATTTCTAAGTGTTCTTTCCAGGGCTCTTTTTCTCATAGAACGCTCAGAACGGAGTTCCGGCACCTTTTTTGGATGGAACCTTGTAGGGTAGGCAAGGCGGGTTATATGACATGTGTGAGTTCCGGCACCTTTTTCTTTTACAAAAAAGCCCTGGTTCTTTCAAGCATCCTGAATGAGGAACTTTTGCAAAATTATCATGAAGCGATGTAGAGGCATTGCTTGGAGTTAAATTTGTTCTGGCCAAATAAATAAGTAGTTCACAAAGAGAATACAATTTGCTTACAGAAAATTAATAAACAAACAAAAAAGTGTACACATGTAGATTATTATTCTGTAGAAGCTTATTTTGTGACTGACAACTAGATTCTTGCCATTACAGAACAATACCGCTAAAGTTTCTCTGTGCTTTTCAATATTAGGTAATTATTTTAATCCCATTGGCTCTTCATTCTAACACTGTATTACTAAGGCTTGTATCCAGGTCAGTATAACATGTGGCAGATGTAAAAATTTGCTTTTCTCATCCCGGTGAAGTGTGAAAATATTTGGAAACTGAAAAAAATATAGCTTTCTAATAAATTTAATGACAAAGCCTAACTTTGTGATAAGAATACATTACTATGAATGCCAGTGCCTGGGAAATGTTTGTACAAATTGCAAAGATGATTGTTAAAATGATATCAAAAGCAACACAATACAAAACAACAACCTCGCTTTGTCCTGCTACAGTTTGGTAATTTTATCAGTAATGCCAGATGGCATCCTATAGGACACAGCAAGGATTTTTTTTTAAACAAAGAATTCAAGAGGGAGAAAGAAGCTTTTATTATTTTTCTGTTCTGTGCTTGTTTTTTTGGAGGTCAAATGGCCAGTATGACTAACACGTGCAGATACATTTAAGAAAATTGGTAAAAATAAGTGACTCATGCTGAGCCATAGCATGGAGAGATTAGAAACTTGAGGCAATTAAGATTCAAGCTAGAATCAGAAGTGAATTCTGACTAATTTGCAATGCAACTGCGCCATCAGTTCTTCAGTCACCTCTCAGGGCTTTGAAGATTATTTAAGTCTGCAAAAAAATTTGATTTCACTGTCAAACTACTGTTAATATTAATGTTAAAGAAAGTTTCCTAATATTCAACTGAACTCTGAATAATAAGGATTATAACTGAAATAATGCACATAAATCCATTATTCTACATCCTGTTTCTGAGGTGATGGATCTTTTGGGAGACATAAGCTAAGAGTCTTAATTTGGAAAGAAGAGTCAGGATAACCAAATAAGCAAAAGAAGTTCTGTGGGTTCCCCCCCTCGATACTCTCACTAGCTAAAGAAAGAAGAGAGAGAATATGCACCAAGATATTAGTGATCCATGACAGAGCAGAATATGCACCAAGATATTAGTGATCCATGACAGAGCAGAATGTTGTTGTTGTTAGTTGCGAAGTCGTGTCCAGCCCAGGGGGTTGGGAGTGGGTGGCACTGTCTTACAGTGGTTCTCCTCCTACCTTCTGGGTCGTTCGCAGTCGGTGTTGACAGAGGGGCAGAGGTCGGCCTCGAGGCCTCTCGTTTGTGGAGTCCCTCAGGGGTCGGTCCTCTCGCCTCTCCTGTTCAACATCTATATGAAGCCGCTGGGCGAGATCATTCATGGTTTTGGGGTGGGGTATCATCAGTACGCTGATGATACCCAGCTTTTTATTTCCACCCCAGATCAACTCAGTGATGCCCTCTCCGTGATGTCCCGTTGCCTGGAGGTGGTGAGGGTCTGGATCGGGAGGAACAGGCTTCGTCTAAATCCCGACAAGACCGAGTGGCTGTGCGTACTGGCATCTCGGGTTGTCCATTCTATTCCATCTTTATCTATAGGGGGTGAGGTGTTACCCCCCGTAGATAGGGCTCGCAAATTGGGCGTCCTCCTTGATTCACAGCTCAATTTTGAAGATCATATAGGAGCTGTGACCAGGGGGGCTTTCGCCCAGGTTCGCCTGGTGCGCCAGTTGCGGCCCTATTTGGACCAGGATGCCTTACGCACAGTCACTCATGCGCTCGTGACCTCTCGGATAGACTACTGCAACGCTCTCTACATGGGGCTGCCCTTGAATACCACTCGGAGGTTCCAGCTGGTGCAGAATGCAGCCGTGTGAGTTGTGATGGGGGTTTCCTGATACTCCCATGTAACACCTCTGCTCCGCGAGCTGCATTGGCTTCCAGTTGTCTTCCGAGTGAGATTCAAGGTGCTGGTGATGACCTATAAAGCCCTAAATGGCATGGGTCTGGGTTATTTATGGGAGCACCTTTTGCCAGTGTTAACCTCCCATCCTCCTGTGTGCTCCCACAGAGAGGGCCTCCTCAGGGTGCCATCGGTCAAGGAATGTTGACTGGCGGCCCCCAGGGGGAGAGCATTCTCTGTGGGCGCGCCTGCCCTCTGGAATCAGCTTCCAGTTGAGCTCCAGATGGCTCCCAACCTTCGCTCGTTTCACCGCGACCTGAAGACCTGGCTATTTGAACTTGCCGGCCTGGACTGAGGGATTGGATTTTAGAGTTTAAATTTTAAAAATTTTAAATTTTAGAATGTATTTATTACTTAGGGCTATTGATTTAATCTTATTTTAATTTTTATACCTTGTGTGTTGTTAGCGTTTTAATTGCCCTGTACACCACCCCGAGTCCTTGGAGAGGGGCGGTATATAAATCTAATAAAATAAAATAAATAAATAAATTGCGACCCCATGGACAACGTTCTTCCAGGCCTTCCTGTCCTCTACCGTCTTCTGGAGTCCATTTAGGCTCACGCCTACTGCTTCAGTGACTCCATCCAGCCACCTCATTCTCTGTCGTCCCCTTCTACTCTTGCCCTCAACCTTTCCCAGCATCAGGCTCTTCTCCAGTGAGTCCTTCCTTCTCATTAGGTGGCCAAAGTATTTGAGTTTTAGCTTCAGGATCTGGCCTTCTAAAGAGCAGACAGGGTTGATCTCCTCTAGGACTGACCGGTTTGATCGCCTTGCAGTCCAAGGGACTCGCAGGAGTCTTCTCCAGCACCATAGTTCAAAGGCCTCAATTCTTTGGTGCTCAGCCTTTCTTATGGTCCAACGTTCACAGCCATTCATTGCAACTGGGAAAACCATGCCCTTGACTATATGCACTGTTGTTGTCAGGGTGATGTCTCTGCTTTTTAGTGTGCTGTCTAGATTTGCCATGGCTTTCCTCCCCAGGGGCAAGCATCTTTTAATTTCTTGGCTGCAGTCCCCCTCTGCGGTGATCTTGGAGCCCAGGAAAATAAAATCTGTCACTACCTCCATTTCTTCCCCATCTATTTGACAGGAATTGAGAGGGCCGGATGCCATGATCTTGATTTTCTTAATGTTTAGTTTCAACTCAACTTTTGCACTCTCCTTATTCACTCGCAACAAAAGGCTCTTTAGTTCCTCTTCACTTGCCATTAGAGTAGTATCATCTGCATATCTTAGGTTGTTGATATTTCTCCCGGTAATCTTAATTCCAACTTTTGATTCATCTAGCCCTGCCTTTCTCATGATGTGCTTTGCATATAAGTTAAACAGGCAGGGTGACAGTATACAGCCTTGCCAGACTCATTTCCCAATTTTGAACCAATCAGTGTCCAGTTCTCACTGTTGCTTCTTGACCCGCATATAGGTTTCTCAAGAGACCAGCTCCTGGTCTTGTTTTTACTGACTGTATAGAGCATAGCTCATAGCTTCATTGAATTACGCAAGCCCCTTCGCCATGACAAGGCAGTAATCCATGAAGGGGAGAGCAGAATATGCACCAAGATATTAGTGATCCATGATATCGGTGATTACCAAGATATTGGTGATCCATGATTAGGCCAGAATGCAGCCACTGAGGGCTCACTTGTAGGCCATGTCACTCTTCAGAAATATATGGGGAATGTTTTACTAAATATCTTCATTGGTCTTCATACTTTTCATGCGATTCACTTCTTTACAGATGGATCTAGAACTCCCATTCTAATCTGTCAAGTGGGTTCTGTTCTAATCAGTGAAATGGAGTGTAACTTTTTGTTTAAAAATTTCATTAGTATCACTTAGGGTAGGGTACTGTTAAAGAACTCTATTGAAAGATAACTGTCAACATTACCAATGGCTGTGTAATGTGGTTACCACCCATCAGCATCAAAGTTTACTGGATGATAAGCATAATGGGGGGGAAAAACCAGAATAGAGTATGTGTGGTCCTTGATGCTTTCTGAGCTTCATTGTTTTATTGCAGATGTTTCACGACCAAACTAGGTAACATCAGTAAAAGAGACTATTTGTAGCTCACGGCTGAAATGAGGGGTCCTTGGTGCTTTCTGAGCTTGGCTATTTGCACTGATGATGTTACCTAGTTTGGGTAATGAAACATCTGGAAAAAAACAACCAAGCTCAGAGAGCATTAAGGACCCCTCACTAGGAAACAACACTAGTGATGGATGTTATGTGGCAAGGAAAACGACAACAGCACTGTCTACCACCGAAGTATCTCTGCAAGACACTTGACAGGGCACTCTCTTTTAAACAGTACACTAAGGCTAAAGTCAGAAAATTAATAAACTACACATGAGGAGCTCAACTGCCTACGTTGCACACATCAGATTTGGCCTTAAGTGTCTCTATAGCAGAGTATGCTGCTCCAGTGTGGGGTCCATTTGCAGACGCAAAACAAGTTGTTATCACCATCAATGAAACAATAATTGTGACAGGCTGTCTCAAATCTCAAATTGAGAAAATATATCCTTGTACTGGCATTGCCCCACCTAAGATCTGGAGAGAGGTAGCAGCAGATGCTAAGAGAACTAAGTAAGAGAATGATCCTGGACATCCTCTGAACAGACAGAAGCCCCAAGCCCACCGACTGAGATCTAGGAACAGTTTTATAGCATGAACAAACATCCTTAAACAAAACTGAATTAAAAGATGGAGGAAGGAATCAAGCAAGCAAGAAATAACATCAAAGGAAGATATGGCTGAAGGACCCAACCTTCCTTATATTACTTATAGGACCTGAATAGATTGAGAGTTGGAGTGCCTAACTGTAAACCAATATGCTGAAGTGGAGGTTCTTAGCAGATAACAACACACTGTGTGAATGTGGAGAGATGCATAGCCCAGCCCATCTGCTGGTATGTCAGCTATTACCAGAAACGTACTAATAATGACTTATTTTTGGCCAATGACAAAGCCAAGAAGGTAGCTTCATTCTGGCAGTTTCAAGTTTCAACTAGACATGGAAGGAGGAGGAGGAGATGAAGATGAAGATGAAGGAGGAGGAGGAGGAGGAGGAAGAGGAGAAATAATCAGTGCTAGGAGGGAGTAGGGTTTGCCATCTGTTCATATACTAGTCACCTTGCCCTGTCAGTGCTGGTGGGAGTGATATTGATAGTTCCTTGACTAGGCTGTTGTTAGTACAATCTATTGAAATGCATCTTTTGTAACTTTTAAATTTTGCATCTCATCTTCAAGCTGAGTTTTTTGTTTTCAAAATGACTTGCAATGATTTGTTGGTTTTCTAATCATATGAAGTCCCAGTTCCTAAAACTCCTTTTTAAATCCCTAACAGAGTAATATTAGTTTGGCCTTATAAGAAAATGCTGAAGGTTGAAAGCAGAGCTTGGAGCAGAACACTTTGTTATTCTTCTCCTGCTGAGAGAGTGACATTTCAAGTACAGTTCTGAAAGTTCCTGCTTCTCATCAATTCGTTTTGTCTTTGGAGAAAGTTGAGCTGTGTAATTTACCTCTTTGCCAGGTGACATACAGAAAGAGAACAAAAGTAGGGAAACAAATGTGCCTGGAGGTTAGAATGAAATAAGGTGTGTTTCTCTTTGTGTGTGCCGAGGAGGTAGATCTCATCCAAACTCTAGTGTCAAGCTGCTCTATGCATATCTATAGATTACAAAAGCTGAATTTAGAGGATCCATCTTGTTTTATTCAGCCGCTATTATAGTGGCAGAATGAAACAGATGCTTTGAAAGCAACGGCACCTGTAGTGCCTCTTTGTAAGCTCTTACTCATTTGGCACAAAGCAGAGGATTTTGCCTGGTTTCCTGTGTGCTCATGGATGGATCTACTCTGCAATATTCTCAATTATGGATGTGGTACTACGTCGCTTCCTGTAGCCTAGATTGCAGATAGGCGAGTAAAATAGGCAGCTCATAAAATGAAAGATAAATAAGATATATTGCTACATTTTCAAAAGCCCAGGCATTGTACAACTGGTTACTCAAATGGACAGCTGGGTAATTAAATTTTGGGGAAAAGATGTTAGATGCTCTTTTAAAAAAATAAAAATAATAAAATGGGTTGATTCAACTGTTTTGGAGGTAGAAGGCAGGAATAGAGGGCTAATGCCTCCTTAAGTAAGACCAGCTGCCTGCAATTAGTGCAGGTTCGCATCCCACCAGGCTCAAGGTTGACTCAGCCTTCCATCCTTCCGAGGTAGGTAAAATGAGGACCCAGATTGTTGGGGGCAATTAAGCTGACTTTGTAATAATGCCTCTTGGGGTGTGTGGAAAGCCCTAACAAGCAGGCATATACATAGAATGAAGGCTACTGCTAAGCTTGTAAGCCGCCCTGAGTCTTCGGAGAAGGGCGGGATATAAATGGAATTAAAATAAATAAAATAAAAAAAATAAAAATACAGTGTTCACATATAATTGTGGAATTTGCCAAACAGTTGCCTTTTGCAAATGAAGGCAAATAGACGTTGGGATAATGTTGCAGGATCCAAGCTGAGTCTATCAGTGGGACCAGAGGTTTAGTTTTCCAAGCATTTCAGATTGGGAGCCCATCCTCAAGGAACTTCTCTCTCTCCAGAATGTGTGCTTTGGGCTACTCTGTGTTTGAGATTTATCTGGTGCCTGTTGTGTATGGCTTTTTCACTTGTTGATTAATTGTTTAGATACCAATTTTTTCAGAATTCAGAATAAATTTGGGTATTCTGTAGCACAGACAGTTGCAATTGAGCCTCTGTCCTATTTCCTACTTACCGTACTTTTTTTTTTAGCATCAGCCTGCTGAAGGGAAGAAGTGGCAGATCCTTTCAGAAGATGCCAGCTTCATGCTACAATTTCCTGATGTCTGGTTATAGGCAGTGTTGTGTCCTGGGTTCTTGCTGGAAAGCAGGAGACGAGGCGAGAGAGTTCAGGCAGGAACATGCTTTATTGAATTGCAGGAACTAAACTGAGAACCAGGGCTGCAATGCAGCTATTTATACTCTGGCCACTAGGTGGTGGCCAATAGGTTTAAAGCATCCTATTGCCACCCTAGAGCCAACCAATGGTGGTCCTGGAGACTGACTGTCTGAGGAGCTGGCGACTGTTATCCGCTTCCTGCCTAAGCAATCTCACAGCATTCAAACCCCACATGGTACAGCTCAAGTTAACTAGGCCCAATACATTACAGGCAGTGTAGCACTCCAGGATGCCTGGATCATTATTTGGGAGGCATTTCCTTATGAAAGAGAAGGGATCCGCTGTAGGTTAATTCATAAATGGTGTATTTGATTACTTGGATCTTTTAACTTCGGTAAACAAGTGCCTTCTTATCTCTTATTGATGGATTGTATTATATTTTGTTAGCAGCTTTTGGATTTTTTTGGTGACATGAATTCTTTGAATACCCTTAAGTAATAATGCAATAACTAAATGCATTCTTTCCTAATAGCATCACTCAGGTTGGAGATACAACATTTCCAAGTTTCAGGATAGCATTTATCCCAGCTAGAACTGTCTAGGAACAAGCCAATCTAGCTGAAAATTATCTGATAAGAATAGGATGCTATGTTACAAATTTGTTGTTGTTGTTAGTTGCGAAGTTGTGTCCGACCCATCGCAACCCCATGGACAACGTTCCTCCAGGCCTTCCTGTCCTCTACCATCTTCTGGAGTCCATTTAGGCTCAAGCCTACTGCTTCAGTGACTCCATCCAGCCACCTCATTCTCTGTCGTCCCTTTCTTCTCTTGCCCTCAACCTTTCCCAGCATTAGGCTCTTCTCCAGTGAGCCCTTCCTTCTCATTAGGTGGCCAAAGTATTTGAGTTTCAACATCAGGATCTGGCCTTCTAAAGAGCAGTCAGGGTTGATCTCCTCTAGAACTGACCGTTTTGATCACCTTGCAGTCCAAGGGACTCGCAGGAGTCTTCTCCAACCCCATACTTCAAAGGCCTCAATTCTTTGGCGCTCAGCCTTTCTTATGGTCCAACTTTCACTGCCATACATTGCAACTGGGAAGACCATAGCTTTGACTATACGCACTTTTGTTGTCAGGGTGATCTCTCTGCTTTTTAGTGTGCTGGGCAGAGTCTGACGGGGGGGAGATGAGCAGTCTTAGGAATGTCATCTGGGATGAATTCGACCCTGTGACTCCGGAAGAGGTGGACAGGATCATGGGGAGGCTGAGTTCCACCACATGTTTACTGGACCCGTGCCCCTCCTGGCTGGTGTATGCAGCTCGGGAGGGGACACGAGGCTGGCTCCAGGCAATAATAACTGCTTCTTTGAGGGAGGGTAGCTTCCCTGCCGCCTCCTGGTCTTGTTTTTACTGACTGTATAGAGCTTCTCCATCTTTGGCTGCAGAGCACATAGTCAATCTGATTTCTGTGTTGACCGTCTGGTGATGTCCATGTGTAGACCCCTCTCTTGGGTTGTTGGAAAAGAGTGTTTGCTATGACCATCGTATTCTCTTGACAACATTCTATCAGACTGTGCCCTGCTTCATTTTGTACTCCAAGGCCAAACTTGCCTGCTATTCCGGTTATCTTTTGACTTCCTACTTTAGCATTCCAATCCTCCATGATGATAAGGACATCATTTTTTGGTGTTAATTCTATAAGGTGCTGTAGGGCTTCATAGAACCGGTCAATTTCATCCTCTTCAGCACCGGTGGTTGGGGCATAGACTTGGACTACTGTGATATTGAATGGTTTGCCTTGGATTCGAACTGAGATCATTCTGTCATTTTGGGGATTGTATCCCAGTATTGCTCTTCCTACTCTTTTATTGACTATGAAGGCTACTCCATTTCTTCTGAGGGATTCTTGCCTGCAGTAATATACCTGATGGTCATCTGAATTAAATTCACCCATTCCTGTCCATTTTAGTTCACTGATTCCTAAGATGTTGATGTTAAGTTTTGTCATCTCTTGTTTGACCACGTCCAGCTTTCCTTGATTCATGGATCTTACATTCCAGGCTCCTATGGGAAAAAATCTTTACAGCATCGGACTTTCCTTTCACCACCAGATACATCCATAGCTGAACGTCCTTTCGGCTTTGGCCTAGTTACTTCATTCTTTCTGGTGCTACTAGCACTATCCCTCTGCTCTTCCCCAGTAGCATATTAGATGCCTTCCAACCTGAAGTCATATCTTTTTTCCTTTTGGTACTGTCCATGGGGTTTTCATGGCAAAGATACTGGAGTGGGTTGCCATTTCCTTCTCCAGTGGATCACGTTTTGTCAGAACACACTGCTATGACCTGTCCATTTTGGATGGCCCTGCATGGCATAGCTCATAGCTTCATTGAATTATGCAAGCCCCTTCACCACAAGGCAGTAATCCATGAAGGGGATGTTACAAATGAATGTATGCAATTACACAGTGTATTATAGCTTTGCTATGTAAGTTGTTTAGAGATTGTTATGTAATATATGAATATTTGAAATAAATAATTATTTAAAAAGCACAATGTCACCATACTGCAAGACTGATATAACATGAAATTTGGATATCATTATATGAGAATTATTGCGGCCCTTTGCTCTGGGATATACATATTTTAAGCTTTTCTCTATTTATTTTACACACAAATTCAATTTCATTGCCTTTCATTGAATCACGATTATTTTTTCATGTGTACAATCTCTGAGGGAGTATAATTTCATAAAAACAATCATGTTTTAAAACATGCATGTTTAGGGTCTTAATTCCCTGAATAAGAGTTTATTGAGGAGATATTTCTTCAAGATATAGAAATTTTGATACTAATTGGATTATTCCTAATCATACAGAGGCTGTGAATAACTGTGGCTCATAATAATTCATAATAATTCAAACTACCAAATCAGACAAAAGTATATTTCTAACTGTGGAGTCCTTGGTATTTGTTTAATTACCCAACAAGGTAACCTTATCAGTGCTGCTAAGTATGAGATTCATTCCCTGTTTATATACAGTTGCTTGCCCTGCATGTGTTGGTAGGGATATGTTTTTTTTCTTGGTAGATTCTTGATTAGGATATTGTTTTGAGTAGCTATTGATTGCAATATTGCAAACTCCACATTTACCAGCACTGATGATGTTACCTAGTCAGATACTGAAATATCTGCAAGGAAATGACCAAGCTCAAAGAGCACCAAAGATTCTACAGTTTAACCCTCAGCTATATATATACACCCTTCTAGTGGATATTCCTATTTGTATTGCAGAAATGTTGATTCATTTATTTATGAAGACAGGGCTTGCAAAGAACTTATACATGGAGAATAAGTTCTTTTCACTTGAACAGAGTTTAAGGATGTTCTTTACTCTTTGGATAGAAAGCTAGTAGAGCTGAATCCCTAGACCAGGGGTCTTCAAACTTGGCCCTTTTATGACTTGTGAACTTCAACTTCCAGAATTCCTTAGCCAGTGTGTCTGGCTGAGGAATTCTGGGAGTTGAAGTCCACAAGTCATAAAAGGGCCAAGTTTGAAGACCCCTGACCTAGACAATGAAAAGAGGGAATCCAATGGATTTCCCTTCCTTTATCAATAACCTTCTCCCTTCTCCCCCAACTAAGCCTGCACTGAACAAGAAACCTCTGTAAGAAGGACTGACATGATGATCAACCAATAGTTCAGCTTTGTCATACATGAGAGATTCATGTTCTATAAAGAAGACTTCTCTAATCCAGGTTGAAGTTTTGATATCAAGAGATGTTGCTTCTTTCTCTTAAAGTGGAAAAGAACCGTAAAAGTTGGAAGAGATTTTTCCTGCCCTATCATTATGTTTAAAAAATTGCTGTCTTGAGGAGCATGTCTGTTTTATTTGCTCTGTCCTTTGACTAATAAAGATCCATGAACTGTGATAATCAAATACAGGTGATTCAGATGAAAATCTAGTTTGGCTTTTAACCATTTGGACCTCTGTTTGCTGTATTCTGCAGTAAAGGTTGGAAAATTATTAAAAATGTTGGAGTCTTGATTAGGTTGGGATCATGGTGGAAAAACTAAATTGGTCTAACATATTTTCAGCTGGAAATCCTATTTTTAAAAGGGGCAGATAGAAATGCCACAGAGGTATTGAACAATTGGACCAGATATCTTTTGATCTCTTGTTCTTAATTTCAGATGCCTGGATGTGTACAGGATTACATTTTTTTCCGCCTGCTACTTATTTGGATTTTTTAAAAAAATAATATTTTAATCAAATCACGAATAATGTTTTGTTGTATCATTTTTCCTCTTCTCAGTTCAAAGAGCACTTTCAATTGCCATCAGAGGAATGCAGAGGAATGCTATGAGTATATTGAAACTGGATGACAATGCCATTTTTCACTCCTTGTTTTATTGCTTTTCAAGTGTATGTAATTACATACTGTGACGGTTGTGTACGATGGTGACAGTAGCTGGTCAATGTCTGTGAGCAAGTACATGGTTAGGTGAGCATCTCTATGATAAAAAAAAATAGAGATGCAGGCTATCCAAACACTGCCATGGAAAAGTCCTCTGTCTTCTGTTTTCTCAGCCATTTCATTCAGTACATCAAGGTAATTTGTAATATGCCTCTACCTCCTCTTCCTCCCCCTTGCTCCTTTTATTCCTTTCTCCCTCCATTTATATTGGGGTGGTAACCTTTTGATGTTTGGATACAACATCAGTCAGAAGCACAATAGGCAGGTCCAAAAATTTCTATACTTTTTCCCCTGGCATTTTTAAGAGAAGTTGGTCCTTTTTCTTTCCAATCCATGTCCCAGGTTGTCTCTTGTGCTACAGCAATTATACTGAAAGCTTTTAGATTCTACAAGGGAACAGGAACATATGGATTTAGATGATAGATAGATAGATAGATAGATAGATAGATAGATAGATAGATAGATAGATAGATAGATAGATAGATAGATATATTATATAGATAGATGATAGATGATTGATTGAGAGATAGATGATAGATAGATTAGATTAGATAGTTAGATGATAGATAGATTAGTTTAGATAGATTGATAGATTAGATAGATGATAGATGAATGATTGATAGATGATAGATAGATTAGATTAGATAGATGATAGATAGATAGATTAGATAGATTGATAGATAGATAGATAGATAGATAGATAGATAGATGATAGATAGATAGATAGATAGATAGATAGATAGATAGATAGATAGATAGATAGAGTGGTATAGTGCTTGAGTCACCAGATTAGAAACCAGGAGATTGTGAGTTCTAGTCCTGTTTTAGGCACATTATGCGCTCTCTCAGCCATATGTAAAAGGCAGTGGAAGAGCAAAACTCTTGCCTAGAAAACTGCAGGGACTTGTTCAGGCATTTGCCAAGATTCAACACTGACTTGAAGGCATAAAACAAAGAAATAAAAAAGTGGACAACCCCCCATCTGCTACTACATGGTTAAAAAAATAGATTTCATTTGAACAATGTTTATTCTCAGAGTTTGGAGTTAATTCAAGGTACAGTAGATATAAAATCATTCTTTATATTATATTCTTTCAGAATAATTTATGTACCTATAACCAAAATATTAAGCTATCAATTTAATACGTAAACAATGCATTATGCATTTGTTGGGCCAAATAAATAATCTTAAACAACTGGAACTTCTTTCTCTACCTTTTCTACAAATTCTACCTGTCCACTCCTAAGCTAAACAGTGGCTTAATTTTGAAGTTTACAGTTTAATTCAGTTAGTTTCCATGTATATGTACTCTCTGTGAGTCAGCAAATTTCTCTTCATAGTTGATATTCAAGCAACTTTCTTGACTTGATATCTTTTGTACAATGTTGGGACTACAATCCCCAGACCATTTAAACAGCATGACCAATATTGGGTCTGAAAAATATACTTCTGACACATCTGGAGTGTGCCAAATTACAGAAGTTTGAAATACAGCTTTTTGTACCTTTATGTTGTTGCATGATATGAGTTATTCCTGGACTTCCCAATCTTGGACACTTTAAGACTTGTGGACTTCAGCTCACAGAATTCCCCAAACAGCATGGTTGGCTGAGAAATTCTGGATGTTGAAGTCCACAAGTCTTAAAGGTGTGAACCCCTGAGTTATTCTATGCAGCAAAAAGTGATGACTACTTAAATTGGTCTCAGGTCTGTTTTCTTAAAAAAAAAGTCATTTTCTTCCTCTCCTTTCATCTGTCTTTCTTGAACCAATTGCGTCTCTTAAAGAATTACACACCATCTTCATGTAAACAAACATTTATATTTTCTACTGCTCACATAATGCAATTGTTCACAAGGAGGCAGAAGAAAAAGTATCATACCATGAAAGAACAAAATCAAGATAGTAAAAGGGGAAAAAACAGGGTGTAGTTAAGACTATCATCCAGAATCTCACAACCACCAAAGGAGTGTTGGTGTATATATTCACTAACTGCTACAATTAATCCTTCCTTATGTATGTAGGGCTACTTGATGAAATTTTCTTCCTCTTTACTTCTTCTTTTCTTCAGATGTAGAGAGAGTTCTTGTTCTTACACTACTGGTATCCTCAACCATGGTTATTTGATGTTGTGTTTTTGATGTTGTCTTTCTATTTTCTTCCTGGTTTCACTTGTGTTCTTTGACCTTTCTTCTTTTTGTATATGCCTTTCATGGTATAGAATCCCAAGACATTCTCTCCAGGTGAGCAAACCACTTAACTTGCTGTATTTGTATGTAGTTTAAGATTGGTTCTGTTCCAATTCTTTCTCTTATGATCTCATTTTTTATTTTCTCCCTTTTGGTCATTCCGGCAGCTTTCCTCAAACATGATGTTTCATGAGATTCAGTGAAACAATTTTAGTAAAGATGCACCTAGGATATCCCATTTTATCAAAAATTGCAGTATGCAATATAAGAAACATAGTATATTTAAAGTAACTGTAAACTGCTTGATATCCTTTGGTTTGCTATGAGCTGTGGTGGTGCAATGGTTAGAATGCAATATTTCAGGCTAACTCTGCCCACAGCCAGGAGTTTGATCCTGAATGGCTCCTTGTTGACTCAGCCTTCAATCCTTCCAAGATCGGTAAAAGGAGGACCCAGATTGCTGGAAGCAATATGCTGACATATGTAAACCTCTTAGAGAGGGCTATAAAGCACTGTGAAGCCGTATATAAGTCTAAGTGTCATAGCTATTTGGAGCAGGAACCTCAGTAAACAAACTTTTGGGTTGCTGTCTGCCCAAGGTGTCCTTTTCATAGTTGATGAAGATTCCTGTGGTCCTCTTGAACCATATTGTAGACGGAATTTCCCTACTATGGTTTTGACTGGAGCATAGCAAAATTGAACACCACCATCTAGAGGTAATGCTGCCCTCTGTGGAATGGATGACAGCTTCTAAAGCCGATATTGTTTTCCTTTGCCTCTTGTGTTCACAGCAATGAACAACCTGTGCTGTTAGCTAATGTGTCGCAGCAGCTCCATAATCACCTGCAGGATGACATAAAGACAGACCTGCTGGGGCAATGAAAGGTGAACGGCATGCTAGATGATTTCCATAATACAAATGATGACTGCCACTTATGAGATTTTCTTATCCGGGAATGACTGACTTCTGAAATCTAGCTTTGTAATCATATCATGACTTTGTTTTCACTGTATGTGCTTTTTTACTTACACAGATTAGTTAATGCCCAGTCAGAGCACTGATTTTTTTTTAATGCAGTGAAGCTGGTGGAATTTAATGATTGTAGAGCTAAATGGCACACAAGCAGAATAACAAAAAGAGTTGTTTGGTTTAAGCAGCAGTGACAGCTATTTGTAATGCTGTATTACAGAGAGAGAAAGAGAGAGAGGGAGGGAGGGAGAGAGGGAGAAGTACTATGTGTACTTATGGAATAAAGCAAATTAATTATGGATGGGCTATTACTGCCTCCCCACAAAAAATAAACCTCTGTTAGTGAATTGTTTTAGAATATTTTCACTGTGTATTCAAGAGGAATTGATTATGTGCCTGTTTCACCAACGTTTTTGGGGAGAGTACATATTGTGCAGCTTGGCAACAGCACTTCCCCTTAACTGTCATTAAGGTCCATTCTACATTATTAATAAGTTTGTTTTGTGCTTTGCATCATTTTAGTCTGGATCCTACACAGGTGCCCAATATTTGCTAGCCTACAACAATTTCACGCATGCATCCGGGTATCTTTGTCACTCGCCAGATCACAGTTCTTTTTACTGTTAAAAGTGGCTTTTCCTGAAATTCCCACAATTCTAGGATGGGATGCTCGGGGAGCTTTGGAGGATCACTTTTCCAAAATGCAACATGTTTTTCAGTTAACTGTCAAGAGCTAATGGGGCTAGTGCCAGGAACATATAGTAGATATTCATACAGTAAGTCTCCAGGATATAGGCTAGAATTTCTTGTTTGGTGCATAGAAATTGAACAGCTCTGTTCATCTAGATTCTAGGTAAGTAATTGGTTCTTCTCCAAGACAGCCACAAACTTCTGGTTAAGATGGTACTTTTTTAGGCACTGGATCATATTCATTTGGATTTATTACTTAGCCCCATTTTTATTTCAGATGTGGATTCTGAGAGTGTACCCACTGGACATCTTCTCTGATAGTCTATGTCAGTGTTTTTCAACCTTGGCAACTTTAAAATAGGTGGACTTCAACTTCCAGAATGCCTCAGCAAAGCCATGGATTTTACCTTAGGTCAGTGGTTTTCAGACTAGCACTGAAGGAGATTCTTCAGAAACCCATGTTTTTTGTTCAAATTTATGGAGTAAATAAATAAATAAATTAAATAAATTCTGAAGGCTGACCACATTAGATCTTTCTGATGGGGTCTGTCAGTATTTTCCCAATTTGGAACTCTGATTTTTCTTATTAATTTCATTCTATTTGTCTCATCTTTGGAATCTAAGTTTTTTGGCCATTCTATGATTTGTGGGTTGTGTTTCCCCCCCCCCTACTTCTTTCCCTTACTAAGAGCAGCTGAACTTCTGAAAAGATAGACCTGTGCAAACCCTTTCAGCTATCTAAGCATTTGTCTCTTTTGGTGCACGCATAGCAGCACAAGAAGAACCTTGCTGGATCAAGGTCAAGAATTCATCTAATCCAGTCTTCTGCATCACAGAGTAGCCAATATGCACAACATAATACAACAATTACAAAAAAATAAAAGTAATAAGCTAGACCAATATTCTCCTTTATTGGTATCCTATATCCTGCCTGACTAGGCCCTCTTTTCAGATCTGTCTTTCAGCTTGCTACAAACCAAAGTTTGATTTTTTTTGAGGGAAGCCATAGAAATATTGAGCCAAACTGTTATGTCTGTTGTGTGCGTCTTTGTTTCTTTGTTTTTTTTACTCTGTGTGTGAGAGAGAGGGGGGGGGAATGTGTTGGAATTTAGAAAAGAGTGGCAAATTAGGTAAAAATAATCACATTTGTTTTGAGTACTTCAAGCTGAGAGAGAGTATAAATAGAGTAGAGGGTATAAATAAAGGGGAGATGGAATAGATTGAAGGTATGTAATTACAGAAGCTGGCAGTCTTCTGATCAACTCTAAAAAATGGGATTTTGCCTGATTAGTCTAGATATGGGACTAATCCTAGAGGTGTTGATTGGACACAGAGGAGTTTTAAAAAATATATCTTGAAGGAAGATAATCACAATTTATTTCCACAATGGTTAAAAAAATAACATGGGTGTATTTATGGAAAACACTAAGAACTGAGTTTATTGAAGGTGATTTTATCTTTAAGATCAAGTAACTCTCACAATCCCTTGCTGTAACTTTGCTGGTGAGGCTGATATAAGTCCAAATCCTCAGACTGGAACAATTAACAAATATGATAGAAAGACAGAAGATTAGAACAAATAGTCTCACCTTTCTCAATGACAGATATCAGAATATGGTTTGGGTGTTGGATTGTTACGTGTTGTTGTTAGTTGTGAAGTCGTGTCCGACCCATTGTGACCCCATGGACAACGTTCCTCCAGGCCTTCCTGACCTCTACCATCTTCTGGAGTCCATTTAGACTCATGCCTACTGCTTCAGTGACTCCATCCAACCACCTCATTCTCTGTCATCCCATTCTTCTCTTACCCTCAATCTTTCCCAGCATTAGGCTCTTCTCCAGTGAGTCCTTCCTTCTCATTAGGTGGCCAAAGTATTTGAGTTTCAACTTCAGGATCTGGCCTTCTAAAGAGCAGTCAGGGTTGATCTCCTCTAGGACTGACCGATTTGATCGCCTTGCAGTCCAAGGGACTCGCAGGAGTCTTCTTCAGCACCATAGTTCAAAGGCTTCAATTCTTTGGCACTCAGCCTTTCTTATGGTCCAGCTTTCACAGCCATACATTGCAACTGGGAGGACCATAGCCTTGACTATACACACTTTTGTTGGCAAGGTGATGTCTCTGCTTTTTAGTGTGCTGTCTAGATTTGCCATGGCTTTCCTCCCCAGAAGCAAGTGTCTTTTAATTTCTTGGTTGCAGTCCCCATCTGCAGTGATCTTGGAGCCCAGGAAAATAAAATCTGTCACTACCTCCATTTCTTTCCCATCTATTTGCCAGGAATTGAGAGGGCTGGATGCCATGATCTTGGTTTTCTTTATGTTTAGTTTCAACCCAACTTTTGCACTCTCCTTCTTCACTCATGGATTGTTACTAACTTCTATTTATTCATCAGAATATCCAGAGTAGCCTCTAGGTGAGGTGGGTGGCAAATAAATAAAGAAATGAATAAACAAAGAAAGAAATGTTTTGTCAATATCATGCTGCTTGTATGTACAAATACTGCACAATCCAAGGAAGCAGTGCAATTATTTTAAGAGGCTTTATACATTTGCCTTCCTGCACACTCCAGGCCCTTTTTGAAGATGTACCTTGAAATTCTGTACAGTCTTGAAAATGTGACTTTGCATGTTTCAGCAAGCACAAACAAAACAAAACAAAACTGCTAATTTTCTAAAGCATCCCTTTTTCTGGAACTATATAGATGTTTAAAGCAAAATGTGATTTTTTAAAAATATTTTATTCATTCACAAGTTGTAGCCTCTTGGCAAAGCTTGACTATTTATTAGCATCCCAGTGTTTATTTTCCATTGTAAGCAAAAAGCACTCTGTATTGATCTGGGTGTTTCGTGATAATTAGAGCAGGGTTCCCCAATGTTTCTGGCTTTGTGGACTGGCAGGAGAGGGAAGGGGGATGGTTCCACGTCAGCAGCTGCAAGCACACATGCGCACACAGCTCCATTTGCATGAGCAGCATGCGCATGCACCTGATGCTCATGCAAATGGAGCATGCACACACACACTCACCCACTGCTTGCATAAGTGAAGATGCACATGTGTGCATATGCCTTTGCTAGCCGTTTCTGAATCCCGGTTGGAATCCCCTCACAACCCAGTAATGGGCCACAGCCCACAGGTTGGGAACCCCTGAATTAGAGCTTGGAAGGTATTTATTTATTTATTTATTTATTTATTTATTTATTTATTTATTTATTTATTTATTTTATTACATTTATATACCGCCCTTTCCCTGAGGACTCAGGGCGGTTTACAGGGAATTAAAAACCACAATACAAAGGTTAAAACCAGTTTAAAAAAGATTAAACTTAACCCTGTGCAAATAAAACCCCAGTTAAAATAAATTAATCCTCATGTGTACTAGGAACATGTAGTTGTCATGTGTACTAGGAACATGTATTTCTGTGGTATATTGTAATCTACAGCTATGCTTTCAGCTAATTAGCACTCCGAATACTACCACTGAAACTTGTTTTTGTTTTTTTTAAATCCCATTTATATCCCACCCTTCTCCAAAGACTCAGGGCAGCTTACAATCTAAAGCACAAATCAATGTGCTTAGCAATAGCCTTCATTCTATGTATATGCCTGCTTATTAGGGCTTTCCCCCCCAAGCGGCATTATTACAAAGTCAGCTTATTGCCCCCAACAATCTGGGTCCTCATTTTACCTACCTCGTAAGGATGGAAGGCTGAGTCAACCTTGAGCCTGGTGGGACGCGAACCTGCACTAATTGCAGGCAGCTGGTGTTACTTAAGGAGGCATTAGCCCACTGCTCCACCAAGGCTCTTGTTAATCAAATTTATTCAAGTAATTATATTTTGAACGTTGTAAGACTCATGGGGCTGCAAGGAGGATCGTGTGAGACAGGGGTGTCAAACTGCCGGCCCGTGGGCTGGATGTGTCATGCTGAAACTGCGCCCACCCTAGCTGCGACAATGGGGGGAAAGTTGCGATACGTCAAGACATGTCACATGACGTGACGAGTTTGACACCCCTGATGTGAGAGGTGTTGCCTTATTCCTTCTACCACGTGCATGGCCTGGTGAAAGTATGAAAGAATTGCCAGGTTTTCTTCTCAATATATACCCCATTAACTGAGCCAATGCCATTAGTTCTGAAATAAACATCTACAGGTAAGATTCAAGGTGCTGGTTACGACCTATAAAGCCCTAAATGGCATGGGTCCGGGTTACTTACGGGAGCATCTGCTGCCGGCATCAACTTCCCTTCGTCCAGTGCGCTCCCACAGACAGGGCCTCCTTAGGGTGCCGTCGGTCAAAGAGTGTCAACTGGCGGCCCCCAGGGGGAGGGCGTTCTCTGTGGGCGCGCCAGACCTTTGGAACCGTTTACCGGTGGAGCTCCGGACGGCTCCCGACCTTCGCTCCTTCCGATGTGACCTAAAAACATATTTATTTGAACAAGCCGGCCTGGTCTGATGGGTTTAGGGGTATTTTAACGTTTTGTATTAATCTATTGAATTGGGCTATTGTATTTAATATTTCTTTTAATTTTTATATATTGTATTTTATTGTATTGCCCTGTACACCGCCCTGAGTCCTTCGGGAGAAGGGCGGTATAAAAATTAAATTATTATTATTATTATTATTATTATTATTATTATTATTATTATTATTATTATTATTATTATTATTATTATTATTACGGGCTAAAACTGCTAAATTTTGCTTAGAGTATGAGGTTAAACTTTGCTTTTTTGCTCTAAGTGTCACTGCTCTCTCTGAAAAGTCTTCCTCCTCTTATTACAAGAAGTTTGAAATTCACTTGTATATAAGACTTTTATACTGCTTCAGTTTTACTAGTTTAATCTTAGGTAGCATCATATGATATATAAACTATATCAAGTAATTTTGGAATGAAGTCAACTCCTGACTTCTTTCGTAGTCTCCAGGAAGCTGCAGGAAACTTCATCTATGATTTTACATTTTTAAAAAAGCTTCTACTGAATGTGCTCTTCACTTTCACGCAGTTAACCAGTTAATGCAAAGAGGAACTGTAACCATCATCTGTATTTTCAAGATGCTGCCTGTATGTCTCTCTAGATATACAGTAATGATGTGGTTTATGTTAGAGTCCCTATGTCCTTTAATAAAACATGTCTTGTTTTATTTTAGCTTATGGCTTTGCCATTTCATGCAGAAGATTGTTGCTTCTACACGTCTCATTAGACTCCACAGGAATGGCATGTGCAGGTCTCATCAGTCAAAGAATATCATCTTGCAGAACCAGGAAGTGGGCATTTTACGTTGTTGAAGTTGCCATGTGGAACTCTTCCCCTGAGAGTAGATTAGCTCCAACCCTAGTAGTTGTCAGAAGGCTCTTAAGACATTGATGTGTTTCTGGGCATGGGGGTTAGGTATTTATGATGTGTTTTTTATTTGTCTAAATGGCTTTGACTATTGGCTTTGTTCACAATTTTTATTATGTTGTTATATATTATGCTTTTAAATGATGTAAGTCATCCAGAGTCATTGCTTTTCATGAAATAGGTGGCTATGTCCAGCAAATGAATGAATGAATGAATGAATGATAGCTGGGACATAAAACATAGAATAACAGAGTTTGAAGGGACCTTGGAAGTCTTCTAGTCCAACCCCCTGCTCAAGCAGGCGACCTCATATCATTCTGGACAAATGGCTGTCCAGTCTCTTCTTGAAAACCTCCAGTGATGGAGCACCCACACCTTCTGGAGCTGTTCCACTGAAATGGTCTGAAATGGTATAGGGTTTCCTGCCTGAGCAGGGGGTTGGACTAGATGACCTCCAAGGACCCTTCCAACATCATCATCATCATCATCATCATCATCATCATCATCATCATCATCATCATCATCATTATAGATCATTGCACAGTCAGCCAGATGTTCAGACTGGATTTTGGCATTTTTGTCTACCTATCGAGTCCTTACCAAGGACCTGGGATAGGCAGATGTGGATGTTTGATGCTATTATAGATATCATCGCAGGATGGAAGCAGTTCCTAGTAAAGCCACCTTTTGCAATTGACTAATGGCGAATTGGTCAATGCCAATGGTATTCAAGTGGTGCTCCAGTTGTTGTTGTTGTTATTATTATTCTGATGTTTTCATTAATATTTTTTGCTGGCTTTTACAACTAAAAGCCAATAGTAAGTGAATACTTTGAGAAAGGCACTTCTAGCTCTTGTTCTAAAATTATTGCATTATAGCTATTGGCATGATTTTTCTGCAACTGTGTCAGGTCTGCTAAGTTTAGCTTGGCACCTCACAGGCAACCTGCCATCAAAGGCTGGAGTGGGGAGAGGGAGGATAGGTGGGCAATAAAGCTGTGTGTTCATGTAATGGGAAATAAGGAAGGGGGAATGGCAGGTGATAAAGATCAGAGAAGCTCAGGGAACAAGTTTGTACAAGCATCCAAGGCCAGCCACCCTGAAAAAGAATGTGGACAACTCAGCATTCTCAGAACACTTTGGCGAGTTCTGATTGGCTGAAGATGGAGTGGTCACTGGGGAGGGCTGGAATGAGGGGAAACATTTGTGTATCTTTTGAGCATGGGGAAACCCAGAGCTGGCCTGGCTTTAGCCAACAAATTTTAGTAAAAAAACCCTTTCTCGACTTAAACCAACCGGAGTTGAGGGTCTTTCTTTCCTAAGGCACTGCTTTTCAACCCATGATACACGTACCACTGGTGGTACTTTAGCACCTGGCAGGTAGTATGCGTACGATGGGTTGAAAAGCACTGTAAAAAAAGTGTAAAAGTATAGCAGGGGTGTGTGTGAGCTAAAGCGGCGGCAGTGCTACACAGGTCTGTGGGAGAGTCAGCTGGAGCTGTGGTGTTGCTGAGGCTCTGCTGAGGTCTCAGGATCAACGCAGGGCTCCAGCTGATCAGCACAGGGTTCCAGCTGATTGGCACTTCCGGGAGCAAAGCACAACCTTGGGGAGGAGGAGTCAGCTGGAGCTGCACCAAAGAGAAAAGTAGGAGAGGAGGGGAGAGAGGAGAGAATATAAAAGGAGGAGGTTTGGGGGAGAGAGGGAGAGAGAAAAAAGACGATGGGGAAATAAGAAGGGGACAGATAAAGAGATGGAGAAGAGGAGAGGCTTTTTTGAGACACGCAGAGGGAGAGAAGGAGATAGAGCAGTGGAAAGATTAATGTCGGAGAAAGAGGCTTAAGTTTCCCATTAAAAGTGTGGTAAGTGGATGTACAGATAGTTCTCAACTTACGACCACAACTGAGCCCAAAATTTATGTTGCTAAGTGAGAAATTTATTAAATGAGCTTTGTCCCATTTTAGGACTTTTCTTGCCAGATTTGTTAAGTGAATCGCTGCAGTTGTTAAATTAGTAACACGGTTGTTAAAAGTGAATATGGGTTCTCCGTTGATTTTGTTTGTCAGATGGTCACAAAAAGTGATCACATGACCTAGGGACACTGCAACTGTCATACATATGGATTGCACTTGCATTGCATTCCCTCCTGCAGCCTTTAAGTCAGTGACAATCTACTGCTTAATATATGAATGATTAATATTAATAATATATTCATACATCTCTATATGAATAAAACGGAGAGGAAAAGAGTTATTCTGGACAGGGCCAAATATCTTACTTTTGAGTTTGAAAGGTTATGGAACTTTACTCCTCTCCTTGCTGGGTAGCTGAACTGGAGGAAAAGAGAAATTTCCTGACAGTTAGAACAATTAATCAGTTGAACAACCTGCCTGCAGAAGCTGTGAATGCTCCAATGCTGGAAGTTTTTAAGAAAAGACTGGACAACCATTTGTTTGAAATGGTATAGAATTTCCTGCCTGGGCAGGGGGTTGGGCTAGATGACCTCCAAGGTCACTTCTAATTTTATTATTATTGTTAGTATTATTATAAGTGTATATGTAAATGTCTGCATGCTGAGCATTAGAGACTACAGAATAAATCCCCAATTTTGTCTTATCAGCATCTGAGAAAGAAGCCAGGAATCAACCTCCTGCAATCCTAGCATTGTAGGAAGTTGAAGAAGTTTGTCATTCTTCTTCTGAGCCTTTGACATGAAAAATGTGATGGCTTTTGTGCCTTGATCCAAATTTTGTTCAATTTTACCTGTTTAAATCAGTGCTGACTTATGTGTCAAAAATGCTTGCAGCTGAAGATTTATTTGACGCATTGGAGTAATCAATTAAAATTTCAAAAACAACCTCTATTTCTTTTTTATAAATAAAATGTAGTGTTGGTGGTTGCTCCTTACTGAATGGAATATCATGTGGTTTAAAATCTGTACAGTTTTGAATTGTCTTAACAACTTACAAATTCCAATTGTTAACCTGAAACCAAAAAAGGTTACCGTATTTTCAGGCGTATAAGACGACTTTTTAACCCATGAAAACCTTCTCAAAAGTCGGGGGTCGTCTTATATGCCGGGTGTTACGGTTAGGGGCGGTTTTATTGTCCGATGTTACAGGAAAAACCAGAGGCAACACCCCTCCACACATACACACACACAGGCAACCTCGGCAGCTCATTGATAGGGGGGGTGGAGGAAGGGGGAGAGAATCACAAAATTGCTGTCTGTTGTCGAGCCCTGTGGGCCTGACACTACGCAGGGGGTCTCGTTCCAAAAACAAGCCCTGCTTCACCTACTCACCCCCCCACTGCACACGGCTCGCTCCATGATCCGGCGCTCCGACAAACAAGGGAGGAGGTCGCCCGTAATCAGCAAGCCCGACTATCAGCTGATCGTCGGTTCCTGGCTCTGCAAACCCGACGACCAGCTGCTTCATGGTGTTTGCACGCGCCTGCATCGCAGGGCTTTGCTGAGGACCCCGCAGGCACTCAGGAGGACAGCCCAGTCTGCCTTGTCGTACAGGGAGCCTGGGCACTACAAAACATGCTAGCTGTTCCCTTGCCTGCTGACGGACCTGTGCCGGGACTGCATGCTATAGCCTGCACGCTGGAGGCAAGGGCCAGCTGTTTTCCATCGGTGTCAGATGGACCGGAGCCAGGGACTGCTGGAGGGCGGCCCTGGGACGTGTGGACGAGCCCGCTGGAGCCAGATACGGATGGGGGGTGCAGTTGGTTGGAGAGGGATAGGCACACACTGGGAGCACGTTAGCATTTTCACCCGGGTTGGGGTAGAGGGGGTTTGGAGAAGAGTCACCCAGGATACTAACAGCAGCAAGGTTTACAACGCTGAAGTTGTAGAGAGTCGGAAGCATGTGGAGGTTAAAGAAATGCAGGTAGGCTCTGGATGCCGGAAGTGTACTTTGTACATTGCTAAGCACATTGATTTGTGCTTTAGATTGTAAGCTGCCCTGAGTCTTCGGAGAAGGGCGGGATATAAATGGGATTTTTTTTAAAAAAATTGTGTCTTGGAGACAGGGAGGGCTGGGCAGGCAGGGAGGGAGAGAGAGCTGACCCACCCAATCCAAGCAGACTTTGTATGTAGTGGGGTAGTCTTATACGGTGAGTATAGCCCAAACCCTATAATTTAACAGGAAAAGTAGGGGGTCGTCTTATACGCCCAGTCGTCTTATACGCCGGAAAATACGGTATGTGTGTGTATTTTCTTATTTCCTGCTCAAGCAGTTACAACATTTCAGAGGCCATTGGCATCAGTGATGGATTGTACCCTTCTGTCATGTACATGACTAGCCTTCATAAACTAGATTAAAGCAGACTCCTCCAGCCTTTGAAAGAGGCAAATCTATGGTCACCTAGAATTCTCAGCAATGCCTATTCTGCCTGGAGGTTTCCAAGGTTTGAAGTCAACCATTGTGGAAGTCACTTAGATTGAGGAAGCTTTGGTTAATATTATTTGTCTGTCTGTCTCTCTCTCTCTCTGTGTGTGTGTGTGTGTGTGTGTATGTCTTCTATCATCTGTCTTTAATCTAACATATAAAAACACATTAATTATAAATACATTATAGCAGTGGTGGGATTCAGCACTGCTGAAAAAAAAATGTATAAAACAATGATATACCGAAAGGTAGTTTATTATTTCATGCATTCAGTACTTAAATAAGAACAATAAAAGAAATACACAAAACTAGATTATGTTACAAGAAAGAGTATTGGTATTTAGAAATACTGATACTCTTCCTTGTATGCCCCAATCCTCCTTTCCTGTATGCATCAATCAGGAAACTAGACAGAGATGAAGTGTCAATTTCTGAAATTACTTCAGAATTACCACCACCTAGTTTTCGCCTGAGTGACATAATCGAAGGCGACATGTCTCTTTTTGGTTTCCATCATGCCTCTCTTGGACTTTTGGAGAGGGTTTTTTTTCCCCACCTGGAAGGAAGTTGAACGAAAACCAGACGTGTTCAGGAAAACACAGATTTATCATAACCGAATCGTCAAACTCAACAAAAAATTAGGTATCGGTTCTGCTGAACCTGTGCGAACCGGCTGAATCCCATCACTGCATTATAGCCATGTATTTAACTATCCACAATATTTCTCTAGTCACATCAAATCTAATCCTAAAATGAAAACTTTACTTTTCTCCTTATCCTGTAGAAAATCTAATAGTGGACTCCAAGAATTTTCAGTAGTATTTTGAATAGCATCAATATTGTACAAATATAAAGGGAAAGGAAGTACTCTTGGGAAAGATCATTTATTTGTGCCAAGTACAGTTTTAATAAAGATTGTATCTCAACCAGGCAAGCTTAAGATAGAGTGGAGGTGAATGTATAATCTTTCGAGAAACCATATTGCACCTAAATTAAATCCAGATAAATAGTTACTAGAAATGAGTGTTTAAGGGAGCAACTAGAAAACTATTATCTGCCAGAAATCCCTCCCCACAAGCCATTGTTTCCTCTTTGCACAGCTTGTTAAAAACTAATTATATAATTTTACAACAGGCCAAATGATATATTCACTAGCTTTCTCATTGTTGTCAAGGTAGCAATAAATTACCTGATTTTTATAGCGAACATAAAGTTATTATTCCCTACATCTAACCAAGGTATATGGAAAGACTCATGCATCAAGAAATTGTACAAAAGTGGCACTGCTGTATTGATGTCAGCTTCATCCTAATGTTACAAACAAAATAATGTATGTTTGTTAGGGACTGGCACAGGGTTGAAATAATAGTGCACAGCCCAGATTTTGCAAAATTGCAAGAAGTTAGGGACTTTTTTTCATCTTGAATTGGGGGTTTTCTTTTCATTTTGAGGTTCAGAAAATGTATGTCAGCTGAATTCCAAATATAAAGAAGTCTATCACATAAATAATAACCTGAAAGACGAAAGGAAGTGAAGATGAATGGACATAACTCACATATGTTGAGTTTCAGAGAAAATGATATTAATTTATGAGTGAAACAGACAAACAAGAAGTGAATGAGGGTCACTTTGAAAACAGTTTGGTGAGGAAATTAAGTAGATGTCACTCATATATTTTCCTTTTAAGTAAAAAAATCTGCACTAGCTAAGCAGAGTTTTAGAAGGCAACAAAAAAAATAGAAGGGTGATTTTTGTCTTAGTAGAAAAAAATGAATGCAGAGGTATTCATTTTGCAAATGCAGTGCTTATGATATTTTTTGTTCCTACCTAAAATGAACAGAACAGAATATCAGAGTTGGAAGGGACCTTGGAAGTCTTCTAGTCTAGCCCCCTGCTCAAGCAGGAGAACCTATACCATTTCAGACAAATGGTTGTCCAGTCTCTTCTTAAAAACTTCCAGTGTTGGAGCATTCACAGCTTCTGGAGGCAGGCTGTCCCACTGATTAATTGTTCTAACTATCAGGAAATTTCTTCTTAGTGCTAGGTTGCTTCTGTCTTTGATTAGTTTCTATCCCTTGCTTCTTGTCCTGCCCTCAGGTGCTTTGGGGAATAGCTTGATTCCCTCTTCTTTGAAATTAATATATATTTGCCCCAAGTGCAAACTGCTAGTAATGCATAAGAGGAGCAGTGAGTGGCCACTTCAGTTGACAACAAATGCAGAAAAAAATCTTTAAGAGACGCAAATCCTGACACTAACACTCAGGATGGTTTTATAGAGATTTATCTGGCAGTAGCTTGAAAGCCCTGTCATTATCAGAAAACAGCATGTCAACATGGCTTGCAAGACTGATTCATTTTTATTTGGCATTTCCTTAATATATTGTTGGAATGCTATAGATCTATTATAACTTGATGCCAACAAAATATGCACCAAGATGTGGCATAATATTCTGACTGATTAGCTTAAGTCTAAGTTGGTTGACATGGCCATTAAGGGGATACATAGCTTGCTTGGAAATCATATGCAAAAGTATTAATTAGTGATGTTTCATTAAACAAGAGACAATATTGAGTGAGGTGCCAGAATTCAGTTCTAGGCCTTGTGGTCTTCAGTATTTTTAATTAATGACTTGGATGAAGTAGTAGAGGAAATGCTTAACAAATTTGCAGGTGGCACAAAATTGGATGGAATAGCCAATGTATTAGAAGGCAGAGATAATTTTGCTAAGTTAGAAAGATGGGCAAAAATAATTTAATAGAGAACCTGCAAAATTAATCATTCAAGAAACAGGCATTCAAAAACACAAGTACAGGATGAGGATAATTGGAATGAGAATTTTTGAAAAAAAACTTTGTCATTGATCATTTACTGAATGTGAGTCAGCAGCTATAGGAATTAAAATAAGCAGTTTTGCCTATTTATTGTGGTACCAGCTGTGGTCTTGGCTAAAAAATCCCACATTAAAAAAATAGATACAAGTGTTATATACATTTGCTGAATGCTGATATATTTAATAAGGTGCACACAAACACCAGTAAAAAATGCAGGTCAGTTTATTAAAACTATACTATGTTACTTTGACTAGAAAGTTATGCTTTATGCAGGATGAGATTTATAATCCCTTGTTACAAAAAAATATAGACAAAGGATAGACATACATATTTTAATTTTTGTATATTATGTGTTGTATATAGTGTTTTAATTGCCCTGTACACCGCCCCGAGTCCTTCGGGAGAGGGGTGGTATATAAATCCAAATAATAAATAATAAATAAATAAATAAATAACATGATGGGAGACAAACCTTGATTATATCTCAAAGCCATTACATAATAATTATCCAAATTACTATGCATATTGTTGTAACAGCATATTTGAGGTGTAGTCACCATCTCTCTGTCATAAACATGTTGTGGCAATTTAAAATGTACAGCGAATAATATTAATGCAGAAAATCCACAGTAATTGTCACTACACTTTAGATGAACAGAATATTTGAACCAATGGAAGAATTCATTTCCTACCTTTGTATGTAGGGCTTGCCAGTGTGTCATGTGAAAGAAGGAACACAGGAAGACCATCATATTCTGAGATTACAAGTTAGCTAGTAGAAAAGATGGATAAAGAACTAAAAGAGACATAGAATACAATATACTATATACATTTGGATAAAATGGATAATATAAGGAGTTGTATCTGATAACTTCCAAATATAACTACAAGCCCAAACCTCATTGATGCAGATAGCATAGAGAATGGCACTGAGGAACAGAAATAAAGCCAATAAAGGAGAATATTTGTAGCTCAAGGTTGAAATGAGGGATCCTTGGTGCTCTCTGAACTTGTTTGTTTCCTTGCAGATGTCTTAGAGACTACCTCACCAACACTGACAGGGTAAGCTACTAGAATATAAACCAACATCCTTACACTGATGATTTACCTAGTTTGGGTAATGAAACCTGTTCAAGAAAAAAAAACAAGTTCAGAAAGGGAAGGAAGTAATGACATGTCAAAAGTGTCCCAAGCACAATTAGGATATGAGCCTTCACTACAAGAATGCATAGGTGTTGACAGGAACCTTTTTTGAAAGAACGTATGGGCATTAATTAGAAAACCATAATTGTGGGCTGTCAGTCATATGGGACAAAGAAAAACAAAAGATCCCTAAATCTAAATCAGAATACCCTAAAAGGAGCAGATAAAACAGACATAAATGAAATCTCAAGGAACAAAGGATTGCAGCTGTTAAAAGCCAAAAGTAAAAAACAAAACAAAAAAACAAGCCAAGTAGTAACCACAAAGGTGAATAAGAACAGAGACCTCAAATCAACCAAACGAGCTGGAGCTGATGATAGGAGTCAAAGATACAACAGGTAGTAGAGCTGTAACAGGGTCATCAGGACACCAGAGTCAGAAGAAGCTGGAGTTAAACATAGACATGCTGCTCAAAAAATAAATCACAGCTGTAAATATCGATATCTTGGAGAATGTATGAAATGTATATTTTAAGATAATGTATATTATACATCTGTCTTTATATGTGCGTATGTGATTTTGGGGTGGATTATTAAAGAGGCTAAACCAATTAAATAATTGAGAACTGCTATGTGTAGCATTCAAAGTATTAAAATAGGATTGGAAAGACCCAGGTTCATGTCCACCCTTATTTTTAGAAACTCTGGGTAACTATGGGCCACACATCCTCTCTCAGATCAATCTATTGCACAGCGATTTGTTTTGGGGGAAAAATGGAGGAGGGAATCCATAGTGAGGTGTTCCTTGGAGCTTCCGGAGGAAAGGAAGGATATATATCTAATGGATAGATAAATAGATAATTGATATTTTATTACGATCTTTAAATACAGGCTCCCATTAGCAATATTAGCTGCATACTAGAGTAAGGATTCTGAGATTACAAAAGTAAAATCCAGAACTAACCTTTCTTGTTATTGCTGGGATGGCTAACAATGTCTGTAATCATCACTAGATATAAGGGAAATATGAGGAAGGTTTGAGCTGATCTTATTGGACTTTAAATTGAGCAATTCTCTCATTGCAATGACTGCAACCATAAAAAGATCATGGCTATGTCCTTCTCTTTTCTCTATATGCTAAGCTTTGGCATGAGTATTTTCATTTTTCTAGACCAGAAGCTATGACCATCCTGTCTGATTATGATTAAAGCTCTCCTTTCCCTTGATGGACAAAGTACTTGCCTACTTGATCAGTGTGTGCAAAGGGATCCTGCATGAAATAGGCTTTGAGCATCTTTTTAAAAAATATGTTTTATTGATTTTTTGCAATAATAATCTTTAGTGCTTGGTGAACAGTGGGTTCTTTGGGTTCATATATTTAACAACAATCAATAATAATTAATTTCTATAAATCCATAATCAACATACTAGCTAGAGATACATTCCTTGATCTTCGCTTCTTCCAATAGTATTCTGCTTTTACCAACATTGAGCAAATACAGTTCTTAGTATACATACAAAGTTGAATATAAACATTTTTCTAGTATTTATACAAATAACAATAACATCAGTGTGTAACATCTTTTCAACCAGCTTATGTTTCAGTTGTATTTATAAAGGATCATCTTGTTAAATCATTATAGGTCCTGTTTTCAAAGTTTTTATTTAAGCTTAATTTCCCTTCAGCATTCAGAACATTCTTGTCAGTTGTAGTATTCTCAAGATTAATTACATTTAAATATCCCAACATTTCATTCACATAAGCCATCCCAGTATTTTACATTTCCCATAACATAAAAAAATACTATACTACTTATAAATCACATCCCTCTTATTGTAGGACCCATTTATACCCAAAATTTATCTATTCTTTTAACCATATTCAAATTAGTGTTTAGTTATACTCTGATCCACAACTAGATGTCAGTAACTGTTCATTTTCCAACTTTTAAAACAGAAAAATTATTTTCTTGTAATTTCATCAATACTCTTTCAAATGAAAAATCTTAACAATTTCCATAATTTCCAGGTTTATCTAGACTATAGCTTTATATTAATTCCATTTCAATGTATTACTGTCCCCCATAAAAAAATTGAATGCCGCTTCCCTCTATGGAAGGGTGGGGTTACAATCCCCTTCCTTCTCACATTTGGAGGATTTCTGCTTCTTCGGGATCTTTTCCAGGAAATCAGTTGCAAGATTGAAGAGAAAAAAATCGATATTCTCACCCAGTTCTAAACACGCTGTTCTGGTTTGTGCTTTTGGACTTTGGCTGTCAGTTGCTTGGGTAGTTACTGAAGTGAAGCTAGCCTTTCTCCTGTTGGTTTGGAGGGCTTCCCCCAGATCAAATGGATTTACTGCCATCTTTTCATGATTGATGGGAGCCCCCTTCTTTGTCACCTCTCTGGGGCGACTTTAGACCCATTTAGGGTCCCCTGGCAGGACAAAACCAGCCATGGGGTACTGAGCCCCGCAATCCCTTGGCTGTGTCGCTATAACGCAAAACCGGAAGTCCAGGCCTTGAGCATCTTGTTTTGTCTTTAGTTGGGTGTTTTTTCTTCAGTCACTTCTGTACCTGTAATGCTCAGTATTAATGATAGCTTAGCTTCTTTATTTTCTATAGGATTCTTCCCTATTTAAACATTTTGGCTGCTATTTTGTGCCAGACTTAATGCTATCTCAAGCATTGCGTGAACGTTGTGGGATGGACTTTTGCAAAGAATAGGGAGGAGTAATTTTAAAAAGGTTGTTATATGTTTCTGCACATCCACAATACTAACTCCATGCACACACAATATCCTTCCTCTCTGTCTCCCCAAATTGGAAAGTGGGGCATAATTACATTTTTCAATTTCCCATTTGTTTTATTACAGTATTCCATGGATTTGTGGCATGCATTATTTTTTTCCTCATTTAATTATTCTCCCCCCTTTTTTCACAGATAGGAGATATTTAGCAATACTGTTGACCTCTGTTCTTTGTGAATAACTTAGCATATTGTGCTTTTTGACATTATGTTCATTAGCAGAAGAAATAGGTTTTCATCGCCACTGAATTAACCCTAATTGTAGGAGTTTAAACTTCTGTGAGGCTAAGGGTCATTTCCTGAAAACCCTGCTTGGATAATGAGGTAGTTCTTCCGTTAATGTCATTTTATGCTTGCATTTCTTGGCCAGTGTCTCTGATTCTATAGAAAATACGATTATTTGGTAGAAGATTCTCTTGAAATGGGTGGATTTTAGTTTAGTTTTCTGTAAAAGGTAGAAACTGAACATTATTTCAATTTCAAATTGTAGTAGGAAGGCAATTGAGTCCCACTTTCATATATGCAGATGACTGAAAGATTGGGAGGGCATTCCCATGTCCTTTTGATACCATGATATAACATAAGTCTTAGTATCAACTCTTCTCCCACTCCATAGAAAAGGCTGTAAAGAGACTGTAAGGACCCGCTTCAAACTCTCTTCCTAAGGAAGCAGTACTTTTGGGATTAATCCCAAAAGGAACTTTTATTAGGAGAAGTTGACAGCGGACATAGAAGGCAGGATCTGAGGGTTTCCCACTCAAATCAATAGGTTAAAGGAGTACAAAGCAAACCTGTTTTGATCCCGGTCCCGAAGGGTGCTTTATCTTCGCATGCTGACTCAGAGGATGATATGGAAGAGGAGGAAGCTGACACGAGCAACGTGCCGGAGGGGCTGACTCCCCTGGTGAGTCAGCAAGAAATTACTGTGGCTGACGTGCTTATGGACTCCAGCCAAACCAAGGAGGAAACAGAAGAGCAAGCAGAGGCCGGCAGCAGCGAGGGGGAGCCCCTATTGGATGCAAGAGAAAGACGTAGGATGCGTTGTCAGCAGCAGCAGCAACTATTGCAACGTCCCAAGAGGCGTGGCTGGGAGACATAGGGCCACACCCTACAGAGTATAAAAGGGGTGTGGCTGCACAGGAAAGGCGTGGTGAACAATTTGTTGGCGTTTTGAGTAATGTGTAATCAAAAACTGCTCTTGAGATTTGTAAAGGGTCTGCCTCTCTGCATTTGGGTTTTGAAGGTGCTGGCCATCTGCCAAAGACCTTGGAACTTTGCCCGGTAATCATAAAATTGATATACGATTTAATCCTTGGGAAAGAGTTAACTGTTAAAGGACCAGCTTCCGTTGGTTTAGCCTGCGTTTGCTGCTGTTGGCTTTTTGAGCCTCTTTAAGGCTACTTATTGGGAGGGGACAGAACAAAACCCCACGCCAATAGTTCATCTGGTCAGTTCAGATGGGCCAATCCCCAGGTGTTAAGTCCACTGTGGGAACAGGGTTGATGGTCTTCCCAGTTTAGGTTTATTAAATTATTAGGTTTATTAAGTTGCAATGTATGGCTGTGAAGTTGGACCATAAAAAAGACTGAGTGCCAGTGAATTGAGGCCTTTGAACTATGGTGCTGGAGAAGACTCCTGCAAGTCCCTTGGACTGCAAGGCGATCAAACCGGTCAGTCCTAGAGGAGATCAACCCTGACTGCTCTTTAGAAGGCCAGATCCTGAAGCTCAAACTCAAATACTTTGGCCATCTTATGAGAAGGAAGGACTCACTGGAGAAGAGCCTAATGCTGGGAAAGGTCGAGGGCAAGAGAAGAAGGGGACGACAGAGAATGAGGTGGCTGGATGGAGTCACTGAAGCAGTGGGTGTGAGCCTAAATGGACTCCAGAAGGTGGTAGAGGACAGGAAGGCCTGGAGGAACATTGTCCATGGGGTTGCGATGGGTTGGACACAACTTCGCAACTAACAACAAATGCTAGCTTAGTAGGAGAAAGGAGCACAGGAATGGAGAGATTCACAAAGATCCTTTCTGCAGAGATTTGGACAACTGGGTGAAAGTGCCCTGAATTAGAAAAACAGAATAGTTTACACATACCACGTTACCTGTCATTTCAAGGTTGTTGTTGTTATTTTTTAAAAAAATATCTGCAGATTTCTGTAAAATTGAATCTTTTAATAAAGAATGAAATATTCAAATGGAATAGAATAGAATAGAATAGAATAGAATAGAATAGAATAGAATAGAATAGAATAGAATAGAATAGAATAGAATAGAATAGAATAGAATAGAATAGAATAGAATAGAATAGAATAGAGCTGGAAGGGACCTTGGAGGTCTTCTAGTCCAGCCCCCTGCTTGAGCAGGAGAACTTATACCATTTCAGACAGGTGTCTTTTTGAAAAATTCCAGTGATGGAGCGCCCACGATATCTGGAGGTAAGCTGTTCCACTGGCTAATTGTCCTCACTGTTAGGAAGTTTCTCCTTAATTCCAGGTTGTTTCCAGCCATTGTTTCTTGTCCTGCCCTCTGGTGCTTTGAAAAATAGTTTGATCCCCCTCTTCTTTGTGGCAATCCCTCAAATACTGGAATACTGCTATCATGTCACCCCTGTTTCTTGTTTTCTTTAGACTAGCCAAATCCAAGTCCTGCAGCCGTTCTTCGTATGTTTTAGTCTCCAGGCCCTTGATCATTTTAGTTGCTCTTCTCTGAACTTTTTGCAATGTCTCAACATCTTTTTTGTAGTATGGTGACCAAAATTGGTTGCAGTATTCCAGGTGTGGTCTTACTTCAGTTATAATAGTTTCATTGCCCTGAATAGTAAAGATTCCATGTTGAATTCTTAAATTCTTAATTCTGCAGAACTGAAATCAAAATAGCATAGATATAAGAATACTCCTGTTGGATCAGGCCTAGACCCATCTTATTTCAGTATTTTGTTTCTCACAATAGTTAACAAGATACCTCTGTGATGTACTGGAGATGGAGACATGGCCTTCTTTATTTTGATTTATTATTTATTAAATGCCACCATCTCACTATTCTTCTTGTACCATTTCTTCCCTGGAATTGGCATACAGAGATACTGTATGCCGTCCCTCATCCAGACTTAAAATTGAGTCTAAAAACAAATATGCCTTGATAAATCTATTCTGTATTAATTTACCTAATCCTCTTTTAAAGCTATTTCAGTTTCGATGCCATCATCTTATCTTTTCTTAAATAGGTTCCCACCCACCAGTTCATGCACTGTGTGTAGAAATTCTTTCTTTTGTCCTAAATTTCCTTTCAATTAGTTTCTTGTTTTTGGAAGTATATTTTCCTTCAGGAAACAATGATCGTGAGGTTTTTCTAATAGGTATTAGCATTTGTCAGTTCTTGTTTCAAGCCTCATTGGGAAAGTTTTACTTCGACCCTAAAATAAATGTGATGTGATGCAACCCGCAAAGAAAGCTTTAAGGGAAAAGAGAGGGCTTGCAGAGAAAGAGGATGCTCTGAACATAATGGTGTTGCTACATCACATCCTCTATTATTCATTGCCCTTTCCTTTTGCAGGATCAGTTTGCAACTACAAAGATTAGACTGGAGGCTTCTCCTTTCTTCAGAACGGATTTACTGGATTGTAATTCTCCGCATGTGGCTTAAATATGATATAGGTAGTACATGGAATACAAAGAAATCTTTGTAGGATGAACTTCTGTTACTTGGTTAAAATCATCCAGAAATAAAAGAGGAAGACCAAATAAAGCTTGTTCAGCTGCGGACTGTTGCAAAGAAAGAACTAGCAATGCTTTGTTTTCTCGTTTTCACACGTCATACTATCGTAAAATGAAAAAAAGGATGTATAGTTAAAAGTGCGTAAACTTCAACTTGCATTTCACTGATCATTACAATATAGCTGGTGCTATAAAGTATTGATAATCACAATGTTTTAAAAAGATGGATGGATATGGGAGGTGTGGGAATGATCAGGGAAGAAGGATTTAAGGGAAAATCAACGGCCTTTTGTACTCTGCCTCTCTTCAGAAGTCATTCAATTGCAGTTCTCAGAGTTCCCAGGAAATATATCCAAAGTTTCAAAATAGGTTGGAGGCTAGTTATCCTAGACCTAGGATCTAGTATTCTAACCTTAGATCAGAGAATAATAGTGTTGGAAAGGACCTTGGAGAACGTCTAGTCCAACCCCCTGCTCAATTCTGGACAAATGGCTGTACAATCTCTTGTAAACCTCCAGTTACACCATTGATTAATTGTTCTCATGGTCAGGAAGTTTCTCCTTAGTTCTAGGTTGCATCTCTCTTTAAGGATCTTGCATCTGTTACTTCTTGTCCTGCCCTCAGGTTCTTTGGAGAATGGGTTGATCCCCACTTCTCTGTGACAGCCTCTAAAACAGACATGTCAAACACAAGGCCCGGGGGCCGGATCCGGCCCGCGAAGTGGTTTCATGTGGCCCGCGAAGCCATCCTGGAAACAGTGAGGGAACGTCCCCCACTGCCTTGGCCCTGGCCCAGAGACCCTCCTTCTGCCAGAGACCCTCAGATCTGTCCCACTCCTGCCCAGGTCCCCATAGGCACCCTTGATGCGAATGATGTAGAGCTGGCCACGCCCACCCAGTAGGCCATACACACTCTAGCCACGCCCACCCAGTAGGCCACACCCACCCTGGCCATACCCACCCGGGCCCCTGAGGGCAACCGCAATGCTGATGCGGCCCTCAATGAAATTCAGTTTGACACCCCTGCTCTAAAATATGGGAAGACTGCTATCACATCACCCCTAATCCTTCTCTTTGTTGGACTAGACATACCTACAGTAGTTCCCTCAATCATTCATCATATAGTTTAGCCTCCTTAGTTCTTCCCATGCCCCACTGGCCCTGATACCAGCCAAGGAACAGTCCTGTCTAATGTCCATTTTCCAAGAACTGACCAGATGTTCAAACAGACCTGGTCTCCAGATTATGAGGTAATCCCTAAGAGCCATCTAGAAACCCTTCAGGTCCATCAGGTCCCTGTGGCAAGACATCTGAGTAAATCCATTCTCTCAATGGTTACTAGGACTCCCATCAGCCCTGTAGTCCTAGGAAGTGTTCTTATTCTTTATATAATTATCCTCAAAGAAAAAAAATCTTTATAAATCTTGTTCCCCATATTAAATTAAGTGAAACAGGCTCAGGGAATAAAATGCGTGTGATTGACATTTTCCCTCATTGCTGGCAAGATTATAACTGAATATTTATTATTAGTGGTTATTTGGACTTCCTGCATTTCCCTCTCAGCTCATGCTGTATTAGTGTTTGGTGTGGTAATGCTAAAATGAAGGGGAAACTTCAGTTTTTCTCCACCCTCTCTCTTTTCATACTGGAATTAAGAAATTTTGTCAGGTACTTTTGTTGTGCTTCTTCAGTAACCGTGACTCACCTTAATACCACAGTTTGACATTAGAAGTCCCTCCAGAGAGGAAGAAAATCATTGAGAAATGAGTTGGATAAAGGTTATTAAACCGGCACTTAAAATTCCAGTCCTGCACATTTTATTTTAGCTTCTAATTAAATGCCAAGTACAGAGAGGCAGAATTTTTTTTCTTTAGTATACACACATGCTGATTACACCTTTATCAGAAGTAGAAGATTCCAGAGGGAATTTTAATTTTATTCCCAAGACCTAACTTTTCTTTCCTGTTGTGTGTAGAATGCTCTTTGTCCAGGACCTGTGGGAATGGATAGCCTTGACTTCTGCTCATTCAACCGTATAGATTCCCTAAGCCAAATGCAAGTGCTGTGGAATATGGTGCTATATAGTGTGGGAATGAGAGCTGTCCCTGAGGAATCAGCCTGTGAAATTTCAGCGGAACTGGTCTCTGAATATAAGCTAATTGTTTAAATAAGGTATTATGATGTGAGTTAATAACATGTGCATATATCAGTGCTTATAAAAATCTCATTTAGAATCCCATCGGACTTTTCCTAAGTGTTAACTTAAATCTTAGTTTAACGTGTGTGGAAGGCGCTTATCAGCTTTCCAATTACTTTCCATCCTCTGGATTATAATGAATAAAAGAGAAGAAACTGGAAGAAACAAACTTTGTTAAATTGCTTTGGCACCAAAGAATCAATACCGGGCATTTGGGTTTAAACTGAAGTGAATATGTAATCAAGTTTGATTTAAAATATTTAAAATGTAGTCAACGTGGGGGAAACAGAGACATTTTAAGATGTGCAAATTCTGGTGGAAAGAGAGTGGGTAGTGTACTTTCTAAGGAATGAAGGTTTGCTGGAAGAAGCAAAAATGCTTGCATGTAAAAGTGTGGACACATCGTTATATGGAAAATTAGAGTTTGATATGTGAGAAATATGAATGTAAATTGAATGCGTTTGCTTTAGCAAGTAGCTGTGGTTAGTGAGATGGATAGTGTATTACATGCATACATACAAAAAGATGTGTTAATTAACAATAGTGTGTATGTGTACAGTATGTTAAATAGGATCAAGAAAGAATGAGGGAGGGCACAAGGTGTTACTTCTGTCATCTTTTGAGACTCAACCCGTCAAGTGTCAAATAAATACTTGACAAACCATTCACAAAGTCCAATAGCAGGATTTATGTAGAGAGTGACAGAATCCAGAAGAAAGCGGATTAGTTAAAATAAGAGTATGCAGTCTTAATAGGTGCAGACAAGCATTGACATTTCACTGTTCTTATTGCCATTTCAGATAGAAACCTGAATGAAGGCTCATACCTTTTTGAAACCATCATAGTTATTTCCTCTTTTTTGCCAAAACTCCATCTCTGTTTTTTTTTTCATTTTCCATGTTCTTTGATGAATTAAAGAGTCCCCTTTAGAGAGGTCATTTAGGAGCGACCCTATCAAGTGTCTTCATAATCTCTGATTCCAGAGACTGCCTGACAGGTGAGGGTGAAGTTTCATTCTCCCAGCTTGTGGGTTGGTTTCTGAACATTTCGTTACCAGGCTAGGTAACATCTTCAGCAGAGTATTCTGTTTACAAGGGCTTCAGGTGTGGGTGTGTCAAGTGAGGGTCTTGTGATCGGTCAGGTGTGAGTCATCAGTGAGAGGCTTGTGATGGGTCTTGTGAAGGGGAGGTTACATCAGGTCAGGGTCATTGAACTGTTGGTGGGAGGAGGAGGAGGGCTTGGGTGGGTCAGCTGAGGATCAATGCTGTCTCTGGTTGGCTGTGCAGTTGATTTGGATTCTGAGGGGTTCATAGGCTGGTTGTAGGTCTATGTGTCTGTTGATGGAATTGGATGTGGAGTGCCAGGCTTTGATGAACTCATGAGCATGGCGGGTGGTGGCATGGCCAATGATTTTAGTATTGCTCCAATTGAACTGGTGTTGTTTGGTGTCGATGTGGGTAGAGATTAAGGATTTGGGATCATGGTGTTTGACTGCCAGCCAATGCTCGCGTATCCTGACTGCCTGACAGAGCTATCCATTAGACTTCAGGGAAATACCCAAGTACTTGTCAGAAGCCCAGAGGACCATAAGGTGAGTGGGGCAGATCTGTCTCCCCAATGGAGCTTTAGTAGTGGATATGAATCCCATGGTGAGCAGAGAGTGATTTGACCTTGATAATGGACTGGTGCTGGTGAAATTTAATTTGATCCCATATAAGTTACTTCAGTTTGAAGTACTTCACCTTACCCCAGCCTGGTGGGTGCTGACTTGAATAGGAAGGAGGAAAGGAGTCGTTGCAGATTTTAATCCATTAAGGTAAAGGTAAAGGTTCCCCCGCACATGCGTGCTAGTCATTTCCCACTCTAGGGGCCGGTGCTCATCTCCGTTTCAAAGCCGAAGAGCCAGCACTTGTCCGAGGATGTCTCCGTGGTCATGTGGCCGGCATGACTAGACACCAAAGGCACATGGAACACTGTTACCTTCCCTCCGTAGTGGTCCCTATTTTTCTACTTGCATTTTTACGTGCTTTCGAACTGCTAGGTTGGCAGAAGCTAGGACGAGTAACAGGCGCTCACTCTGCTATGCGGCACTTCGGATTCAACCCGCCAAACTGCCGACCTTCTGATCGACAAGCTCAGCATCCTAACCCACTGAGCCACTGCGTCCCTTTACTCCATTAGTTGTTGCTAGTTACAGGGGATGGCGCTCATCTTCATTTCGAGGCTATGAGCCAGAGCTGTCTGAAGACATTTCTACGGTCATGTGGCAAGCATGGTTTTGTAGAGGATTGTTTCCTCCCCACCAAAGTGGTCCTTATTTATCTATCCACATGTGCATGCTTTCAAACTGCTAAGCTGGCAGAAGATGGGCAAAGAGAGGTCCTCACCCCATCACATAATGCTTGAACGTAGGCTATTGGCTTTCAGGGATGACTTGGATAAGCCATGTCAAAAACCCTTCCCCAAAGCATAAAAAGTAAAATCCCCCAGTACAAAATAAGGAAGAATCTTCATGTAAAGAACTTTGTATGTAGCCACCAGTAGAACAACACATCTGGTAACCACCAGATTCTCACAAAATTTTTCATCCTGTTAACCCATTTAGGAAAATTTCAGACGGAGGTATACTCCCATCTTCATTCAGCCAGGTATGTGTGATACTTTCCTTATCTGCTTGCTCATCCAAGACAAGATCATGGAGAAACATGGTATCATGATATCACAGATCTGGAATTAAAAAAATAACCAACACCAAAATTAACCCACTCAAGAACTTCCAGCCATCTGGCATACAGGTGTTTAAGCCAAGGCAGCGGACCTATACATAAAATAGCACAATCCAATTCTCTTGACACCAAAAAATGAAAAACAGAGCAAGGATTATGAGAAGAAAATCCATGTCTTTTGATCTCTTTTAAGAGCATTACTTTTAGTCCTCATATTGTTATGCTCTCTCTCTAATGCCTAGTAGTAAATTAAATGTGTTAGTTTTGGAAGTGAACAACATTCCTCACTTATTTTTATCCATGCCCAAATGTTCTGTTAAAGTGCATTATGTTGAACATTTTTTTGTTTAAATTCTCTAGGATTATGAATGGGTGTGTCAGTCTAAATAGCTGTATGGGTACTAGTTTGAAGTCTTATGCTGAACTAGTCATGTCCCAGATAATAATAGCTCTTTTAAAAGCTTGAGGGTATCAGAAGAGCAACAAGAATTATGTTAAATAATTTCTCATCCTACCTTCTCCCCTCTCAATCTTTTTGTGATATAGAAAGCCTAACTTGAAATATTGACAGATTGTTGGTTTAAATGAAACTCGATGGTGTTTCTTTTCCATAGTAATTTCAGTGGGTAAAGTAATTTTCATTAAAATGTAAATTTGGTTTATTGATATTGTGTCATGTCAGTTCATTAAAAATATTTGGAATCAGCTTTAAAGGGAAAGATTCATTTCTTAATTCATGGAATCTACTCTTGAGAAGAACTACATCTAGAGATGACAGAACATCTACTGGCATGAAACTGTTCCAGTCTCATATCCCAAAGGATAACTTGATGGAACACCACTCAGGATAAGCCAGTTGTTAATATTTAGAATCCAAATCACAGTGGATTTGAGCCCATCAATTGGAGATCAAAGTTAGGTGAAATCATATTGGATACTTTTAAATGAGCACCTGCATTGATGTGATATAATAATATGATTGAGATAATTAAAAGTGGTACTGGTATTTATTACTATGTGTCCTAATTATGCTATTGGCTGTTTTTTTGAGGACAGTTACTGTTTATTAGGGAATGGAGAAATACTTGTGGAATATTCTTTTCTCTGTTTTAGATATTTATGTCCACTTCTGAACCAAGCCTTGCTGAAGCCATCTTTGTCGTTCTAAGTTGCCACATACTTGGGAGGGGGGACCAAAGGGGAAGAGAAGGAAAAATAGTCAAACAAGAAATGGTCCTGTGGGAACCAAGGTCATTCCTGCAGGTGCTGGAAGGAGGAATGAAGATGAATTGAGAAGCACACCAATTACTTTCATTGGCTAGTGTGATTTATAGTATAACAGAGGAGAGGGGATTGTTACTTTTAGTTACTTTGAATCTCTTGGGAAAACTTTACAGTTGGTTTCACTTTTGACCGTGTTGATATTTTGTATCCAGTAAACATGTGCTTGGAGGAGACTTCAAGCCTCAAAGTTTTGTTTTGCTTGATTGCAATAGTTGGAACCATGACAATTTACTTACGGAACTGAAATCACTTTAAAACTTTCATTGGGAAGAAACAAGCTTCTAAAACTTATAAATATTGACAAAATACCAGTCTGGAGAAGTATGGATGTAAAGGCAAGAAGGAATAACCTTGAGGAACAGGAGGAAGAGCAACAGTCAAAAGAAATCTGAGTCTGGACCAAATCTGTAACCTGAGAATGCAGCCAGACAAGACTTTCCTTACCTCTCACCAAGAAAAAGAGAGGGAAAGCACATTTCAGTTTACAAGAGCCTGTTATTATAACCTTATAATAAAAAGGGTATTAGTACGCGTGACTTCAATTTCGTAGTCTACCTTGAAGGACTGACAGTGAAGGAATCGAAATGACAACAAAGCTGTGCAGGATAGGGTTACAGCTCAGTGAAAGAACATTTGAGGAAGATCCAGATTCAGTTCTTCAGGTTTCCCATCAATATGATCAGATGCATCTCCATCTGCTACCCTGGAACGCTCTGAGAGAGATGGACAAAAGCCATATCAATCAAGATGGGCAAATAAGATCAATTCTTCAGGAAGGATTTAGGAAGATCTTGCTCAATAGCATTTATCATTAGTATACCAACTGTCATGGTTCCGATAGATGAGATCAGTAAAAGCAGAACTCCAAGGCAAGAGGTTTCCTTAAAGAACATGTTTATTGGCTACGAAGTATTGGCACAGTCAAAAGTGAAACCAAGTCTGGAGTTCCCTCCCAAGCATTACAATGTTACAAAGTTAAACTTCCCACCCCAGCACTGTGTAAGTATCCATGTTACCCAATAGAATACTTTGGCAGACTTTCTAATGGAAAGCTCAGTCCACCAAAAGTCAGGCAGCAATGACCTTGGTTCCCACAGGACAATTTATTGTTTAGTCTAATCTTAAAACCACTCATCCCCCCTCCCAGTACTGTGGCAACCAAAAACAAAGCAAAAATGGCTTCAGCCAAGATCATTGCAGTGTTGACACTGACTTTACCTGACAGAGTGGATTATGGCAGTGGTGGAATCCCTCCTCAAGACAGACATCATGTTAGACATACATTTAGTAAATGCTGGAAAAGTAATCAAAATCCTGGTACATATTATCACCTGTGGTGGACATGTGTTAAAGCAAGAAAAATTTGGAGAAAAATACATACTTGGTTAGAAAAGATGTTAGGGAAACATGTAGATTTTAAACCTGAAGTTTTTTTTTATTAGGTATAATTCCAGAAAAAATTGGTAAACAAAATGTATATTTAACATTACATGTATTAACAGCAGCAAGAATTGTATTTCTCAGCACTTGAAAAATGAGATAACACCATTGGATGAAGTGATAATCAAAAAAATACTGGACTGTGCTGAAATGGACAGACTTACATTGAGAATCAAAGGGAAAGAAGACACAGAATACTTTCAAACATGGAACTTATTTTAATTCATTTCCTCTGTGCAAATGGCAGATGGAATGATGTTCTGTTATGGTCTTTGGAAATCAGCTGCAGCCATCATGGTTCTCTTACATTATGGGAATAAGAAATTTTGTGGGAGAGAGAGACAGAACCTCACTTCAGGGACTAGGATGACAGATCAGAAGGTTTTTGATTTGATTTGATTTGATTTGATTATGGTGAGCAGGGAGTGTTATTTCAATAGCTGGTCAACTCATCTGATCTCAGATCCAGATACTTGCACACATATTTAGATATTAGCTTGATCAAGCAAAACCAGTATGCCAGGTAAATCTACACGAGGATGCTACTTCACAGTCTAAGAAGGGAGGACTTCCCTGATTTATTAGAGCAGATTTTATAGTGAAAGTGATTATAAATATATTTGTGTGTTTCAGACAAAATTCAGTTTTGAAACATTTATTCAGTAAACCCATCCATTTACTTGATGAATTGAACTGGTTCGGCTCAAACTGTATTGCTTCCTTGATTTGCATTGGATCAATCTGAATTTGGATCCAAGCTGAAAGTTCAAAATAAGCCACTTCTGCCTGAACAGCCAAATGATCTGAATCAATTTGGAGAACTGCTATACATTTGGCAATTCAAACGGACCACCTGATTTGGTTTGGGAAAATCAATTTGGAGATTTGATCAAATCATTTTTATATCACCTCTGAATCAGACAGTGGCACAGCCCTCATAAATATGCTGAATCGACTATAAAATTCTTGTTGTGCCATGCAAAAAATAGCTCAATTTATTTTTTTTTGTATTGCTGTCTACCCTGAAGTATATTGCAGCCATAGAAAACTGTTGTTGCTTTTTAATCACAACTCACTGTCTCTGGATTGTCCCTTTAGGAAATGCTTGTATAAGAGACAAAAAATAAATGAAACAAGCACAACATGTGAGTGTTCTTTGCTCAGACATTATTTGTACACCAGCTGACTCAAATTAAGCTTTCTTAACATTGAACAGTAAAATTATACAAGCATTCATAAAAAATGAAAGAGTTGGAGGTGACGTACAGCTATTTTTTCATACAACCATACCTTTAAGTATGTGCAGAGCTCACATTGTTGTCAGTCCCAAAAAGGATTGTTATTTTTGTTTTGCGCATGAAGGAAGATCAGTGTAGTTTTAAAAGGCTCTTTAAATCTCAGCAATTCTTAATTCGTAAATGTTAGTAGTGCATTACAAGAAGGAAGCAAATTCCCATCAAAAAGCTAGATGTTTTCAGTTTTGCCTCTAGCATCTACACACTTGTATTAAATAGATGAAGCTAAATGAACAGTGGTGTCTCCAGTAAATGTCACCATTGTAAATTGCCATAAAAAAAGAATAGGATTTAATGTACAATCATTCCTGTTCCTAATCAATCAATCAAGCTTTTAATAACTTCAGCAAAAGATTGCATCTAGTTGTATCATGTTTTTCTTTCTTTCTTTCTTTCTTTCTTTCTTTCTTTCTTTCTTTCTTTCTTTCTTTCTTTCTTTCTTCCTTCCTTCCTTCCTTCCTTCCTTCCTTCCTTCCTTCCTTCCTTCCTTCCTTCCTTTCTTTCTTTCTTTCTTTCTTTCTTTCTTTCTTTCTTTCTTTCTTTCTTTCTTTCTTTCTTTCTTTCTTTCTTTCTTTCTTGACTGCCTTCCTGCCTTCCTTCTCTTCCATTCAATACTGTCCAATTCTTGGAGACTGCCTAGGCAAGTCCCTGCTGTTTTCTTGGCAAAGTTTTATAAGAGTGTTTTGCTCTTGCCTCCTTCTTCCTAGAGCTGAGAGAGAGGTTCTCAAGTTTACCCAGCTGGCTTTGTTTTAATATAAGACTAGAACTCACATCACCTGGTTTCTAGCCTGATGCTTTAACCACTATCACAAACTGGCTCTCCTTTCTCTTTCTTAGTCTTAGTCAAATCCTGGTTAACAGTGCAGCATAAGTGGAGTAGGGAATTTCCTCAGTATAGTTCGAGACTATGTCTTTCTTGGTTTAAATAGGAAAAAAAACATTTCTTAGTCATTAGAGATCTATCATCTATCTATCTGTTTGTCTGTCTGTCTGTCTGTTTCTCTCTCTCTCTCTCTCTCTCTCTCTCTCTCTCTCTCTCTCTCTCTATCTATCTATCTATCTATCTATCTATCATATTTATATAGCTACCTATCTCACAAAACAAGTGTGATGTATGGCTATATAGCAATAGCCACTTAGACTTATATACTGCTTCACAGTGCTTTATAGCCTTGTCTAAGTGGTTTATGGAGTAAGCATATTGCCCCCAACAACCTGGGTCCTCATTTTACTGACCTCAGAAGGATGGAAGGCTGAGTCAACCTTGAGCTGGTGAGACTTGAACTGCTGGCAGCCAGAAGTCAGCGGAAGTAGCCTGCAGTACTGCATTCTAACTACTATGTCACAACGGCTGATTATTAATATATAAATTATTATTATATTGTTTGAAAAAATAACAAACATATTAAAGCTCTATATGGCTTAATGCAACTTGTGAACCTCATTTTTTTTATAAAAGACAAGTCTCTCCCAATAATAATAATATTATAATATTCATCATATAAGACACCTTTTCAAGGAAACTGAAGAAGCTGCTGCAAGAAGACCGCACAGACTGACTTCATACAATGGCATTACAAAGTAGCAGTCCATAGTGCAGTGGAATATCTGCAAGAAATACCATTTGCCTGCAAACAAGAACTGTGAGATGATCAAATAGGCAAAGTAACAGAAACAAAAGAAGCTAAAGTCTTTTGGACTTTTAAATTTAAACAGGCAAGCACATGCTACATAACACCCTAGGTTCAACAACTGTTGATATGAAAGACAAAGTAGTCTGGATACTGGATGTGGCAGTATCTGGAAGCAGCAGAATAGAAAAGAAAGAAAGAAAGATCACAAAATACAAAGACCTGCAAATATAAGTAGAATGACTGTCACAAAAGAAAGCAAAGATAGTACCCATGGCAATAGGCTCCTTGGGTGCAATCCCAAAACATCCGGAGCATCACGTGAACATCATTAGCACTGACAAAATTAGCATCAGTCAATTGCAAAAGTCAGCTTTACCCGGAACAGTTTACATTCTGCAACAATATATCTAATATCACCCAACATCTGCCTATCCCAGGTCCCAAATGCCAAACCCAAACTAAACATCTGGATGACTGTGGAACCAACTATAATAATACCACCTTTGCCCCTCCTTCCACACCTACTGAAATGTCACCTCTTCCACAGTTACTGAAGTTCTCACACTATGATCCATCCCTGTTTTAGGTTTACTATATTGAGGAATGCTTAAAAGGGATTGGGAAGTCAAATTTCAAGTCATTAGTGGCTTATACAGTTCCCTGCTTCTCTTACATATTTGTGATACTGCTCTGTTCTTCCTGCTATCTCTTGGATTCCACAACATTTGCATTTTCTTTAATGCAATTTCAAGCTGGCTTCTAGAAAGCTTCTAAAAAGGCACCTACAGATGAAAACTGAGCATTCAAATTCAGAGTGAATGTGAAACTGTCACTTATCTCTATATGAGTTCAAGCACAAAGGTACTTCTTTGACAAGTATTACCCTTTTTTTTTCTTTGTTCTGATCAGCTTCTTAAGCTTACCTGCAACTTTCTAAGGAGTGTTCTGCTTGAATTAAGGGGTGTTGTCATTCTTCCAGGTTGACTTGAGTTCCTTGATGTGTACAAGATTGTAAAAAAAGTTTCTTTAGCAAGTTTTTGCAAATCTATTTTTTTTTAGATTTCTTGTTGGAGGATGGGAATTCTCTTATAACATTCAAGTCAACTTTGCAAGACTCAAGGTGTGTTCCATTTTTTCTGGTTCGGGTTTGGTAAAATTCCTTGGAACTCAACTCAGGGCTGATTTCATTAACCATGTTGATCCTTTGCTATCAGTGTCTATGGAGATTCTCAGTCATCCAGGTCATAGTTATCCCAAAGATGCTTTTTCACAAGGCAACTGGACTTTCTTGTTTTTCTTTGAAGATGTTTTGCTTCTCATCCAAGGAGCTTCCTCAGCTCTGACTGGATGGTGGGGAATGGAAAGATTTATACTCTTGCAGACAGCTGTTCATTTGCATTCTTTTAGTGAGTTGTTAAAGCTACCTGGAGGCTTATCTGTGCCTTCTTGGTCACCTGAGTAGTGCAAATGGGTGTGGAGCCTTTTTGAAACTGTTGAAAGAATTGTGTTGTAGACTGGAAATAGATGATGTCATATCCCTCCTCCTCTGTTGAGAGAGGGCTGTTCAATTATGGCCTCTTTGACCTCTCTTTCAAACCAACGGTCCTCTCTGTACAAAATGTGGACTTTGTTGTCTTCAAAAGAATGGCTTTTGTCTTTTTAAATGCAGATGGACTGCTGACTCTTGTCCTGGTAGCTTTGTTCTCCTATGTTGTGTCATATGTTTATGAAGTTGTTTCATTTTCCCAATGTACAGATCTGCACATGGCTCACTGCATTGTACTGCATATACCACACTGCTCAGTTTGTGTCTGGGTGTTTTATCCTTGGGGTGGACCAGCTTCTGCCTTAGTGTATTCTTAGGTTTGAGGTGTGCACGTATGTTGTGTTGGTTGAAGATCTTTCTGAGCTTTTCCTATATTCGGAAAAGAAAAAGAAATAAAACACATCAAGGAAGTCCTCAGAACATGTGGCTATCCCAAGTGGGCCTTCATCAAATCTCAAAAAAGACCTAGCAGGAGCTCCTCCATAACAGATGAAGAAAGCAATAAACAAAGCAACGTAGCCATTCCATACGTTGCAGGAATATTGGAAAAACTCAGGAAGATCTTCAACCAACACAACATACATTGGGTACAGCACTGTTTTGTTGAAAACTAAATAAGCTACAAAACTGCAAATGCTTGTAGAATTCTAGAGTGTGTGGTCTTGCTATTGAAAGTTCAAATTAATTAATTGTTCAATTAACAAAAATCAAGTACAGTATTCAAGACTGTTTAGCTTAGGTTTTGTTTAAACACTGTTAAGCAGGTAAAGTTTCTCCACATTTGGATGGATTTCACATTTTGTTCATATTTCTTCTGATTCTTAACTCCCATTGTATAAATTGCTATCAATCATCCAGGTCCATTAACATGCAATTCAGCTGATCAATAGCACAGCCAAGCCAGGATTCCTAAACATCTAAACAATATACAAAGACACCAGAGCAGCTATGAAAAGTGTGTATGCATGTATGCCTTAGTGGAGATGAAGAATTTGGATGCTAGAGAAATACTGCTAGGTTTAATAAGCCTATATTTTTTTATTTATGAGCACTTAGCAAAAAGTAGGTAACTTTAGCTGGCTCATTGTGGGTCAAACAAGGGTAGTTCAATCATCACATGGAGTGTAAGAATTCAATTTAAATCCTTCAAAAAATTTTTTTGTCAGATGCAAGTGACCAGATCCACATGTGTAGAGCTCAAGCTAACTACTTTATTATATTTTGCCCATAATACAGGAATCTTCCCAGAATGCTTGGCTTCCCTTGGGAACAGATAAGGTTGCATGAAGCTGAGAGAGGATCAATCCTGGATCTCTTGTGATTGGGCAATGATTCAAGGCTAATCCCCCACTTGAACCTTCCTCCCTGCCTTGCTGGGCATTCCCTAACATTTTTTATACTAACATTATTGTTTTTCTTTTCACCAGAAAAGAAAAAAACATGATGTTATACAAGGTCAACCTTTGTTCCATCTGCCTGTAGAATTACAAAGTCATAAATTGTCCCTTGATGCTTCTTATCTGGATTACATTAAAGGGTGACACCTATGATAATGGGAATGGCAGCACCAATCCCACTCCTTATTTTTCCCCACAAAGAACATTTTTTTAGCATGTTATTCAACCTGCAGGAAATGACAGCATCCCTTGTGGGAGTGGGAAACTGTCACACATAGTCACTCCTCATTTTGGTGCAGCATCTGTGTAAAACAGGCTGAATATTTTCTCTTGAGATGATGGGTGATTGCATCAGCTATTTTGGAAGAACACAGCTCTTCTAATTTTGGCAAATATATAATATTGCCAGATATATGTTTGCCCTCCTAATATTTGCAAATATATAATATGGTCAAATATATACATATATATGTGACTCTACTGTACATATATAGTTATAATGTACACACATACTGCATATGGACACATACAAGCATGAAGAATGTCAATTTTCAAAAGTTCTTTAAAGAAAAAGGAATTGGTCCAAGTCATTTCCAGATTTCTTTTCTATGTATGTAGTGCTTGCCTGGTCCTCTTTAATATATATTTAACATTGATACAATGCTGAGTTTGCAAAAAATGTGAAACAAAACAACATTGAAAAGAGTTAGAGATCAAAACACTACATTAACTTCCATGTTAAATACAGGTAGTCCTCTGCTTACAAAAGTTCATTTAGTGACCATTCAAAGTCACTGAGGAAAGTAACTTGTGACCATTTTTCACATGACCATTGAAGCATCCCCAGGGTCACATGATCAAAATTCTGGTGTTTGGCAACTGATTCATATGTATGATGGCTGCAGGGTCCCTGGGTCATGTGATCCCCTTTTGTAACTTTCTGATGACCAAAGTCAAACCGGGAAGCCATATTCACTTAACAACGGTGTTACTAACTAAACTACTGCAGTGATTCACTTAACAAATGTGCCAAGAAAGGTTGTAAAGCAGGGCAAAATTCACTTATCAAATGTCTTGCTTAGCAACAGAAATATGGTGCTCAATTGTAGTCGTAAGTTGAGGACTACTTATATTATTTTTAAAGGATACTATTTTCATTATCAGTTTGGAGGAACGTTGCTAGTTGGAGTGGAACCACAACAAGAGACCCTCTTCATGATCTCAATCAAATATCTCTCAGGCTATGTTTGGCACAGGAAACAGCCTTAGAAGATAAGCATGCTGGACCCAGAGAAAATCATCACTAAATTATATCAGGAATCAAATTGGGATATAATGCTTCACTTATAAATTACACCTTCCAATGTTCAACTCTACCCAGGTTTAAAAGGGATGCCCATGAGAAAAAGTCAAGGGAATATCTCTAAAAATGTGTTAAACATCTTGGAATGTCAGCTGTTGACCACAGTATAGATTTGTAGTAGTTTATGGAGAAAGCATCATAAAGGTTTCCCGTCTCATGGTGGGTTAGGAAGAAAGGAAAGCATAAGGTTACAACATTAATCTGGATTAAGCTTTATACCATAATGATTATAGTCTGAGATAGGGGGAGAATACAAATAAGATGTCTGAGAATTCAGTGTCCAGTGTGTGACACTCGAGGTGAAAGCAAGTTTACCAGATGTTCAGCTAATACTCTAGTTGATAAGAGGATAACATACTGTACAGAAAAAGTCTGTATGCTGATCCCGTCACACAAGAGATGATTTAGCAGAAAATATTGATCTCAAATATCTTCCCGTCCTCTGAGCTTTGGGGGAAAAAAGGCTAATTCGATAGGTTTTCTAAAATTTCCCTTAGGACTTATGTTCTTCACATTCTGAAACCTGCATTGATATTGCATTCCAGAAGACTGCTAACTGGGTTAGTAGAATGACATTGCTCTTGCTTATTCTCTTGCTTATTGCTCTTAGTCCATGCTTATATCCATAGATTGTAATCATTTCCATCAACCACCGTTAGGCAGGTTAGAATAGTGATTTGGATGTGATGCAAATCTGCAGGAAATCACAATTCTGGGTCAACAGTGCCAAACAACTAGTTCCTGGAAAATAAATCAGACCTACTTCAAGTCTTATATACACAGATAATTGCAGCCGTGATTGATTGTGGTCTTGGGGAAAAATCAGTATTTATATCCAGTAGAAAAAGAGTAGTATTTAGAAGTATATTAGACTTAATTAGGCTTTAAAAAACAATAAAAGCTATACGTTTGGGGGAAATTAAGAGAAATACACATGTAGGATTCACAGCGTTATGTATTTTTCCAGCTGATTACCACACTGATGAATGGGTATGCTTGGGATCATCAATGGTTCACATGTGTGTATAACTTTTTAAAGTTTCAGAATAAATGTTCTACCTTGCTATCACAGTACACAGAAAGCTGAAATTTGATGGTCCTTTAACCTGTTCTAGGGTTAGGTTTGTTATTCTTAAACTTCTGGGATATTTAAATTGATGGAAAAGATTGTGGTCTGGCTTATGAAGATGGAGAGAAACCATTGGTTATTAAAAAGTGACTGAAGATAAATTCCCGCATTGTAGAATTTTGACTTACCAATGTTTTATTTACTAGTTGTGGCTAAATCATGGATCTCTATAGCTATCTGATTCTAAGTAAACAAATCAAAATCTGATACTATTCATTTGACACATAAAGTAACAGAATAGCTTATGGTTTGCTTTCCATTTTTCTCATTTCAGGGTGATTCATTTAAAAATTGCACATATTTGCAAACAGGCAAAAACAGTACAATCTGCATGATAAATATAACGTACAGATCTCCAGAAGTGGTGGGGAGAAAGGAGTTTTAATAATTTAATTTAGCTGTAAATCAGAATATAGTTATCCATTCCTAATACTCTAATGTCCAATTTATAAGATGTTGTATAATGCTCTCAGTTATCCCGTTCTCTAGTGATAACAGTATTCATTCCTCTCAAGTTTCCCTCTTTTTTTGTTGTACGACTGGACTTTGTCTGAGATCTGCTCAAAAAACTACCTGATGTATTTATAAAGACTAATGCAGTCTATAGCTAATTCATCTCTTCAAAGTGAATTCTCAGGTGCTTTGCAGAATAGCTTGACCCCCTCTTTTTTATGACAGCCTCTCAAATATTCAAAGACTGCTATCATGTCACCCTTAGCCCTTCTCTTTGTTAGGCTAGACTTACCCTGTTCCCCCCAATGGTCATCATAAGGAGCCTTTATTCAGTGATGGGATTCAAATATGTGAACTACTGGTTCTCTGTGTGGATGCTGGAAGTCCATTCTGGGCCTGGGCAACAAAAAAATAGCTACCGGTTCTGCCAAACTGGTGCAAACCAGCTGAATCCCACCACTGTCTTTAGTTCTCTCTAAGCTTGCTTGTTTTCTTGCAGACATTTCATTACCCAAACTAGTTAACATCATCAGTGCTAGTAATGATGATGTTAACTAGTTTGGGTAATGAAACGTCTGCAAGAAAACAAGTAAGCTCAGAAAACACCAAGGACCCCTCATGTCAACCCTGAGTTACATAAATATTCTCCTTTATTAGGTCATCATATGGTTTAGCCTCCAGTTGCTTATTGCTTAATTAAGCTACATTCACATATGATTATTTCATTCTTGCAGGCTTATTGTTTCAGGGTTGAAAAATTCTGGGTGACCATATGGGACACCAGAAAGATATAAAACAACCTCTTACTCATGATGGCTCTTAAAGTAGTCATCTGGATTTTTGCAGCCAGATACAGTAACAGTTGTAATCTGTGGTGCTTGAGCAAGGGAAGAATGGTTATATGAAAGCATCTGTACCTATACATCTGGAGATAATTCTGACTCTCCCCAGGCACCCAGAAAAATTTACACACCTACTCTTTCTCCCCACACCCCTCCCAAACCCCCAACATGACTTACTGAGCTAAGCCACAATGTAACTAGAGAACTAGAGTAAATTCAGTAAATCAAATAGCAGCTTTGGCTGGCTTGTATAGATTTGCTCCAGCTGTGACCATGTTTTAATGTCAGAGCTGTTGGCTAAGTTCATGTCCTTATAGGAGTGACACAGATTAATTCTGCTCCCTGCCAAGAAATGGTCTTTTTTGCTATTGCTGTGGCTGTGAACTCTTCCATATTTTTGCGAGAAGCATGAGATTAAACCTGTCACTACTATATTCTTTTTTTAATTAATTCAACTACCAAACTAATAATTTTCTGGTTCCATTTCCCCCTGTCTGGCCTGCAGATTAATTAATTAATGTCAATTTAATTAGTTAATGCATCTACTGATGAAATATGCTCTCTCTCCAGCTGATACGGGTGACTGTTGAATTCATCCTTACAAATAATGGGAAGGAAGGAGGTCAGCTCCTTGTGGGGAAAATATTCTCTGAATATCAGGTCCTAATGCTGCTAAAGACTTGGGTGTTAGTTACATTATGTTGGATTGCTCTTTGTTAAGAATTATTTTCCTTTTCTTTTTTCAGTGTAGTAACCCATGGCAGCTAACAACCAACCAGTTGACAATTAAAAAGCAATTGAATGATCTAGAGAAGTGATGGGCATTTGATTGAATGACTTCAAGCTTCTGGAGATAGTTTTGTTTGCCTTCCTATATGCAGCAGAGAAGTGAACTTGAAGTCCTACAGAGTCCCTTCTGACTCTATGTTGTACAGGGAGTCCTCGATTTACAATCACAATTGTGCCCAACATTTCCATTGCTAAGCGAGATGGTTGTAAGTTTTGCCCCATGTTACGACCTTCCTTGCCACAGTTGGTAAGTGAATCACTGCAGTTGTTAAGGTACTTCACATGGCTGTAAAGCAGGCATGTCAAACTGCTGGCCCACGGGCCGGATGCGTCACGCTGAAACCATGCCCACCCTATTACCGGCAATGGGGAAAAAATCACGATACGTCACATGACATCACATGACGTCGCGAGTTTGACATGCCTGCTCTAAAGTGAATTTGGTTTTCCCACTGCTTGTCAGAAGTTCACAAAAGGTGATCACATGACCCCGGGACACCGCAATATGAGCCAATTGTCAAGCTTCCAAATTTTGATCATGTGACCATGAGGATGCTACAAGAGCCATAAGTAGTGAAAAATCCTCATACATCACTTTTATCAGTCCCATTGTAACTTTAAATGGTCACTAAATGAACAGTTATAGGTCAAGGGTTACCTATATTCTGTGAAATATACTGTTTCATAAATAAATCCCATTATTCTTTTTTTAAGGAGAATTTCTAATGCAAGAGATTAAGTTTGGGTTTCTCATATTACTTTTGGGGAGCAGGAGTTGTTTTTCTAGGAAGAAATGTTGAGACTGGCTCCGTTGTTGAATAATGTCAGCTTTACAACTCTGCTCCTGCTGTGACTGCCTCCATTTCCCAAATACCACATTGGGGAATATGACTACTGTAGTGCAAGAGAAATATTTTCATTATTTATATGAACAGGACGTGTAATTAACAAATCAGTGGCAACCCTTGCCTTGACCTCTAAATAATGGAATAAGTCAGTGATTATGATGTCAGAATCAGTGAATATTATAATGTAATCCTTCAGATGGTTCTGTACCTGAGTTTTATTCAGAGAAGTGCCTTAAATTAGATATTATATATCTTCAAAAATATCTTTCTCAGCATGCTTGTTGACTCCCACTGGGATGGTGTAAAGAATCTTCCACATATTTAATGTAGTGTTTCAGTAGTTCAGTAGTTTCAAAAGTTGGTAAAATTTGTGCATTGTTATCTGTCAAGATACCCGCTAAATCAGTTTTCAATGGTTGACCACATCGGCTTATCTGTGTATATGCTTGTGTATGCATAAGAAACTTACAGCTTTCTTAAAGGTATTGTATAGGGATTTTTTAAAAGTCTGACTTAATATAAAACAAGTGTTGTGTTGTGTTGTGTTGTGTTATATTACATCATATCATATCATATCATATCATATCATATCATATCATATCATATCATATCATATCATATCATATCATATCATATCATATCATATCATATCATATTTTTAATGCAAGCTACCAACTCTTCAGTATCTGATTTGCAACAGCTAACTTGACAAAAGAATAAATAATTTCCTAAGCAAAATGGAGCAGTTTGTGGCATAATTAGACCCAGAGCTATTTAACAGCATAATACTCATGATATTAATACTTTCTTGTTATGCTGTATTTTAAAGGTAAGAGATTGGATTTTTATATAATGAATGACCATGTGGAAACATTGAAAGGTCAGGTAATATGACTTCCTTAAGGGCATTTTCTCCTGTTGCCGGGTTGATTGAATGTGTAGGCTTTACTTATATGCAAGTTTCTGTGTATATTTTCAAGCAGTTTTTAGAGACAAGAATCAGTGGGTGTCATGCTCATTGATACATAAATAATAGATATCTCTGATTAATTAGGAAAACTATTTTGGGTCCTTTTCATTCATGCCTTTGAAGGTATTCCAGTAAACTAACAGCTTTTAGTATTTATCTAAGAAAAGATAACTCCATAATACATTCAGAGTTACAAAGTAAATGACTGTTTACCCTACAATGTAAAATTCACGAATAAGATAGGATTGCTTCATTATACAGGATTCAAATATTAAAATAATGTATATAATAAATTGTCTATGGGCATGATTTTTGATATACCCTATGTATGTCTAATCTAAAAGCACCCAGGATTTCCATGAAATAATAGTATAATACTGCTAAGCTTGTAAGCCGCCTTGAGTTTTCGGAGAAGGGCGGGATATAAATGGAATAAAAATAAATAAAAATAAATAAAATAATATTACTGTAATAAGAATTGGATGTTTCAGATTATTTTTCAGTCTTGGAAATAAAAGCCTAAAGTGTGAATTTAACAACAACAACAAAAACAACAACAACAATAATAGTGGTATTGATGGTGATGATGGTGGTGGAAGGGACATCTTGAGGGTCATCAAGTCCAAACTCTGTCAGGCAGGAAACCCTATACTATTTCAGACAAATGGCTGTCCAGTGTCTTCTTAAAAACTTCCAGTGTTGGAGTATTCAGAGCTTCTGGAGGCAGGTTGTTCTACTGATTAATTGTTCTGACTGTCGGGAAGTTTCTCCTTAGCTCTAGATTGCTTCTCTCCTTGATTAGTTTCCATCTGTTGCTTCTTGTCCTGCCTTCAGGTCCTTTGGAGAATAGCATGACTCCCTTCTCTTTGTGGCAGCCCCTGAGATATTGGAACACTGCTATCATGTCCCCCACTTGTCCTTCTCTTCATTAAACTAGACATACCCAATAACAGCAACCATTCTTTATATGTTTTAGCCTCCAGTCCCCCAATCATCTTTGTTGCTCTTCTCTGTACTCTTTAGAGTCTCAACATCTTTTTTACATTGTGGTGACCAAAACTGGGTGCAGTATTCCAAGTGTGGCCTACCAAGGCATTATAAAGTGGTAGTAACACTTCACGTGATCTTGATTCTATCCCTCTGTTAATGCAGCCTAGGACTCTGTTGGCTTTTTTGGCAGCTGCAGCACACTGCTGGCTCATATTTAAGTGATCATCCATTAGAACTCCAAGATCGCTCTCACAGTTTCTACTATTGAGCCAGGTACCACCTTTACTGTACCCGTGCATTTGGTTTTTCTTGCCTAAATGTAGAACCTTACTTTCACACTAATTCACACAGTATTTCTACCAAAATTTCACCTACTGTTTCTTTATAAAACAAAGTCCTCTATTCTCTCCCCTATTTTCCTCCATTATCCTAACCATCATATACACACTCATGCACACATACCCATAAAGGGTGTCCCAGGTCCTATCCAATCTTTCCCCTTCATGATAGAAGAGTTTTATTTGTTTGGATAGGGTATATTATTATTGCTATTGCTTTTCCTGCTGTTACTAGTTATAATAATTGGTCAGTCTAGAGCCGTTATGATGCAGTTCATCTTAAATTAACAGATCTCTCAGAAAAATCCTGGAATTGTTTACATAGATTTTTTTTTAACTGCAGCCATTGTTGGTTAGGTGCTTAATCCTTTTTCAAATTATGTTGCTTCTGTTCTTGTCTTGTATGCTAACTTGGATGCTAGCTAACCACATTTCCTATGGAGCTTGCTGTAGACTTTATCTTACATAGGCTGAAAATGCAGATGTTTCTCTGATGTCTGCAGTCTCCATAGTGAATTAATGTACTGTGTCTGCTTTGTGAATGCTCTCTTGTTTCTCATTTTTCTGGGCCTCAACATTTGAAGCTGACCACCTACCTTAATAAAAATATCTATTCATTTCTATTTATTATCAGCATGGGTCCAGAGACAGCCTGCTTCAGGAGAAACTTGACATCTGGTTTGGAATAGAAAAACTCATTTGTTTTCTCTAGTTTTCAACTGTTAGTAGGTACTGTACAGTACATTATTAAATTACAATTATTGCACTGTGTTCTGTCATGATTAAGTGCTCAGCAAATAGAGATATTGAATATGAAATGTATTTCCTCCACTCTGGATGCCAAAGTAACTCTTTTTTAAACAATGGAGGTAGAGTGGTTGAACCTTCTCTTTAAACAGCTTTGTTCCTTATGCCATCTGTCTTGTAAATTCACAGGTTTCTTTTTTTTTGCCATGTATATGTATACATTCGAACTACACTGTGATGTTTGTGTCATATTGGTATGTGTATGTGGGTATATGCATACTGGTATTTTTTTGAGAGCTGAATGCAATGAAATTTCATTTTAATGTAAGCTGATTGAAATTTCATTTTAATACATGGCAATTATACTTTGGCCACCTAATGAGAAGGAAGGACTCACTGGAGAAGAGCCTAATGCTGGGAAAGATTGAGGGCAAGAGAAGAAAGGGACAACAGAGAATGAGGTGGCTGGATGGAGTCACTGAAGCAGTAGGCGTGAGCTTAAATGGACTCCAGAAGATGGTAGAGGACAGGAAGGACTGGAGGAACGTTCTCCATAGGGTCGCGATGGGTCGGACACGACTTCGCAGCTAACAACAACAAAAAGGTTCTTTTCTACTCCACTCCACTCCACTTCATTTCATTATTCTATTCTATTCTATTCTATTCTATTCTATTCTATTCTATTCTATTCTATTCTATTCTATTCTATTCTATTCTATTCTATTCTATTCTATTCTATTCTATTCTATTCCATTCCATTCCATTCCATTCCATTCCATTCCATTCCATTCCATTCCATTCCATTCTATTCTGGTTTTTTCAGAAGGGTTGCCCTGTAAACTTTCACTAAAAAAAAACAGCTAACAGGCTTGTAGCATAATCAAGTTTAAGAAAAGTATTATCTCATAAACATTTGAGGATGCAGTCTATTTAATAGGGAATATACCTCTGGGAACATAGAAGTATGGATATACATAGCCAGTGCTTGGAATGGTAGAGGTTTGAAATAAAGTGATGTAAGACAAAATTACCTACACATAAGTATCTCTAAATCAGGGGTGTCAAACTTGCAATGTCACGTGACATGTCGTGATGTATCATGACTTTTTTTTCATTGCCGGCAATGGGGTGGGCATGATACATCCGGCCTGCAGGCCAGCAGTTTGACACCCCTGCTTTAAATCAATGTTTCTCAACCTTGGTAACTTTAAGATGTGTGGGCATCTCCCAGAATTCCCCAGCCAATCTGTCATACTGGCTAGGGAATTCAGGGAGTTGAAGTCCGCACATCTTAAAGTTGCCATGGTTAAGAAACACAATTCTCTAAATAAAAGAACAATTACCTGCACAGAGGCATTTGAATTTGATGAGCTGGTTAATGTGTATTGTAGTGTGATGGGAAAAGTGGGGGCTTAATCTTTTTTTAAAAAGAGATAAGTCCTGAAGAGTTGTAGTATCCAGCTTTGTGTTTGTTGATACCTACAATATGTATTACATTTCCTGTTGCAAGTTGTAGGAAGAGCAGTGGCAACAACAGGTCATGGCTGAAAGATGAAGGGATATAAGGATAGGCAAGTGTAAATTCCCCTGATATTGTTAGTGACACTCTTAGGGTTTGGTTTCTTGTTTTGATAATATTATTGGATTAGATATGCAGAGCCCTTAACACAACCACACCAAGTTTCAGAACTATTGCTACGGTCATTTGCCACAATAGAGCCTAAGCAGATGTGTGTTTCTGGAAACAGATACAGCTGCTTTAATGAGTCACCAATAATTGCTATGTTCATGTCCTCATGTATTCCAATGGAATGTTTTGCAATGAAAGTTAAAGCATCACACAGCCCCGATGCATAACTATGGCTCAGCGGTCCTCACCTTTTTCATCTTTCCCTTTAAAAACAAAAGACAAATGGCAAGAAATCTTTCTTTGATCAGATCAGTTACCATAGTGCTGAGTGCTATGGAACTACAAACATAATCATAGAAGCAAAATGAGTTATTCTTTTCTCTGGAACAACTACAATAATAACTGCACTTGGGTCTGCAAAGAAGATGAGTTGGATTTCAACCTGTTTCAATAAAGAGAATAAGAAAATGTACATGATGTGTGTACACTTATATTCTGATGCTGCCAGGTATTATTAGGTCCCTGATATTTGCAGGAATTTGTCTGTTCTTGCAAGTCTGATCTTTTAATTTATCTGCCTTTCTTCTGGTGTTCTTAGACAATGCTACATTATTACTGTATATTATTTCACTTATTCCTTTGATTTTAAAAATGTGACATTTTCACAGAGAGCTTTCACTAGCTTATGTAATAAACATTGCTGCCTGAGATGAAAAGGAACCAACTTGTACAGGGTTATCCATTTGCTTCTTTCAGATATAATTGCTAGTCTGTATCCTTTCTTTTCCTCAAATCTTGCTTCCTTTTAAAAATATGCTGCCATCTTTCCAAATTGCCTCTTCTCTTCCATGCATTTCATGGTTAACTTTTTATAATATCTCCTTCGCCTTACCTCTACACTGTGAAAAAAAGGGACTGATTAAGACTGTTTATGTAAATAATGGAGCCACCATTCCAAGAAAAATAGCAGAGAGTAGGTTTCTGCCTTCTCTAGCTGATAGAACTAAAATAAATAAATCCAGCCCCCCCCAAAAAAATGCTCTTGGTGATTGCTTTTCACAGATGCATACAAGATGCAAAGAATTGATTTTCCAAAAGGGCCTGCACATTAAAAATCTATTTGATAAAGCAATGCAGTGTTTTGAACTCAAAGGCAAAAAAATAAATAAATCAATTTTGGGTGCAAGGGGGCAAGTGCATCTCCTTTCCTGCAGTTTCTTGAAGCCATGTCTTTTTCCTGGATTGTGTAACAGTTGTGCAATTGTGTGAAAATGTTTCCTGGTAGGGATTTTCAAATTGTTTGAGAGGATTCCAGGACAGTTTCTTTTGTATGCCAAATTCATAATTTGCTAGGCTGCAGAATTTTTCTTTTTGTTGATTTTTATACTTGATACAGAATCCACCCTAGTTTTTGCAAGTCAGAAATATTATTGCATTTTTGTATGTCACTTGTACCCTGTTATCTGTTCCACCGTCTGCAGCTAGCTACCGTTCATATTTTGGAAGCTGTTCTTTTATTACCCAGCTGTTTAAAATTGCTAAATATTCAATATCCCCTTCACCCTGACAGGTGGTAAAAGGAATGAGTGAAAATAGAAGTGCTTTTTGTATCTTAATTATTCAGTTAGAATATTTAAGCCATCTCTTCTTAATAGCATACATGCAAAATACTGTAAGAAAGGTACATAAAGTATTAGGATCTGGATCCCAGATTGGATTTTTCAATGGCTTAAACAAGAGATTTACTGGGGAAAGGAAATGTTTTTTTCCTATGTCAGCAATTGTGTACATTTGAAATTATGGGTGGTGGGGCATATTTTGGACATTCTCAGATGATACATTTTTCTTAGGCAGATATGTATACCAAGAATGAACTGCAGCTATGCATCATTTTCATTTTCCTGTATACAGTATATCATTGCAATCACTGGGATATTATTTTTGGTATTTGGAATCAGAGGGCCCAATATGAATCAATGCTTTTTCCAGTGTTATTTATCACAGTGACACAGCCCAAGAATATACATAGAGAAGTTTGTATCTATAAGGAAAGAGTGGTTTCATGGGATACCTGTGTACAAATGGCATGAGGAAGAAGATAAATTTCTATCTCCTAGAACAGTGGTTCCCAACCTTTTCTATACACTGCACCCCTAGAATACTTCTGATATATTCTCGCACCCCTTACAAAAGTTCAAAATAATGGCAACAAATTATGTATATGCACTATCATTTTGAAATGTCTAAACCTAAGTTTTTGCACCCCCTGGAATATTGTCTCACACCCCTGGTTGGGAACCCCTGTCCTAGAAAGATACAAAAAGTTTGTATTGAAATCACACAGCTGCATTTTATTGATTATGTTCCAGCAAGTCATTGTTGACTTGAAATAGTTCTTACACTTACCAAAAAAATAATTACAAAATTTGTTGATTAAATGATTCTGTGCCATCAAGTTGTTGGTATCAACACTTAGCAACCACTTAGATAGATTTCTTCCATTATAATCTGTTCCTAACCTGGTCTTTAAAGTCTTCCAATGATACACCTATTGCCAAATGTAATGGAATCCATCCAGCTTGTTGCTGGATTCCTGTTCTTCTCTTTCTGTCAGGACCCACCCCAAACCACGTCTTAGGAAGACAAAAAGTCTTGGAGTCAGTTCTAGTCCAAAAGGAATCTTTACTAGGACATGCTTGGTTGTGGGAATACAAGACAGGACTTAGTATTGTTTTACAAATTGAAATTTTATAAAGGGTACCCGGTTCAACCCCCCTTCCCTCAACCCAATTTGGTCAGCCCCCATTTAGCTATCCAATAATATTCATGAAAAAACCCTGATAAAAGACTCTCCTCCCATCTACTCTACTTGAGTCCTAGACTTTCTATAAAGCTGAACATTCCTACATAACATATTCTTGTTATGTCAACATATTCTTGACTTTTACCATGGACCTTTATTTTGTATATGTATTTTATACATTATAATTCTTTTAATGTGAGTTTCTAGACAGTCTTGTAGTTGGAATGCATGCATTTTATACCCTTACCTTTATCAGAATTCAGTTTATGCTGAATCCTGAATCTAAGGCATGCTAGGCAGGCATTTAGTTTTTGACAATCAGTCTCTGACTGTGACCAAAGCAAATAGTATTAGCTACACCAGCCAATTAGTAATGACTAGATAATGAAATATTGGGATTGTACTTGCAACAAGTCTGGGGAGAACTGAGAAAAGCTTCTCTTACAATGAAGTAATCTGTCCTTGGTGTCTAAAGGCCTTCCTCCATTTTTATGCTCTGCCTTTGCTTCATTACACAGGGGCTGACTTAACTGTCCTGTCTCTCACCCAGATTTTGCATATTCTTGCAGGAAAAAAACAGACTAAGCTGGAGGGTGGGGTCAAACACATCATCAGTTTAGAGTCTTTTGACCCCCCATAAGAGACCTAAATCCAGCCCCCCCTTGAGGTCCACTGACTCTAATCTGGCACAAATTTGCCTTGACCATTAGTAGTTCAGGTTCTTGTGTGTAGGTAGCATGAAATAAACTTGTAATACTTTGGAACTCTATCCTGGTTCCTGATTTCTTGCACCTGATAATTCTGCACATACATCCTTACATTGCTGGTGTATGTGGCCAGGTAAAAGAGTCAGGGTGGAACCTGATTACTTTAGAGAAGGAAGCTGAGATTCAAAACACAACAGGATGGGGGGTGGATGATCTGGAAATGGAAGAGAAACAACAAGAGGAGAATGACATCTAAAGAAGTTAAGTGATAGTGTATAAGAGGTCCTTGAAACCCAGGGCATTCTTGTTGAGAACTGGGGAGGTAGTTCTGGGAAATCCTAGAGGTAGCATTTGGGGGAAGTGTGAAGGAATAAGGACAACCAGATACTAAGAAAAGATTGGGAGAAAGCAGAGATGGGTGTAGAAGGGAAAAGAGGTAGGGTTGCCTTCCTTCTTCCTCAGAATGCCAAGTAACCAGCAGCTTTCCAATTACTGGTATGTTCAGAGCCAGAGGTCAGAGTAATAAAGAACAATGCTGAATCAGGGAGAAGAGCAAAAACTCACAGTTGGTGCTGAAGCTCATGAGTTGTGCTTGAAGCAAGAAATCTGGCAAGATCCTCAGTGGTGACCAGCCATGGGAAAATAAAGACAGACCAGTTGAAAGGGTCTGGCACCACAACTTAAGTAATAATAAAATCAAGACTGATGAATATGTTGAAATAAAGCTAAAACTGAGAAGGAATGTGTGAAGAATATAATGAATCACCAGGCTAAGGCTAAAATTAGGCTGCAGAAGAAATTATAATAAAGTTGCTGTTGTCAGATAAAGATGAAAGAAGGATCTAGAAGGAAAGACAGCACTGAACTGATGAAGACCAGCTGGGAGTTGTTTAGAAGCAGTTGAAGGTGTAAAGAGAAAACTTGAAATGGGAAGATCAGGCAAGGAATTCAGAACTATATGAACAGAATAGAATGAATAAACCATAGGGAAAAAAAAACAGGAATAATCAGCTGGTGGGGAATTCTGGGAACTTAAGTCCACACATCTTACAGTTGCCAGGGTTGAAAAATATTGATCTATAGGATAGTGAGTAAGTTAAGTGTACAGTAGTCCTCCCTTAATAACTATTTCTTTAGCAGCTGTTGGAAGTTACATCAGTGCTGCAAAACGTGATTTACGACCAGTTCTCGTACTTAGGATGGGTCACAATGTCCCTGAGGTCACATGATTTGGGCACTTGAGAACTGTCTGGCAGTCGGTAGCATCCCACAGTCATGTGATCATCATTTGTGAACTCCCAGTCAGCTTCTGAGTAAGCCACCTAGAAGTTGCAAGTCATGTGATGCTTTGCTTAGCAATGGAGTGCTGTTCCCAGTTATGGTGGTTAGGTGAGGACTACTTGTATAAGGAACAGAAAATGTACAACAAATAAAAGAGCATTTTGCTATTCATTTAATAAGCAAAATATTACATATTTTAATGCAGTGGTGGAATTCAAATATGTGAACAACCAGTTCTCTGTGTGGATGCCACTTCCGGAAGTCCATTCTGGGCCTTGGCAACAAAAAATTAGCTATCGGTTCTGCCGAACTGGTGCGAACCGGCTGAATCTGACCACTGGTTTAATGTCAGCAGAACACCTTGCTGATAATCACAGTTGTTTACAATAAAAGTTCTCTTATGTTCTGCCCGAAGCTGTCTATACCCCTAACCTTGTGACTCTGACATATTTTGACCCAACATATGTTGTATGGCTCCTTAATTTAGGGGAAAATAAACTATGGGGAAGTTTGGCTGGTCTGAGGCAGCTAGGCAGACTTTCAAATTATTTATGTCTTTCTTATAGATCAGAGGTCCCCAATCTTTTGGGCACCAGGGACCAGTTCCGTGGAAAGAGGTTTTTCTGCAGACTGGAGGGTGCGTGGTTTTGTGTGCTGCCTGCATCTCACAGATGGGGCTTTGCTTGTTTGTGCAGACTGGTTGCTGGCCTGCCGTGGCCCGGTACTGGTCCACGGACCGGGGGTTGGGGACCCCCTGTTATAGATGAAAGCAATCGCTGAGAAGAATTTTCATGCATATTTCCTTTTTCCATGGCAGGAGGGAGAAGACACACTAAGCTGCCATTTACCCATCTTAGATGTCTGGAGCGAAGCTCAGAGAACAGAGCAATGCTGTAATAAACAAGGGTTTGGCACATTCAAGGATGCCCACATAAAGAGAGCCAATTCCTGAAGTGCTGGGTGAAATTTACAATGCTAGTGTTGCTTCTCTGCGGTTTTAAAAATAAAAGAGGCACTTTTCTATGGCAGGTCAATTTACAACCTTTTCTGGACAGTCTTGAATGTCTCCTCCATAACTAATCAAGACAGAAAGTTCTGTGTCTGTTTCTGCATACCCAGAAGGAATAAAGTTTGTTTAAATAACTTCCATTGCAAATGCACCAATCCTGCTAACTCTAAGGCAGACATTAAATTCTGTATGTGCTGACAAATGTTTTTATTAAATCTATATGCTACCTATCTTGCTATCCAGAGTGACAAATACATCAAAATGGATAATATTTTTCAATTTAGGCATGTTTAATACTTATTTGAGTTTAGGACACTTTCCACTATTGTCCATTATTGATCTATTGTATTTAAAATGATCAATTATTACTTTAAATTGGGATTAGGATTTCTCTGTATCTCATCCCATCTTTTCTGACTGCTCTCCAGATTTTAAAATCTTTTAAAGAGGAGTTTCCTTTCCCAGTTAACTTGTGGGTAGCTCCACCCTAAAGGTGATATAATTGATGTGTCTGCCTGAATGCTGGCCTCATTGAAATACAAATAGTCCTCGACTTATGACCTTTTGTTTAGTGTCCATTCAAAGTTACAATGACTGAAAACAGTGACTTATGGTGGGTTTTTTTCACACTTACAACTGTTGCAGCATCCCCATGGTCATGTGACAAAAATTCGGACACTTGGCAACTGACCTGTGTGTATGATGAGCAATGGTGTTACTAACTTAACAGCTGCAGTTATTCACTTGACAACTGTGGCAAGAAAGGTCATAAAACGGGGCAAAACTCACTTAACAACTCTCTTGCTTAGCACTGTAAATCTTGACCTCAGTTGTGGTCATAAGTTGAAAATAACCTCTAAAGGTGGATGAGGTAACAGAGTTATGTCCACTCTCTTTCTCCTTCAAAACAGGAGACATTATGAGGGACAGAGGCTTGATTCTTTGTAACAATTGTATGCTGATTCTATTAGTCAAGAATCCCATTTTGAAGATGTTGATGTTACTACAGTATCTGACCTTATGACTGAAATCAAGTTTATCTGATTTGAGAGCGGCAAAATATTCAAAGAAATAGGTGATGAATGTGTTGGAAATTTTTTGAAGTGAGAATTGCCCAGTTCATTTGCTGTGGTCTATATTTTTCAGAGTATATATGTGGGAATAAAAGCAAGCCCATTAGGAGTGACTAAAGACAAAGAATAGAATAGAATAGAATAGAATAGAATAGAATAGAATAGAATAGAATAGAATAGAATAGAATAGAATAGAATAGAATAGAATAGAATAGAATAGAATAGAATAGAATAGAATACAATAGAGCTGGAAGGGACCTTGGAGGTCTTCTAATCCTTGCTCAAGCAGGAGAACCAGTGGTGGGATTCAGCTGGTTCGCACTGGTTCTGCAGAACCAGTAGCTAAATTTTGCTGAGTTCAGAGAACCGGCTGAATGCACACTGCTTCCGGAAGTCCAGTCTAGGCCTCAGGGGTCTGGAGGAGGCCTCCCAGGCCTATAACGGCCCACTGGAAGTGCATGGACTGAAGGGGTTTTAGCTTTTAATATTGTTTTAATTGTTGGGCTTAATTAATTTAATCTATTTTAATTTTATACTATTTTTATATTGTATTTTATGTTGCCCTGTAAACCGCCCTGAGTCCTTCGGGAATAGGGCGGTATAAAAAATTAATTAATTAATTAAATAAATAAATAAATAAATAAATAAATAAATAAATAAATAAATAAATAAACTTCCAGTTCTAGGCCTCAGAGGCTGGGAATAGGCCTCCCAGGCCCACAGGAAGTGCATGGAGTCTATTTCTAGAAGTCCGTGCTAGGCCTTGGAGGCCCAGGCCTGCATCCAATAAGAGAACCGGTTGTTCAGGTATTTGAATCCCACTGCTGAGGAGAACCTATACCATCTCAGACAAGTGACTGTCCAGTCCCTTCTTAAAACCTCCCATGATGGAGCACCCATGATTTCTGAGATCCAAATGAAGACGTAAATTTAATTAGTTTTTTTTTACTAAATTGGATTTAGAACTTAGAATCATAAGGCTGGAGGAGAACTTGGAAGTTTTCTAGCCTGACCTCCTACTCAAGTTGGAGACCCTATACCATTCTGGACAAATGGTTATCCAATCTCTTCTTGAAAACCTCCAGCGATAGAGCACCCACTACTTCAGAAGGCAAGCCATTGCCCTGATTAATTGTTTTCACTGTCAGGAAATTTCTCCTTAGTTACAGATTGGAGCTCTCTTTAGTGAGCTTCTGCCCAATACTTCTTGTCTTGCCCTCAGGTGTTTTGGAGAGTGAGTCAACACACACATCTCTGTTACTGCCTTCAAGACCTGGAAGACTGCTATCATGTCATCCTAGCCCTTCCCTCCATTAGATTGGACATACCTAGTTCCCTCAATCCTTCAATGTCAGGTTTAGTCTCCAAACTCCTTATCATCTTTAATGGCCGTTTTGAAACTCCGTGGCTTGAAACGCCCGATCAGCTGATTTTCGGGGCGGAAAGAGCCACGGCTTGAATCTGCTTGTATTTGTTTGAACTTAACCAGAAACAGCTCGTAATGGCTGGAGGAACTGCGGAGGGAGTGAATGCTCCAGCCTGGAATATTTGGAAAGGCTGGGGGAACCGGATGAACTGTAGCTTAAGCGACTGTTGCCGGAGGAGCCACGGCTTGAAACGCCCCAGTTTTGGGGCAGATAGAGCCATGGCTCCAAATGGCTGGATTAACCGGAGAAACCGCGGCTTGGGTGAATGCTGTTGGAGGAGCTGGATAATTCCATCGATTCCTCGCTTGCTCCTTGCTCCTAGCTGCTCGCTTGCTCCTAGCTGCTACCTGCTGCTATCTACCCACCGCTGGTTTAAAGCAGCCATTAGAGACTATTGAGGGAAAGATCAGGACGGTGTTGATCTCCTATGTTGATTAAGGCTTGCTGCCTTAAGAGATCTGAGGCAGCTTTCAATCATGGCCTGGAGTTACGGCTTCCAAGTTGAGCTGGGCTTGCCTATCGCCCATATGGAGATGGACTCTTGTATGCTATCTCTCCCATCCCCCATAGACTCAGGAGGACCCGGGGTGAAGAGTCGCTGTGAGAGGGCGGCTCAGTTTCTTTTCATCTACAACCTCTCTGGATGTGAGAGATCCGTGAGGGGTATGTTCTCTCTCCCTGGATGGGGTTTCCATCTGCCTCCCAGATCAGCCTCGAGGTCGGGGTGAGAGATCGACTGCTGACTGTTTCTGGGGTACCCAGCACAAGTGAGAGTGGTGCTGGACTGGCGGTTTTTAGACTCATATACTCCTCCTGATATGACATCATCTTTCAACATCTGACTGCCACTTCCCGAACTCACATGGCCAGTTATGGCACGCTTACGTTATTCTGACACGGACTTACTTGCGCTCAGGGGTGCCCCCCCTTCCTGGGTGCAACCCGCCTTCATTTCAACCTATCCTCTTGATGACGGGCCCAATTACTGGGACCCTGAGAGATGGTTGGGCAAGGGCAAGGACAGGAGCCTCCATCACAAATTTAATAAGAGGCCCCTGGTGCATTTTTTATCTCAATTTTTTATGGGGTTAGGGAGAGGGGAGGGTTCTAAAAAGGTTCGGTTGGAGACTGGGGGGGTTCCACCAACCGTTTCTCAGACCAGGCTGGGGATTGCTCGCGCCGCGGTGGGGCTTGGATTGGGGGCCTACGGGGCCCCAGAGCGGGGTGTGGGATTGCCTATTCCCACGGCGGTAGGGAATGGCCGCAGGTGTATGAACAGAGGGCCGTATCAATACCCGGGAGTGCGTCCCCACTGTCTTCAAGCGGTGATGCGCTCCGACCCTCTGATTTCGGCTCGTGGTACCGGGAGCAAGGATGAGCAGCCACCTGAGCTCAGGCTCGTGTATTTCAATGCCAGGTCCGTAATGAATAAGGCTCCTCTCATTCAGGAGTTGATTGAGGAGGAGCATGCGGACCTGGCTTGCATTACGGAGACCTGGTTGGACCCAGAGGGCGGGGTCCCCCTGGTTGATCTTTGCCCATCAGGCTTCCGGGTGCTGCACCAGCCTCGGGCTCAGGGTAGGGGTGGTGGAGTGGCAGTAGTTGCAAGGGAGACCTTATGTCCGCGGGAGGCCACCATGGTCCAGATTGTTGTGACTCAGGGCCAGCCTGTGGGTCCGACAGCCGGGTCCGATGTATCGGAGGACTCAGATGTGGGGGAGGAGGGAAACGAACCGGCTGATGATGATTTGGAGGCTTTGCAGAGTCCTCAGCCGGGGACCTCTTCTCAGCTGTGTGAGCCCGAGAGTGCGGAGGATGATGACCCACAGCTGGCCCTGTTCAAGGACGCCCGACGCAGGAGGCAGACGAGCAGGGACAAACAAAGAAAGACTATGGGACTCCTCGGGAGGAGGCACAGGGAGACCACGCCCTGAGCTCTCTATAAAAGAAGTGTTTGGGGAGGGGCTGGTTGCTGAAAGCAACTTTTCCGCTTGAGAAGACAAGCTCTTGTGTTTTTGTTAACTGCGTAATTAAATCTTGGCAGAAGCCTTTTAGCCTTGGACGCTTTCCAGACTCTTCTCTTAATTAGGGGTTGCGAGAAGAGGGCTGGTTCAGAACAGTTTGCTTTCAGCCACCCACCCCTTAATACTACGATGGAGCAGCTTCTTGCCGAGAATGCCCAGCTCAACCAGCAACTCACCTTGCTGGCCACTCAGGTGGCACAACTGCAGGCTCAGGTACATGCTGCCCCCCCACCCAGGAGGAAATGTCAGTTAGCTATGCCGGATAAATTTGCTGGTAAACCAGAACTGTTTCCTGCCTTCCTGGGACAATGCCAGCTTTATATCAGCGTGAGAGCAGCTGATTTCCCCACTGACCGAGATAAGGTGGGATTCGTGTTGAGCCTTCTGTCGGGAGATGCAGCTCGTTGGGGCACGCCTCTGTTGGCACAGCCTAGCCCTTTGTTGGATAACTTTGGGGGGTTTTGTGACCATATGCGCCTCATGTACGAGGACCCGATTAAGGCGCAGACCGCCACCCGACGTCTGAAAGCTTTGAGGCAGGGTCAGCGCCCCCTACAGGCCTATATCAGCGATTTCCGGCTGCTTAGCCAGGATTCCGCCTGGAATGAGGCTGCGCTCGTGGATGCCTTTCAGGATGGCTTGTCAGAGGAGATGTTGGATGAGCTGGCCCGCGTGGACATTCCCTCAGATCTGAATGGGCTGATCCATCTTTGTCTGCGGATCGATGCCCGGCTGCAGCAGCGTAAGAGTCGCCGTGCCACCCCACAGACCCCTGCCGCCCCTGTTGTGCGTGAGCCCCCAGTCCAGAGGGAGGAGCCAATGGAGCTGGGTGCCGCCAGGTCCCGTCTATCGGTGACGGAAATGGACAGACGACGATCGGAGGGGTTGTGTTTTTACTGTGGGGACCCTGGACATTTGGCTGCTTCTTGCCCAAAGAAGCGTCAGCGGGCGTCAGTGACCAAGCCAGCTCCGAGAAAGTCCCCTGCTTTGCTATCGGGAAACGGTCCGAGCCCGATCTAGACGGTGTGAAAGATCGGGCGACCCACAACGATCATGCCGAGCGACGCCGTTCCGACGGTGCCTGTGAACCTCCACGGCATTTGATTTTGGAGGCACGACTTATCCTTCCTGGCAAGCCAGAGGGGATTCCGGTCCATGCCTTAATTGACTCTGGGGCTACCACTAACTTTATGGATTCGGCCTTTGTGGCCAAATGGGCTGTTCCCCAGTGTCCGGTGGATCCGCCCATGCTTGTGGAGACCATCGATGGTCGAGTGCTCCTGTCCGGGCCTATCACGGCCGCCACGCAACCCGTGTGTATGGCCATCAGTACCCATGTGGAGGCCATTCAGTTTTACGTCACTTCGGATCTGCACTTCCCCGTGGTCTTGGGACTGGCGTGGCTCCGGGCGCATGATCCACAGATCTATTGGTCTCAGAACTTGGTCACCTTCCCAAGTTTGCAGTGCGTGGACCACACCCGCCATATCTGTGCCGGCCAGGTGGAGGGTTCCTCAGGGGTTTCCTTGCCTCCCGTACTGTCCGACTTTGCTGACGTGTTCAGCGAGTCAGAGGCGGACCAATTACCCCCGCACAGGCCCTACGACTGCTCCATTGACCTAGTCCCTGATGCGCCTCTCCCAGTGGGGCGTTTGTACTCCATGTCGGAGCCCGAGTTGGCCGCATTGCGGGACTTCCTGACAAAGAACTTGGCTCGTGGATTCATCCGGCCCTCGTCCTCGCCAGTGTCTGCGCCCGTGCTCTTCGTCAAAAAGAAGTCGGGCGAGTTACGGCTTTGCTGTGACTACCGGAAACTCAACGCTATCACGGTGCGTAACCGCTACCCGCTGCCCCTCATCCCCGAGCTCTTGGACCGACTCCGGGAGGCTAAGATCTTCACGAAACTGGACCTGCGTGGAGCTTACAACCTCGTCAGGGTTCGGCCGGTTGATGAGTGGAAGACAGCGTTTGGTACTCGCTATGGACATTTCGAGTACACGGTGATGCCGTTTGGCCTGACCAACGCCCCCGCTGTGTTTCAGCATTTTATGAATGACATCTTTCGGGATCTGTTGGACCAGTTTGTTGTGATTTACCTGGACGACATCCTGATTTACTCCCCGTCGCGTGAAACGCATCATCAGCATCTCCGTCAGGTCCTGCAGCGCCTCCGGAAACATCGGCTGTTTGCCAAGTTGGAGAAGTGCCAGTTCTACCAGGTGACCATTGATTTCTTGGGCCACCGCATTTCTCCCGAGGGCATCGCCATGGATCCAAGTAAAGTTGAGTCGTTGCAGAGTTGGCAACCCCCGCGTCGCGTGAAGGATGTTCAGCGACTTCTTGGATTTGCCAACTACTATCGGACATTCATCCCTGGCTTTGCTGCCTTGACAGCCCCCCTCACCCGGCTCCTGCAGAAGAAGACTCGGTTCCAGTGGAACGCCCCCGAACAACAGGCGTTCCAAGCTTTGAAGGACGCCTTCATGAAGGAGCCCATCTTGAAGCATCCTGACCCGCAACGGCCGTTTGTCGTGGAGGCGGACGCCTCCGACATTGCCATTGGGGCCGTGTTACTCCAGGCAGCGACGCCCAACGGTACCCTTTTCCCTTGCGCGTATCACTCTCGGAAATTGAATCCCTCGGAGCGCAACTATACCATCTGGGAGAAGGAGCTGCTGGCCATCAAGGCGGCGTTCGAGGCTTGGAGGCATCATCTGGAGGGGGCGCGGCATCAAATCGAGGTCCGGACGGACCACAAGAATCTGGAAAGCCTGCAGACCGCTCGGAATTTGAACCAACGCCAGATCCGGTGGTCCCTCTTCTTTGCGAGGTTTGACTTTCGGGTGCGGTACATACCAAGCGGGCACAACCAGAGAGCGGATGCTCTGTCCAGGAAGCCCGAGTACACCCGAGTGGAAGACAAGCTTCCGCCCAGGACAGTGATCCCCGTCGAGTCTTTTGCTGCGGTACGGGAGCCGGTGGATATACGGGCTCGGATCCGGGAGGCGCAGCAGCAGGAGGCGTGGGTGGCTCAGCGGAAGGAAGAGGTGGGGCCAGATTCGCCTTGGTCGGTCACGGATGGACTCCTGTATTATCGTGACCGGCTCTATGTTCCAGGAGGGCCACTCAGGGGACTCGTCCTCAGCCAATGTCATGATAACCCGGCTGCGGGGCATTTTGGCCTGTTCAAGACTCTGAACCTGGTCTCCCGTACTTTCTGGTGGCCCCGAGTCCGACACGATGTCCAGTCTTATGTCACCTCCTGCGTCCCATGCAGGCAGGCCAAGTCAGCGACAGGGGCCCCGCCTGGTTTACTGCAGCCTTTGCCAACGCCCAAGAGACCCTGGGGGGCTGTGTCCATGGACTTTCTGACGGATCTACCCCCATCCTCCGGCTTCACGACAGTGTTTGTGGTGGTGGACATGTTGACCAAGATGGCGCACTTCATCCCCTGTCGCGGCTTACCGTCAGCTCGCGCCACTAGTCGCATGTTCATCCAACAGGTGTTTCGGCTGCACGGCCTCCCCGATAGGGTCGTCTCCGATAGGGGGGCCCAGTTTACAGCCCGCTTCTGGCAGGAGTTGATGCGGGCGTTGGACATTAAGGTTTGCCTCTTGTCCGCGCATCATCCTCAGACCGACGGGGGTACCGAGAAGGTCATCGGCATCTTAGAGCAGTATCTGCGCTGCTATGTTAACCTGCAGCAGGACAACTGGGTGGACTATTTGGCCATAGCCGAGTTTGCCTTTAATAACTCGCAACACACCTCCACGCAGATGACACCGTTCTTGGCCAACGTGGGTTATCACCCCAGGTTCTTCCCTCTTTCTCCCGTGGACTCACCGGAGCCGGCAGCGAACGAATTCATGGCGGAGTTACAGGCGATCCATCGGTTGGTGCGACGGCAGCTGGAGAAGGCCAAGGCCGACTACAAGAGGTTCGCCGATCGGTCGAGAAGGGATACGCCTCCACTATCGGTGGGGGATCGGGTCTGGCTGTCCACCAGGAACCTACCATCCACTCGGCCGGCGAGGAAGCTGGACCACCGTTACCTTGGACCGTTCCCAGTCGAGGCCGTCATCAACCCGGTCGCCTATCGTTTAACTCTGCCACGTTCCCTGCGCGTGCACCCCGTCTTCCATCGGTCCTTGTTGGTCCCCGAACAACCGGCCTGTCCACTTCGCCAAGCGGAACCTCCCCCATCAGGAACTCGTGATGGAGGCAGCACCCCCGAGTACGAGGTCGCCAGCATCAGGGATTCCCGCTGGCTGAAAGGTCGCTTCCAGTACCTGATCGAGTGGAAAGGGTACGGGCCGGAGGACTTCACATGGGAAGACGCGACCGCCGTTCATGCCCCTGCGTTGGTGACTGCTTTTCACGAACAGTTCCCATCCCGACCGCATCCGGATCGGCAGACCCGAGGGAAGGGCCCTGCGGTGCGGGATAGTGTTGTGACTCAGGGCCAGCCTGTGGGTCCGACAGCCGGGTCCGATGTATCGGAGGACTCAGATGTGGGGGAGGAGGGAAACGAACCGGCTGATGATGATTTGGAGGCTTTGCAGAGTCCTCAGCCGGGGACCTCTTCTCAGCTGTGTGAGCCCGAGAGTGCGGAGGATGATGACCCACAGCTGGCCCTGTTCAAGGACGCCCGACGCAGGAGGCAGACGAGCAGGGACAAACAAAGAAAGACTATGGGACTCCTCGGGAGGAGGCACAGGGAGACCACGCCCTGAGCTCTCTATAAAAGAAGTGTTTGGGGAGGGGCTGGTTGCTGAAAGCAACTTTTCTGCTTGAGAAGACAAGCTCTTGTGTTTTTGTTAACTGCGTAATTAAATCTTGGCAGAAGCCTTTTAGCCTTGGACGCTTTCCAGACTCTTCTCTTAATTAGGGGTTGCGAGAAGAGGGCTGGTTCAGAACACAGATAGTCGGGTGTGAGTCCCTCCTCCTGAGATGTGGTCCCAGAGCTCAGTTGGGCTTGCTGCTGGTGTATGTTTCACCTAGACACGTGGCAGCAGCCCTGCCTGAGCTTCTCGATATCCTCTCAGGGTTGGTGGTTGAGTTCCCCAAACTTATAGTTTTGGGTGACTTCAACCTACCATCCCTGGGGGGATCATCTGAGTTAGCTCAGGAGTTCATGGCTTCCATGACGGCCATGGACCTGAAGCAGGTTATTCTGGGCCCAACTCACAGGGGGGGGCCACACGCTCAATTTGGTTTTTCTATCTGGACGGTGGTTAGATGATCTTGGGGGGGGGGTCTCCAATTATTTCACCCCTGTCATGGACCGATCATCATCTCCTGCGGATGGTCTTCCGTTTTGCCACTCCCTGTCGTGGGGTTGCTGAGCCAACAAGATGGTTCCGCCCTAGACGCCTTATGGACCCTGAGCGGTTCCAAACGGCGCTTGGGCCCCCACCTGCCTCCTTTGCTCACAGCTCGGTCGATGCCCTAGTGGAAGCCTGGGAAAGGGCAGCCACAGAGGCACTCGACCAAGTTGTACCCATGCGTCCCTTGACCCGACGCAGATCTCAACGGGCCCCATGGTTCTCCATGGAGCTCCGCGAGATGAAGCGTCGGAGACAGGGCCTAGAGAGCTGTTGGAGGTCCAGCCGATCCGAATCCGACCGGTTATGACTAAGGTCGTTTACGAGAACTTATCTCGCAGCGTAGAGGGTGGCTAGGTCTAACCACTTTGCCACCCTCATCGTGTCCGCAGATAATCGCCCGGCCGCCCTGTTTAGGGTAACTCGCTCCCTTCTCAATCAGGAGGTGAGGGAGGAACCCTTGCAGGGTCGAGCCGAGGAGTTTAGTCGATTTCTGTCGGACAAAATCGCTCGGATCCGGACCGGTTTGGACTCTGACTGGGCAGAGTCTGACGAAGAGGATACGGGCGGCCTTGTCGATTTAATCTGGGAAGAGTTTGATCCTGTGACTCCTGAAGAAGTGGACAAGATCATGGGGAAGCTGAGCTCCACCACATGTTTGTTGGACCCGTGCCCCTCCTGGCTGACTTATGCAGCCCGGGATGGGACACGAGGCTGGCTCCAGGCAGTGATTATGGCCTCTTTGAGTCAGGGTAGCTTTCCCGCCGCCTTGAAGGAGGCGGTGGTGAGACCCCTCCTCAAGAAGTCTGCCTTGGACCCAGCAATTTTAAACAACTATCGTCCGGTCTCCAACCTTCGCTTTTTGGCGAAGGTTGTTGAGAGCGTGGTGGCGCAGCAGCTCCCTTTGTTCTTGGATGAAGCTGATTACCTAGACCCGTACCAATCGGGTTTCAGGCCCGGGTACTGCACAGAGACGGCATTGGTCGCGCTGGTGAATGATCTCTGGCGGGCTCGGGACAGAGGTTGCTCCTCTGTCCTAGTCCTTTTAGACCTCTCAGCGGCTTTTGATACCATCGGCCATGGTATCCTGCTGCGACGTCTGAGAGGGTTAGGGAGTGGGAGGCACAGTTCTTCAGTGGTTCTCCTCTTACCTTCTGGGACGTTCGCAGTCGGTGTTGGCAGGGGGGCAGAGATCGACCTTGAGACCTCTCATTTGTGGAGTCCCTCAGGGATCGGTTCTCTCGCCTCTCCTGTTCAACATCTATATGAAGCCGCTGGGTGAGATCATTCGTGGTTTTGGAGTTGGGTATCACCAATATGCTGATGATACCCAACTTTTTATTTCTACCCCAAACCACCCCAGCGATGCCCTCGACGTGATGTCCCGTTGCCTGGAGGCGGTCCGGGTCTGGATGGGGAGGAACAGGCTTCGACTCAACCCTGACAAGACTGAGTGGCTGTTCGTGCCGGCATCCCGGGAAATTCCGATTATTCCATCATTGGCCATGGGGGGTGAGCTATTACCCCCCGTAGATAGGGCCCGCAACTTGGGGGTCCTTCTAGACTCACAGCTCTCTTTGGAAGAGCATATTGGAGCTGTGACTAGGGGGGCCTTTGCCCAGGTTCGCCTGGTGCGCCAGTTGCGGCCCTATCTAGACCGGGATGCCTTGCGCACAGTCACTCATGCGCTCATGACCTCTCGTCTAGACTACTGTAATGCTCTCTACATGGGGCTGCCCTTGAGGTCCACCCGGAGACTCCAACTTGTGCAGAATGCAGCCGCGTGAGTTGTCTTGGGAGCTTCCCGATACTCCCATGTTACACCTTTGCTCTGCGAGCTGCATTGGCTACCGGTTGCTCTCCGGGTGAGGTTCAAGGCGTTAGTTATGACTTACAAAGCCCTTCATGGCATGGGTCCGGATTACCTACGGCAACACCTGCGGCCGGCGTCAACTTCCCTCCGTCCAGTGCGCTCCCACAGAGAGGGCCTCCTCAGGGTGCCGCCGATCAAAGAATGCCGATTGGTGACCCCCAGGGGGAGAGCGTTCTCTGTGGGCGCGCCAGACCTTTGGAACCACTTACCGGTTGAGCTCCGGATGGCCCCCGACCTTCGCTCCTTCCGGCGCGATCTCAAAACATTCTTTTTTGAACAAGCTGGCCTGGTCTGACGGGATGGGGTTGGGTTTTTAAAACTAGTTTTAATTTTAATATGGATTGATTTTATGGGCATGATGTTTAATGGCTTTTTAATTTTTGTATTCGATTTTTACTGTGTATTGCCCTGTTCACCGCCCTGAGTCCTTCGGGAGAAGGGCGGTATAGAAATCAAATTATTAAATTAAATTAAAATCTTTGTTGCTCTTCTCCACACCCTTTCTAAGGCTTCAGCATCTTTTTTGTATTGTGGTGACCAGAACTGGAGTTAAGGGGTGGTGGTGTTACCATGTTATTTGTATGAAAGATGAGCATGATTGTTTTATTATCTTTTACATGTGTTACTGAAGGTTGGGGTACACAGTGATGGTCATTGACCTATCTAACTGTCCTTCAGCTTTTATGAGTTACATCAGCAAAATCTTTTTGGCTATTTTGGGCTGTTGTTGATTTAAATGACATTGCTTTTTTTTTTCCCTGAGGATGCAGCTGCCCATACTGAATATGTCACAAATATCTTGGAAGGCTTTGAGAAGGCAAGCTGTATGCTAAGCTAGAGAAATGTGCATTTGATTTGCCTTCTTTAGACTGTTTAGCTAACACATTTCTTCAATAGGCACCCAGACCAAACCTTCCTATCCTGCAAACTCCAAGGAATGCCAAAGACATCCAGCATTTTTTGGAATTTTACAAATTTTATATCCAATTAATATTTGATTTCCAAATCCATTCCATACTACACAGAACTCACGTATTCCTTTGTTGTTCAAATGGATGCTTCCGATTTTGCAGTGAGAGTTATTTTTCTTAGATGGTTCATGAGCTTGGAAAAGATATTTTGCCTTGTCCTTTCATTTGAGACCGTTGAAAGGAACTCTGAAGCATTTAACAAGGAACCATTAGCAAAGAAAAATGCCTTTCAATAGAAGAGAATATCTATAGCTCAGGGTTGAATTGTGTAACACACTGATGATATTACCTAATTGGGTAATGAAACATCTGCAAGCGAACAACCATGTTCAGAGAGCACCCAGGACTCCACAAAAATTCCTTTCAACATGGGAAGCACCCCTTGGAAGGAGCAGAAATGGTGTCCAGGTTCAAGCAGAACTGGAATACTTACTGTTGATGCTGCAGAAAACTTAGGAGTTGGATTCCTTGGTGATTTGGTATTAATGAAAAAAGTGAGCTTTCCTCATATAAATCCAAGGAAGCTCTTTTCATTCTAAATCAGTGTCTGGTGTGGACAAAGCAAGGGCAAAGGTGTTGAAAGTTAATCCATAAAAGACAGACCAGTCCTGACTATTGAAACAGGAAATTATGAAACAGAAATTTAAGTTTTGTCGAATAGGGGGCGGGGGGTGTCTCTCCTTTGAAAAATGAATTTTGTTTTTGCATATACTGGATTGGCTTGACACCAGGATTCCACATAAAGGTAGTCCTCAGCTTACAAACTTTTGGTTAGTGACTGTTGCAGCATCTCCATGGTCATGTGATCAAATTTTTGGACGCTTAGCAACTGGCTCATGTTTATGATGGTTGCAGTGTCCTAGGTCATGTGATCTGCTTTCTGTGACCTTCTGACAAGCCAAATCAATGGGGAAGCCAGATTCATTTAACAACCTTGTTACTAACTTAACAACTGTAGTGATTTACTTAACAACTACGGCAAGAAAAGTTGTAAAAATCAGGCAAAACTCACTTAGCAACTATCTCACTTAGCAACAGAAATTTTGGGCTCAATTGTGATCGTAAGTTAAGGACTGCCTGTACTATATTCCTCCAGGAGCTAGTGGCACAGGTTAAGATGAGTGTGCCAAATGCATCTCTCCCCAAATATTGGGCTTGCTTGGTTCATGTCTTGTAATTATAGTCTATTTGACTGGATTATTGAAACATACCCTTTTTGAAAATATTTAGCAACATATTTGAAAGTTATTTAAAAACTTCTGCTGGTCCCAAAAGCATGCTTACAAATTGATTGCAGGTTACATATATGAAGAAAGTGTGTTGTTCTAGCTTCACTGGAACCCTTTCTGTTCCTGGACACACAGGGTGACGATGGTGCCATCTTAACATCTATAACAAAATCTTTGTGTCAGATTTTTTTTAGCATTTTGGAAGATAGGCTTAACTTCTGGAATACGTGTGCGGTATGTGTGCAACTGCTGTTCACATTCTCTAGTTTTGGGCACTAATCTAAAAAGATTTCTTTATAGGTCCATAGTTCTTCACACTTTCCAAACACTTCAGTTAAGCAGAGAAAATGAAATATTTTTCATTTGTGTGTGTGTGTGTTTTGGTCATAAACTGCTGCCCAAGCAATAATCTTAACACTTTGGTAACCTTCAGGGCTTAGCACCGTTTGTGTTTTTTTCCTGGAGACTTTGGGATTCATAATGTTTATAAGGGTTGGGGAAATGGAAGAATTTTCTTCACACATGGAGCAAGGGTGATGGTGTGTGTGTGTGTGTGTGTGTGTGTTGAAGCACTGAAATGAGGCCATGCCTCAAAATCTGCCAATGGGAGCATAATGAAAACTGCAGTACTAGATATAGAAAAGGTCATGGAATAAACTGTTCCTAACCTCATTGTGCTTTGAGCCTTTCACACATGGATTATTGAATAATGTACACCTTTTCATTTCTGTCACTAGAGCTTGTCAGCTGAAGCCAGGGCTGGCTCGAGAACAGGGCTACTCAACTGATTGCCCAATCATGGAAATAACACCAAGTTTGGACAGTTTCAATAGTATCTGCAGGCATTGCTCTTGTGGCATGAAAATAACCATAGCAATAGTATTATATAGTACTATACCATAATGTTTTGCAACACTCTCTGAACAATTTAAAGTGTCAGCATATTGCTCCCAATAATCTGGGTCTTCATTTTACCAACCTTGAAAAGATGGAAGGCTGAGTCAACCTTGAGCCAGCCAGGATCGAAATCCTGGCAATGGGCAGAGTTAGCCTGCAATACTACTTTCTAACCACTGTGCCATCCTAGCTCTTATATAGACTGAGAAGCTATTAAAGTGAATTTAAATATATTGCTATTGGAAGACATTGTAGATTTTGACAGATAAGCCACACTTCTATTAAGTATTTGGAGTAAATTAACCATTTCAAAACTAATGTTTTGCCAATTCTGATATCCACAACATATGTGGTATTCCCTTATGAAATATATTTTCAGATACTGAACATACTGTTTTGGAGGTTTATTTGGATAATTTCTCCCACTTGTTTTTTGCTCGGGATGCTGTAGTGAGCCGGTTGCCAGTTGCTGAAGCAGGCTTCTCACTTTCATTTCAGTTTCCAAATTTCAGTTTAAATTGAGAGTGAGTTAGTTAATGAATGTTAAGTTTTATCACTGGCAATTTCCTCTCCTCGGCTTTTTTGAAATAGGCATGTTGACATGTAAATTGAAGGACCTTAGGGATCAGTTATTTTGGAACATACTGAATTCTTACTTCCTCTGTGTTAGCCATCAAAGAAGTGTGTTATATCACAGCATGTCAAATCCAGTCTGATCCTGACACTCATGCTAAAGTAATAATGTAGTGCCATCCAGTTTTGCAAGAAGCAAGGCCATCCTATCATGGGAAAATATGCACAGAAGAAGAAGATATTTTACAGTATCTGGAGGGTGGAAGGGACTGGATAAGCAGAAACAGACTCAGTCTCAATCCTAGCAATACAGGTTATGGGTATTTGCTCCCTTCTTCCCCTAGAAATGGGGAAGCGCTTCCCCATTCAGGACTGATATGTAACGTTGGCTTATATGCCAGATGACCTTGTGCTATAGTGGATCTCCTATAAGGCACCAGGCTAGAAACCAGGAGACTGTGAGTTCTAGTCCTTCTAGTCCAACCAATTCTAGCCAGCTGGGTGACTCTGAGCTCTCTCAGCACAACTCACCTCATTGGGTTTTTATTATGGGAAAAAGAGGAGAAGGAACACATAGGTATAGTTGCCACCTTATTTATAAAAAATAATAAAGCAGAATATAAATAAAGCAAATACTCATTTTCTTTTGGAACACTTGCTGGTTTTTGGATCTGTCTGTTTCCTTTTGAACTGCGTTCATTAAGTTTGGGACTTAAGAAGAGGTGAAACAAAATGGACATTCTTTATCATTACACTTATGACAAATTTGGTTGATTGTGTGGCATCAATTGATGTCAGCTCTTAGCAGTCCCCAAACAGATTTTCTCCATGATGATCTATCCCAAAGCTGAACTTTTAGGTCTTCTAATTGTCAAGTTTACGATGTATGGGCTTTTCAAGTGACTCTGAGGCATTGTTTACCTTAAAAGTCTTTTATTTAGCCTAATACACCGGCAAATGCTTGCTCAAAGGAAGCTGGAATCTGAAATCTCCGCCCTTTACACAATATACTAAAACACAATTCTCCACCTTTCTAATTTTGTCATTAATCATATTCTCCAATTAATTTAAAGAATCCGTTTCCCTTCCGTTAGAAAACCCGCCAAGTTCTTATCTTCTTTAATTTCAGATGGCCTTGAGGTACAATCCTCCTCTTCCCCCCTCCCAACCTTAATCCAATCTCTTAAAGCAATACACAAGTTTAACATATGAAATGGCTACTTCTTCATCTCTTGTCAAGCAATAACATTCGATGTTAGCAACATTGACATTAATGATGTATCCATCACCTCTGTAACAAAGTCCATCCACCTTGCTGCTGGTCATCATCGGCTTCTCTTTCTTTCCACCTTCCTCAGCATTAGAACCTTCTCCAGAGTGCTTGGTCTTTGCATAAGGTGTCTGAATAGAATAATTTGAGTCTGACTTTGTTGGTAATATTACTATTTTCCATCATTTATACTGTGCTATTAAGACTTAATCTCTCTTTTTCTACTGAAAAAGCATAAAGTAACTGGCAAATTCAACTAGATAACTATTTTTACCTTACTCTATATATTTAATATTCCATGTCAGCCCTCCATTAAAAATGATGAAAATCAATTTTATAGTAGCATAGATAGGTGAAAAGCAGTATGGTCTAGTGCTACACTTCCCAAACCTTTTTGTTCATTACCCCAACCATTTATCAGAAAGCCTTATTGAACTTTGAGGATCAGTCATAAATCCCTTCCTTCAGCACCATCATAACATTGAATGGCTGCTGAATGTGGCCGTAACTTGAGGACTATCTGTATTTTAAAATCAACTACATTGAATGACCTATATGTCATTTCAACAAATTACCATAGATAATTTCATTGATTTTCATCTTAGTAGGAATGCTTTGGGAGATTTTTGAATATATTTTATTATATGTGGCAACCTTTAAGTTGATTTAAATATCCCTAAGTCATGGGTTTGTGTGTCATTATCCAAAGAATAAACACTTTTACCCAATTTGGGGTAATTTACCCAGGTTTGGGAAGCACTGATCTAGTGATTAAGTTGTTGGAGTAGGATTGGGAAAGGCAACATATAGCTACATGAATTATCTATATATTATAAATATTCACATACAGTACATTGCTGCTTTTTTCCTCCTCAGGAAAATGACTACTACTAGTAGTAGTACTACTGATAATGAACACTAATTTTATCTCTAGCAAGAAGACAATTACTAATGATGACCTTTAAAAGGATCCAGACAAAGCATAGCCACTGTCAGAACATAAAGATTCTCTTCATTAACTACTATCTAAGCATTTTAATAAATTTACAGGCTTTGGTCTTTTGGATAGGTATAAATAAATTTCCTACTTTGATATTGTTCCCTAGAATATAAACTCCCTTCACAGTACACATTAAGTATAATACAGTGTCAATGGTTTTGGCCTAGTATCTTGTGCAGACTCAACCATTGTAGATTGTTATAGCCAGTGTATTGAGCGAACCCAATCAATTTAGACTTCTTCAAGAAAGCAAAATTTAAAATATGACTATACAGTATAGGAATCTATTTCAAGCCTCTTCTTCAAAAATAAATGTCATTTGAGACATCTTAGTGGAAATCATATGAAGCCTGAGGCTGAGATCAGTTCAAAGAAGTGAGAGACCTGGATCCTTTAATATTGAATCTTGATTACAATTCATAGGTTTGATTTCTCTTGAAAGGACAGTTGTACTTGGGCTGAACAGAAGACCCTGCTGAAATACTAAAATCCTATTCTGTGATACAGGTGGAAAGGGGATGACTGAAAATGAAATAAGTGTCTATTCCCAGATCTGGCTTTTTCGTAGAAAGTTTGCAATTGTGGAAAAAGCCACTTCTCAGTGCTCAAAATATAATATATATATTTCATCTCCCTGTTCCCTGATGTAATTTAGAAATATTTCTGACTTCTGGTTTATTGAGAGATTATAAAAAAGGAGCCAAAGAAAAATGTGTATTATTGTCAAATAGAGAGGGAATTCCAGTCTTCCTTCTGTTCTTGAAAAATATCTGTCCATTCCTGCTATGAGCCCAACTCTGAAAAAGCTAGGAATCTGAATCTGAAGTGTGTCTTAACATGACATTATTTAAAACATGTTTCATAAAAGGGGCTATATAATAAGGACTGATACTGGAAAAAAGTAAGCTGATAGTGTTTTCTTTCTTTCTTTTTTGCTTCCTTTATTGTGTATCCTTCAAAAAGCCTAATGCGTTATTATTCTGCATTCTTTTCTGAAGAATGTTCTGCAAATGTTGGTAATTTGGATCCATTTCAACTGTGCAGGGCAGTTGAAAAATATCAGTTCTTGCTTCAAATGTATCACACACAGAAGAGAGAAATCTGAATACTGAGGAAAATGGTTTTTGTAAACAAGAAATTCCTTTTTTTTTCTTTCCAGAATTTTTTTTTTTTGGTGTGTGTGGAATTTAGCACTGTTATGCTGGACGTACAATATGCAGTTATCTGCTTCTAATACTGTAAAGGAGAAAATAGGAATTGTTACACAGTCTGCTTTTCACCATATTACAGGTTTCTGGTCTAGTGGACCACTACAATGTGATCGTGTTGACTTTTTTTTAATGGTGTCTTTGAATCACTATGTTTTGAACAAATGCAGACATAAAAAAATAATACAAACTAAGACAATGTAAAAAGTAAAGATAAGTGAAAAGAAATAGAAAACAGAACAGAAGAAGAAAATACATAAAAGATGATTCCCACCTCTCTCCACACAAATAGAAACAATTTGGATAACTTAACATCTTCTTTAGTACTTGAATGAAAGATCATTAAAAAAACAACACTTCTTCCCTTATATCACCCCTTATCAACAGTCAACCCCTTCATGGACTACTGCCTTGTTGTGGCGAAGGGGCTTGCGTAATTCAATGAAGCTATGAGCTATGCCGTGCAGGGCCACCCAAGACGGAAAGGTCATAGCAGAGAGTTCTGACAAAACGTGATCCACTGGAGAAGGAAATGGCAACCCACTCCAGTATCTTTGCCATGAAAACCCTATGGACAGTACCAAAAGGCAAAACGATATGACGCTGGAAGATGAGCCCCTCAGGTCGGAAGGCGTCCAATATGCTACTGGGGAAGAGCAGAGGGCTAGTACTAGTAGTGCCAGAAAGAATGAAGCGACTGGGCCAAAGCCGAAAGGACGCTCAGCTGTGGATGTGTCTGGTGGTGAAAGGAAAGTCCGATGCTGTAAAGATTTTTTCTCCATAGGAACCTGGAATGTAAGATCCATGAATCAAGGCAAGCTGGACGTGGTCAAACAAGAGATGACAAGACTGAACATCGATATCTTAGGTATCAGCGAACTAAAATGGACAGGAATGGGTGAATTTAATTCAGATGACCATCAGGTATACTACTGCGGACAAGAATCTCTCAGAAGAAATGGAGTAGCCTTCATAGTCAATAAAAGAGTAGGAAAAGCAATACTGGGATACAATCCTCAAAATGACAGAATGATCTCAGTTCGAATCCAAGGAAAACCATTCAATATCACAGTAGTCCAAGTCTATGCCCCAACCACCAGTGCTGAAGAGGATGAAATTGACCGGTTCTACGAAGCCCTACAGCACCTTATAGAACTAACACCAAAAAATGATGTCCTTATCATCATGGGGGATTGGAATGCTAAAGTAGGAAGCCAAAAGATAACTGGAATAACAGGCAAGTTTGGCCTTGGAGTACAAAATGAAGCAGGGCACAGGCTGATAGAATTTTGTCAAGAGAATACGATGGTCATAGCAAACACTCTTTTCCAACAACCCAAGAGACGGCTCTACACATGGACATCACCAGACGGTCAACACAGAAATCAGATTGACTATATGCTCTGCAGCCAAAGATGGAGAAGCTCTATACAGTCAGTAAAAACAAGACCATGAGCTGACTGTGGCTCAGACCATGAGCTTCTCCTTGCAAAGTTTAGGCTTAAACTGAAGAAAGTAGGGAAAAGCACTAGGCCACTCAGGTATGAATTAAATCATATCCCTGTTGAATATACAGTAGAGGTGACAAATAGATTTAAGGAATTAGATCTGATAGACAGAGTGCCTGAAGAACTATGGACAGAGGTTCGTGACATTGTACAACAGGTAGCAACCAAAACCATCCCAAAGAAAAAGAAATGCAAGAAAGCAAAATGGCTGTCTGAGGAAGCTTTGCAAATAGCTGAGGAAAGGAGGGAAGCGAAAGGCAAGGGAGAAAAACATAGATATGCCCAATTGAATGCAGAATTCCAGAGAATAGCTAGAAGAGATAAGAATGCCTTCTTAAATGAACAGTGCAAAGAAATAGAAGAAAACAATAGAATAGGGAGGACCAGAGATCTTTTCAAGAAAATTGGAGAGATGAAGGGAACGTTTAACGCAAAAATGGGCATGATAAAGGACCAAAATGGCAGGGACCTAACAGAGGCAGAAGAGATTAAGAAGAGGTGGCAAAATTACACAGAAGAACTATACAAGAATGAGCTTAACGTCCCTGATAATCACAATGAGGTGGTCACTGACCTCGAGCCAGACATCCTAGAATGTGAAGTGAAGTGGGCCTTAGAAAAGCTGAGCAACAACCTAAGATACGCAGATGATACCACTCTAATGGCAGAAAGTGAAGAAGAACTAAAGAGCCTCTTGTTGCAGGTGAAGAAGGAGAGTGCAAAACTTGGGTTGAAACTTAACATTAAGAAAACCAAGTCCTTCCTTATCATTAGGTGGCCAAAGTATTTGAGTTTCAACTTCAGGATCTGGCCTTCTAAAGAGCAGTCAGGGTTGATCTCCTCTAGGACTGACTGATTTGATCACCTTGCAGTCCAAGGGACTCATAGGAGTCTTCTCCAGCACCATAGTTCAAAGGCTTCAATTCTTTGGCACTCAGCCTTTCTTATGGTCCAACTTTCACTGCCATACATTGCAACTGGGAAGACCATAGCCTTGACTATATGCACTTTTGTTGGCAGGGTGATGTCTCTGCTTTTTTAATGTGCTGTCTAGATTTGCCATGGCTTTCCTCCGCAGGAGCAAGCGTCTTTTAATTTCTTGGCTGCAGTCCCCATCTGAGGTGATCTTAGAGCCCAGGAAAACAAAATCTGTCACTACCTCTATTTCTTCCCCATCTATTTGCCAGGAATTGAGAGGGCCAGATGCCATGATCTTGGTTTTCTTAATGTTAAGTTTCAACCCAAGTTTTGCACTCTCCTTCTTCACCCGCAACAAGAGCCTCTTTAGTTCCTCTTCACTTTCTGCCATTAGAGTGGTATCATCTTGTCTATTTGCATATAATCTTATTCTATTTTCTAAAAGTTATCTATTTTTCACCATATTAAACCAAACGTCTATTAATTTTATTACACATCTTACCTATTCAATTATAGTGTTAATTTATTTTCTAAAAATTACCAGTTTTCCACCATATTCAACCCACTAATCAGTAGTATAAAACCCCCTCTACTAGATCAAAACCCTAGTTTCTTTCAGCCTTAGTCTGGCTTTTTTCCTTTGCCAACTAACCTTCCATGTTACTACTTTTGAATCCTCAAACAGTTCTCCCTCTATTATTATATGCATTATTTGAAATAAGAAATACCATTTAATTACAATTTTTTTGGAAGGACTAGCCCAATTATATTCATTTAATCTCCTGCCTATTACTCCAGTTTCCCACAATTGTCCTGATCAATTTATCGTCCATTCAATCTGTTCTTCCTTTTCCTCAAATTTCTTCTGATTTATGTAAAAAGTCTTTTCCATTTTCAATGTTGTCATTCTTTTCTAAGTTTCCCATTGGCTGGATCTGTTGGTCAGTTGGATCTTCTGTCTTAATATTTAGTTGTTCCACTTCTACTGTTACTTGCTGCATTGTTAGTTGTTTGGTTGTAGTCAGGATCTGGGTTTGTATATCAAAGCTGGCATCTTGTTCCTTTAAGTTGCCTCTTATTTTGTTACATGCTGAAAGAATGGTTTCCTGTATTGATTTCAACATAAAAAGGATTTTTTCCTGATCGTTATCTATATTCTCTTGATAATGTATTAAGTTGAAAATTTTAAAATGAAACATTAAAAATAGTTTTTTCTTTTTATAGCTAGGTATGGGACATGTTGTAGGTAGTCTTTATAGTGGAAATTGTTTGTCAAGTAAGAATTTATAGTCCAAAGTATTCCATCATCTTGTGTAATAACAGATGCTTCTCATGTAAAGAAATAAGAAAACAATTTCTCACATATAGCTCTGAAAATCAGTAAAGTTTATCTTCATAGTTCAAACAGGCCAGATATGCCACCCTGCAGTTCTTTCTTTACAGCTGAGTTTTTCACAGGTGGTATCTGACAAGGTCAAAGAGTTTTTTTCTAAATTCTAGACTTCAAGCCAAGTTTCTTTTAGTCAATAACAACTTGTAATACCATACTTCACCATAAGATGTCACCGATGCCATTTAAAACTTTTTAAGTCCCCCCCCCTTTTTATAATAGGGAGAAAAGTACTTAGGGCAGCTTTTGCAGGAAAGATATTTAGTCTTAAAGAGAAGATCAGATCTCACCCAGTTTCATCCATGTTGCTTTTAAAGGTGCTTGGTAGTAATTTTGACTTCGGCTGTCAGCAGCTTAATGACGAGCCATATTGGTATGGCTGGTATTTCCCCCGCTAGTTTGGAGAGGTGCCCTGGATGAAGAGGAAGGGCTACCACCCTCCTGCGATCGGGGATCCCCTCCTTGCTTGTCGCCCCTACAGGGCGACTTTCGACCCTTTCCAGGGTCCCCCAGTGGGATGAAATTGGATGCTGAAGAGCGAGTTTGCCTCCGTGCATCTGTAGGTGCCAATGGCAAACTGGAAATCCATCCCTCCATCATCTATCTATCTATCTATCTATCTATCTATCTATCTATCTATCTATCTATCTATCTATCATCTATATTTATCTATCATCTATCTAGAGAGCTAAATAGATAGCTAGAAAGCTAATCTATTTTACCCTGATCAAACAGATGTACTTTATAAACTTTCTTTTTAGTTTTACAAATGTTGATCATTAGTCTCATCAAATAGCATCTCACAAACTGATTTCTTATAATTTTCTCTTTGTCTCCTTGCAGGAACAGCTAGAGCAATCCCTCTTTGTCTCCTCTCAAAGAGAGTTTCCATGGTTTCACACATTCGTTTTGTAAATCCAAAATATGAAGGCTTTCCAGGTCAATCTACTTATTTATTATTTGTACACCCCTTTAATTATTAAGACATCGACTGGTTTCATTTGTAAATACATTTTGGCATCATTTTCTATATTGTTCTTATATTCTGGCATTTTAAAATCCATTTTCAAATCCACAGTGGTTTTTTTTTTATACATCACTTTTATAATCCAGCATGATTTAAAATTCTAAATCCATTTTAAATCAATATCACACTCTGTTTTATCCAACAAAATCGGTTGTTCCTCTGTATCCTCTGCTATATTATCAAACAATCTTGCTAAGTAACTTCTGAATTCCACAGCAGGCTTAATTGCTTCTATAGTCAAATATTGTTGCTCCATTGTAGTAATGGGACTCTTCTCTTTAAGAGTAATCCTTTGTTCTCTCTGGTTCCCTGTAGCCAGCTTTTAAGTCCCCTCTTATCAATTGTTTATTTTCCAATCAACAACATTTTCCCACAGGAAGATTTCTTGCAATTAATTTCAAAGACTTCATATACTCTTTTATACATCTTAAAGCACTTTCAAGAAATGCTCTTTCAAGTCCATCTCTCTCCTTCACTTTTCAAAATCCACATTCTAGTCTCTGTTTTGTTATTTTCCCAAAAGAAAAGATTTTCTTCTTAATCCTTAGACCTATACTGGAACTTCTATCATCCATGATAGAAAGAGAATTTCCTGCCAACAAAATTCAGCTTGCCTTTGGAAGGTTCTTAACTCCAAAGAAATCAGTACCAAGCAACTTCCTAAAGTAGTTGAGAGAGGAAGTAGCAAAGTCAGTGCCCCTCTGAAAAATGAAACATGGTCCCAAATGTGCTTTTCCAAAACGCAAATGGACATTTTTGGAGTTTAACCCCCCCCCTTGAAAACATTTCACTTCTCATCCAAGAAGCTTGGATGCAAAATGTTTTCAAGGAAAAATGTTTTCAACGAAAAAAACCTAGGAAGCCCAGTTGCCTTTTGGAAAAGCGTCTTTGGAACAACCATATCCTGGATGATTGAGAATCTCCGTAGACATTGTGCTGAACATGGTTACTCCCCCAGCCCTCAGACCTCTCAAACCCCCAGGAGAATGCTGCGTTGCTCTCTGTGTTCTTCAAAGGGAAAATCTGAATGGAGTCAAACAGGGGCAATCTTTGTTTTCTCCTTAATGCAGAGAGGAATTCCAAGGAGTCAATCCATTCACTGGCTTCTATTTCAGCCACATTTGTCAGCTCTTCAAAAAATAAACCAGCCTTTAAGTCAGGGTTGACTCCTAGCAGCTGCCTGAATTAATCCTTGGCAAGGTTTTTCAGAAGTCATTTGCTCTTGTCTCCTTTCTAGGGCTAAGAAAGAGAGGTACTATCCTAGGGTCATCCAACTGGCTTCATATCTAATGTGAACCTAGAACTCACAAAGTCTTTCTAACTCGGTCCCTTAACCACTTCGCCAAACTAGCTCTCAATCTAAAGTTGGGTAGAAAATAAGTTAAGACTTTCTGTATCTTTTTACATCATTGCCTATGTCATCCTCTGTGAGTTTCTGAATTGTCTTTGCAATTTTATTTATTTAATTGAATTTCTAAGCCCCCAGCTTTGATGGATTCCTGAGTTGTAGATGGGGAGGCTATGTATATCTGTGGTCATGCCCGTTTATTACAGTGAAAGAAGAGATGTGTGAACAAAAGGGAGAACATTACAGTTATTATGAAATAATTTATTATCTTTATTCTTCCCATTCTCAGTTATGGTACTGTACCTAGCTAAGGATTTTAAAAGTATTTTTTCCAGTTTTCAACATTACCATATTACACTTGAAAAACAGAAACTTTGGAAGAACTTTTGTCAACATTTGGAATAAAGAACTCTCTGATCAAAGATCTGCATTTTTTTTCCTTTCTTCTAATCATCATTAAAGGTACTCAGAGTTTGCTTCTTAAATGCAAAATACTCCAAGCTATTATTTGATGTTAAATGTATTCAGGTTTGGAAGGAGAGGGGAGCTGAGTTGAGTCAGTTCATTGAATGGGACGTCACCTTCATTACCATAATATCTGTTGTATACAGTGCTGCTTATGTGGGCCCCAAATGTCTGATTAATTTTTATTTTATGACTTCTTATGAGCGGAGAAAAAATAATGCAGAATTAATATAGCACATGTGTACATTATGGAATCCAACTGGGCATTCAGACAGTATTGCTCATATCTTAGACAGGTACAATTGCAAGTTATTTTAGCTGAGCTTAAGACATTATTAAGGCAATATTTATTTCAGAACCTGAATAAGCAAATAACAGCAACTTAAGGCAGAAATATAACACAATATTCTTGTCCCTGGAATAACACAGTATAATAAGCACTTATCATAAGAGAAGCAGTAGATATTGACTTCCTTCCTTCCTTCCTTCCTTCCTTCCTCCCTCCCTCCCTCCCTCCCTCCCTCCCTCCCTTCCTTCCTTCCTCCCTTCCTTTCACCAAAGCTGTTTGAAACTGCATCTTCATTTATTATGGAAAATATTTAAAAAGCCAAGCACTATGTTAAGAAAAGGGCTTCTTCCATGCCCAAACAATCCCATACTCACCAATCAAATCAATGCTTCCTGTAGGAAATGATCAGGTGAGCCCAAAAGAGAGATGAAACACATCAGTCATGAGTTCCTTGCATATCCACAAGAGATCTACATCCAGCCCACCTTGAATTCCTTTGACTCTTATCTACCACCAATTTGCTCTGACCGTTAGTAGCTCAGATTCTTGTAGCTCAGATTCTTGACTGCCAGGAGTTTGATTCTGACCAGCTCAAGGCTGACTCAGCCTTCCATCCTTCTGAGGTTGGTAAAATGAGGACCCAGATTGTTGGGGGCAATATGCTGATTCTGTAAACTGCTTAGAAAGGGCTGTAAGGTTGTCATGGTTCCGATAGATGAAACCATTTAAAAGAACTTCAAGGCAAAGATTTATTCCTTGAAGAACATTTTATTTAGGAAACAAAGTATTGGCACTTACATAGGTGAACCCAAGACTAAAATCCCCTCCCTCAGGCTACAAAGAAACAAGTTGTAATTCCCACCCCAAATTGCTGTCATAAATCACATTCACCAATTATTTCAAAACATGGGCTCTCCTCCCAGCTTTTCAGCCCGCCAAAACTCTTATCAGGACTGACCTTGATTCTCACACAGAAGTATTGTTATGGCTAACTGAGAAACTTAACATCCCCCCTCTCCTTCCTTCGTCTAAAATCTCTAAACTAAAACTGTGGCAATGAAGGCAAAATGAAAAATGGCTTCAGTTCAATTTGTTGGCAAAAGCACTCTAAAGCGGTATATACTGTGAGTCTAAGTGCTATTGCTATTGCTATTGAACCCATGTGCTTTTGATTGCAGCTCTCTTTATGCCACAGAAAGATAAATGTAATCCCTGGACTGAAAAAAAATTGCCCACTACTGGCTTACTTATGACTTCCCAGTCCAACGTACAAAGTTGTTCATAAGAAAAAAATGGTTTTTGCTGAGCAAAAGTATTTAAAATATTGTACGAATGTATATGTTTCATTTATTCCTCACTTTTGAGCTCAGTTTGGCTCCTGGAGTGGACTACAACCACAAATCACAAAAGAATAATATATAAGAAATATTTTGTTTTTACAGAACTGAAAATATTAAAGGCGTCCAGGATAAGCGTTTGGCAACCAAACTGTTTCAGACTTCTGTGAAGCTGAGTAAATATTTAATATTACAGCAGATTTATCCAGATTAAAATATAGATGGATTAAAGTGATATCTCTAATTATTAGTTTTGGTAGGGAAAGGCTTCAGTTGAAAAGATGCTTTGTTTCTGAAGTGATAACTCAGAACTGACCTGAATTACAGGCTTCAGTTACAAATTTGAGGAAATACACAGAGCATTTTCCATAAAAAGAAATACCGTATATACTTGAGTATAAGCCGAATTTTTCAGCCCACTTTTTGGGCTGAAAAATTCCACTTCGGCTTATACTCCAGTCAACAAAAAAACTTACCGAGGACATGTGCGCGGCCGAGGCTTTGGTGCTTCCGGGATCGCGCGCACCTCTCCCAAGCCACCACCGTCCGGAGACCTGCCGAAGTTTGGGGAGGTTTGGGGAGGTGCGCGCGCACCTCCCCAAACCTCCGCAAACGTCGGCAGGTCTCCGGACCTCCGCGCCCTGCCTGCCTGCTTCTTTCCGCAGCGGAAAGAAGCAGGCAGGCAGGGCACGGAGGAACGGAGACCTGCCGACGTTTGGGGAGGTTTGGGCGCCTCCCCAAACCTCCCCAAACATCGCCGGGTCTCCGTTCCTCTGCACCCTGCCTGCCTGCTTCTTTCCACAGCAGAAAGAAGCAGGCAGGCAGGGCGCGGAGGAACGGAGACCTGCCGATGTTTGGGGAGGTTTGGGCGCCTCCCCAAACGTCGCCGGGTCTCCGTTCCTCCGCGCCCTGCCTGCCTGCTTCTTTCAGCTGTGGAAAGAAGCAGGCAGGCAGGGCGCGGAGGAACGGAGACCTGCCGACGTTTGGGGAGGTTTGGGCGCCTCCCCAAACCTCCCCAAACGTCGCCGGGTCTCCGTTCCTCTGCGCCCTGCCTGCCTGCTTCTTTCCACAGTGGAAAGAAGCAGGCAGGCAGGGCGCGGAGGAACGGAGACCTGCCGACGTTTGGGGAGGTTTGGGCGCCTCCCCAAACGTCGCCGGGTCTCCGTTCCTCCGCGCCCTGCCTGCCTGCTTCTTTCCGCTGCGGAAAGAAGCAGGCAGGCAGGGCGCAGAGGAACGGAGACCCGGCGACGTTTGGGGAGGTTTGGGGAGGCGCCCAAACCTCCCCAAACGTCGGCAGGTCTCCGGACCTCTGCGCCCTGCCTGCCTGCTTCTTTCCGCAGCGGAAAGAAGCAGGCAGGCAGGGCGCGGAGGAACGGAGACCCGGCGACGTTTGGGGAGGTTTGGGCGCCTCCCCAAACGTCAGCAGGTGTCCGTTCCTCCGCGCCCTGCCTGCCTGCTTCTTTCCGCAGCGGAAAGAAGCAGGCAGGCAGGGCGCAGAGGAACGGAGACCCGGCGACATTTGGGGAGGCGCCCAAACCTCCCCAAACGTCGCCGGGTCTCCGTTCCTCCGCGCCCTGCCTGCCTGCTTCTTTCCGCTGCGGAAAGAAGCAGGCAGGCAGGGCGCAGAGGTCCGGAGACCTGCCGACGTTTGGGGAGGTTTGGGGAGGTGCGCGCGCACCTCCCCAAACCTCCCCAAACTTCGGCAGGTCTTCGGACGGCGGCGGCTTGGGAGAGGTGCGCGCGATCCTGGAAGCACCGAAGCAAGTCCTCGGTAAGCTCCGGGCGGTCACTTGCTTCGCGTCTCCTGAGGGAAGCGGGGGCGACTGGAGCGGGCGTGTTTCCTCGCCTGCTGGGCGCCGCGATTTGCCTGGGGAACGCGCGGGCCCCGAATGGCAGCGTGGAGCGAGGAAGCTGACAGCCAGGGCTTCCCCGAGAGCCGCGGCCACACAGGGTATTCCTGTGTATTCAGGCTTGCAAAATGGCGGATCGAGCCTCTGCTGGCGGCAGAGGCTTGCAGAACGGCGGATCGGCTTATACTCGAGTCAACAACTTTTTCCAGTTTTTGGGGGTGAAATTGGGGGTCTCGGCTTATACTCGAGTCGGCTTATACTCAAGTATATACGGTACATGGATTCTGACATAGATCATTCTTATCTGAAGACTGAGACGCATATATTTCATCTTGTTTATATCTGCCAGATAGGAAAAAAAAAATGTGCTTCTCAAGCTATCTTTGGTGAAGAACCATTTTTTTTAAATTTCCAATCTATCGTGGGCTGATATTTTTGTGAAATACAATAAAAACGAATTATTAAAAATGAAACGAAAAGATACACAATACAAGCCCATTTTTAATATTAGATTCAGCAGATATGAAATTATTTTTCAGTAAACATTGTCAGAACAAACATAGGAAAAAAAGAAAAGAATTACACATTCATTGAAAGTGGTGTATATAGATCATTGATATAGAGAATAGTTATTGCACTTGTAATATTTTTTGTTCAGTTTTCATTACAGACTATAACAATTTGAAGGCTATCAGTAATCTTAAACCATGCTTTAAGTAGCACAGCTCTCTACAAGCCAAATATGTCTCACAAATGTGTCTATTGTATGTCACTAATGCAAGTTATACTGCATCATTAATGTATTTATTAGACAATCTATGACCTGTTGAGTTATCCTTTGAGAGAAAGGTAGTGCAGTTCTGATGCAAATGAGCCTTAATTTTTCCTGAATTGTACAGCTTAGTTTAGTTTAGTTTGAAAATTAACTTTGATTAAAAAAATGTTATGGTACAATGCACCATGTGTGGGAGTAACTTCTTACTTTCTGCCAGCTTCCCCATTAACTTTGCTTGTAGGAAACTTGTAGGGAACATTGGAAATGACCATGGGGATGTTACAGTGGCCAAAATCTTTGTGATAAAAGTGTTTTGAACTTTTATTTCACCTCCACAGGCTAATGGATATTTCAGATATTTAATGCACTCTGTAAGTTAATGTATGTGAGGTACTTTGATTCAAAAATTGTTCTGGTGTAATGCATGGTTTGGGCTATCTGGAGGGTACAATCAGACAAACAGACAGGAGAATTTTAGAAGTATATAAATAATGTTATTTATTGAATTGTTTAATAGAGATTTTTAGAGTATACTGTAGTAAATGTGATTTATGCCTTGCAAGATAGTTAATTATGTAATAGCAGTGCTAATTGTCTTCAGAACTATAATGTGATATTAGGTGGGGACTTTAAAGTACTAATACTTCATTAAATTTCTCTTCTGTATAAATTGCCACTGGAAGTAGAATATTGTAGGAGGTGTATACAGTGCAAAAAACCAGGAATTTGGTAGCACTTTTTCTGACTATGGAATTTTATTTTAAAAAGCATAAGCTTCATAAGATGCCTAAAATGGCTAGACTGACATAAGATTTAAACTGGAATGAGATGGGGGAAGAGAGGTATAGACAAATTGATTATGCAGATGCAGGTTACATTACCCATTGGGTTTGCTGAGTCCTTCTGAGATTGCCGGAAACCTTTTGATGTATCTGAGTTCAGCAATTTCTCATTCAACAGAGCTGTTAAAAGTCATGTTTTTCCAAAGCAGTCAACTTCAATTTCCTATTGAGCAATCTGGGAGCCTCCAATGCTATGTTATTACTTTGCCCTTGCTTTGAGTCCTGATGTTAAGCTTCTGACCACTAATTCTTTTTTATAGAATTTGTCACACACAGATTCCAGATGGATATTGCTGGCAGATGATGGCATATATCACATTAAATGAAGAACATGTGGATGTGCTTCTAATCTCATGTGTGTTCTTGTTGTCAACACTATGATGGTGCTGTTTGTATTGATATGAGGACAAAGTAACATCTGGATTCATTACACGTTCTGGTTGGTATCATTGTCCCAGTTGCTTGTGAGAATCTGTTTCAGGTTGTTTGTAATCAAGTATGGGCTTGCCACCTGTAGTAATGTATGGCTATGAGAGTTGGACCATAAAGGAAGGCTGAGCGCTGAATAATTGATGTTTTCAAATTGTGGTGCTGGAGAAGACTCTTGAGAGTCCCTTGGATTGCAAGGAGATCAAATCACTCAATCCTAAAGGAAATCAATCTTGACTGTTCTTTGGAAGGACAACTACTGAAGTTGAAGCTCAGGTACTTTGGCCACCCAATGTGAAGAGAGGACTCACTAGAAAAGATCCTGATGTTGGGAAAGGTTGAAGGCAAAAGGAGAAGGGGAAGGCAGAGGATAAGATGGTTAGATAGTGCCATTGACCCAGTGGACATGAATTTGGGAAACCTCTATGAGACAGTGGAAGACAGCGTGGCCTGCCTTGCTATCATCCATTGAATCACAAAGATCTGGCACTGGCTGTGCTTAGGAATTCTTTCATCAAGTTGCATAGAGTTGTTTAATATGTAAGGATGTGAGGAGAAAAATTGTGGTATGCAATAGGGAAATGGGATCAGAGGTTACTCCCAATTATCCTTCAAATGCAAGAGTAATTTTCCAGGTCACACAGAGATTACGATTAAAATTCAAGCTGTCAAGTTTTCAAAGAAATGTAGTAAGTCTGAGTGGCATATATTTGACACGTTAAGGAAAGCCCATGCTTTAGTTGTAAATCTTGGCTTTTGTATATACAAAATAAGTGCTCAAAATCAGTTTATGGCATCTCCAAATAAGGTGGTGAAACCGAAACGCTGCAATACAAATCTGCTCTTCTAACATGCTTTTCACACTGGTACTAAGGGAGGTTGAAAGCACGGAAATATTTCCACTTATGCTTCTCTCAAACTGTTGTTAAAAGATATACTGTCCCACTAGCATTAGCCCTCACAACTAGTAGCTGTTGATGATCACTACATCTTGTGAAGATGAACTCCAAAGCCGTAGATAGGGCTCACAACTTGGGTGTCCTCCTTGATTCACAGCTCAATTTTGAAGATCATATAGGAGCTGTGACCAGTGGGGCTTTTGCCCAGGTTCACCTGGTGCGCCAGTTGCGGCCCTATTTGGACCGGGATGCCCTACGCACAGTCACTCATGCGCTCGTGACCTCTCGGATAGACTACTGCAACGCTCTCTACATGGGGCTACCCTTGAATACCACTCAGAGGCTCCAACTGGTGCAGAATGCGGCCGCGCAAGTTGTGATGGGGGTCTCCCAATACTCCCATGTAACACCTGTGCTCCGCGAGCTGCATTGGCTTCCAGTTGTCTTTCGGGTGAAATTCAAGGTGCTGGTGATGACCTATAAAGCCCTAAATGGCATAGGTCCGGGTTATTTACGGGAGCACCTTTTGCCGGCGTTAACTTCCCATCGTCCTGTGCGCTCCCACAGAGAGGGCCTCCTCAGGGTGCCGTTGGTCAGGGAATGTCGACTGGCGGCGCCCAGGGGGAGAGCATTCTCTGTGGGCGTGCCTGCCCTCTGGAATCAGCTTCCGGTTGAGCTCCGGATGGCTCCCGACCTTGGCTCGTTTTGCCGCGACCTGAAGACTTGGCTATTTGAACTTGCTGGCCTGGACTGAGGGACTGGGATTTGAGATCTTAATTTTTTAAAAAAAAATAAATTTTAGAATGTGTTTATTGTTTAGGGCTATTTGATTTAATTTAATTTTAATTTTTATACATTATGTGTTGTTTATAGTGTTTTAATTGCCCTGTACACTGCCCCGAGTCCCTTCAGAGAGGGGCGGTATATAAATCCAAATAAATAAATAAATAAATAATACCATTTTGAGAAATAATTCCCCCTTCCCTGCCATGAACATTTCACTATTTCTCTTGATTGGATGACTAATTCTGCTAAGTTTTGGGGAGTTCTGCTTTCTTTACAGCATGGATGAAATTGTGTACTTCTCTCATGTCCTCCCTTGCTTTGTGTCTGCTTAAATAAGCTTAGTCGGCAAGATGTGCACAAGATGTTCTTAACAGCACTGGAGGTGGATAGATACGATGCTGCTGTCATATCACAACAAGCATGCATGTTCCTTACAACCTCTTTAATAGCAGGGCCCATATTTTTGTGTGTATATATGAGCATAGGGCAAGCTACATATGCTTTGCTGTGGATTGGCTGACCAGGAGGCAGGTGGGAAAAGAGTTTAGAATGGAGCCTTCGTCAACTTCCTGAAATCCTATTGAAAGACAGTTTGGTGTTGTGATTAAGGCCTTAGGCTAGAAAGTAGGAGACAGTCATTTCTAGTCCTGCCTTAGGCCCAAAGCCAGCCATGTGACCTTGAACCAGTCAGTTTTTTTCATTCTTAGAAAGGAGGTAATGGCAAACCAGGAACTTGTCAGGAGTCAAAAACTGACTTGAAGGTACCAACCCAACTCAACCAAAATGCAGTTGTCTCTTTCATAACAATAAAGAGCGGAAAAGTTTGACATTGCTTTTTTCTGCAGACCCCAGCCTGCAGACCTCCCTGGTTTTGTCCCCCCCCCCCTCAATATTTTATTGAGTTGAAGGAAATGAAAAGGAAGCAAAAACTGGCTTGATTTGCTCAGGGACAAAACAGGTTTGTTTTTTAAACTAACTGTTCAAAACAGAATGCCCTTAAATACCAAAGTTAATAGAATCATCCATACTACCAGAAGTTTTAATTCCAGTTATCGAAATTGTAGTTACTAGAGTTTAGAGTATCTACAATCATCAATAATGCATTATATTTAAACATATGACTTTAATTTCCCAACTGTTTGTTTCTTGCTTGAATGATCTATTGACCTTTTCTGATGGTGCTAATGAACAACTTAGTAATAAAGTTGTGACATTAGTCTCTTGACTCACTATTGCAAGCTGCACGGCATATTTTCTCTTGCTTCATTGTCCCATCATCCTGGAAAGTATTATTTCTTTGTTTTGTTTGACTTTGGTTTCCAGCTAGGGAGGTTTTTGGGAAATCTTGGACAGTATTTCTTACCTTTGCTTTCAGCACTGGGCTATTTATTCTTGTGAGTGTCATTTCATTTTAGTTTTCCTCTGGTTTCTCAGAAATATACATCAAGTCAAGCATCAGCAGCTTACCTTCTCTGGTTAAGGTGAGTCTCAAAGAGGGAGTTGTGACCTTGTAAATGCAATAATTTGTAAGTATTAATATTAATTCAGGTGTTTTCCTATCTCTTCTGTCAAGTGTAGCTTCTGTTTGAATAGACAATACATGTCTGGCTGATCTTTTACTCTTCAGATGGGTTTTCCGTAGTCAAGTCAAGATATGTAAGTGTCTGATTTTGCAATGCAAAAGGCCCTTCACTCTTTCTTTTTTCAAAAATATCCTTTACATTTGTATTCCAATACAGAGAACAAGAGTAATAGACTTTTAGTTGGGAGGATTACTGAGGATTGATGCTGCTGAATTGGATTCTTTTGCTAAACATTTGAAACAAGTAAGAAAATCCATCTTGGATATTATGATAATTTTAAGGTATTCCTGTAACCTTCCTACAACACTTGTCATCCATCCATCCATCCATCCATTCATTCTCCCTCTCCCTCTCATCTCTCTCTTTCTCTCTCTCCCTCCCTTCCTCTATCTCTCTCATCTAGCTATCCTTTGATCAGAAATGTGATAATCACCTTTCTGATTGGTTTCATGGAGCATTTTGAGCCACATAGTGTAATGGTTGAGGTTGATGTCAGCATGCAAGGTACGAGATGAGCCTGTGATCCCAATGACAGGTCCACTTCTTACTGGATGTATAAACAGCATTGTAGAAATTATCTTGCCACCTTGTATTTTATAAGAACTTTCTCAATTTTACTATACCACCAAACATATATCACCATTGTAAAACAATCCATAACTATTATGATGCAATTGGAAACTCAAAGAATTTGTACAAAAATGTGCATATTATAAGACAAAGTTCAAACTATAACATTAGAGAAAAAACAGCTTATATGTCCTTGGAAAAGTGGGTTTAAAATGGATTCCAGGAAAATACAGAAGAAAAAATATGGGAAAAGTTTATTATCTATGTGCTATGAAACTGTCATTGTCATAACCTTTAAATGGGTGAAAGAGTGCATCACAGGACAACAGTTTTTGAACCATGTTACGTCAACTTACAGAATGCATCCAAAATCGGGAATCCATGACTTTTGAGGGAATGAAATTTGAAAAGGTTGTGAATGCTGCTGCATTGCTAGTCTGTATGACCACATGATCTTCATTTTCCATATTCTGTGACAGTTTCCCAGCCAGTCTTGCAATCCCTTGCTGCTTCCCCTACCAGCAGCAGTCATTTACATGCATGCTGGGAAGGGAAGGGAAGGGAAGGGAAGGGAAGGGAAGGGAAGGGAAGGGAAGGGAAGGGAAGGGAAGAGAAGGGAAGGGAGATTTATTATTTTCCCACAAGCAAATTCAGTGGGAAGCTAGCAGGAAGTCAGAGGTTGATCTTGTTGCCACTGCTTTTTGACCCATCCTAATTTTGTGTTTAAGTAAACAAATATATCTTAAACACTGTTCCAACAGGGCACAGGTTGTCTAATTTATCTATTAAAACTATTTAATATTTAAAATAAACTAGAAACTGTAGTTTCTCATTCACAAAACCCCAGTGATGGGGTCTTGTGGATCCTTTTCCTTGCCAGTGCCAGCCCTGTGAGGGGGGGGGCATGCTGAGCTGCCCCTTCCTGTGCTGGAATTGTGGAGGCAGCAGCCACTGTGGGTCCAGCTCCGGTGGTGCCTGCTGCAGTGGATGTGGCTTTTCTGTCACTTGCTGAGGCTGGGAGCATCTGGTTGTTGGGATGTGCAGCTCAGGCAAGGGCTTTGCATACCATGAGGTTCTCAAAGTCCCTTGCATAAACTAGGTGGCTTGCTCCATCATCCAGTCAGCCTGGCCGTGCGCTCCACTCATCTCTTCCTCATCCTCATCCAGCTCTTCCAGCTCCATCTGCTGCTCCTGTCGGTGACTGTCATGGCTTCCATGAATGTAGGTCACACCCATGGGTCTCTTTTCCCAGTCTTCCTTCCTCCTGATGCCCAGGGACCACCTGGGTCTTGACAAGTTGCTGTAGCTTTTGGCTTCTCTTGTCCACTCAGAGCGATCCAGCTGGGGAGGGGGCCTGGACAAAGCCTTCCCCCAGCATTCAATCTGCTCCTGGTATCTCCTGTGAGCCAACATTGCATACATGGTCCCCACGGTTGAGGTGATTTCCTCTCTGGGCTGACCATAATTGCAGATTCCACCTAATGTCAGACCTATGCCAGTCTGATCTCCTAGGAAAGTAAAACTCTCTCTCCATTTGATTGAAGTGAAAAGGTCCTGCTGTTTGCAGTAGAGGTAGGCAGAATATGAATTTCTTGCACATCAGTTCAAAACTAACTCCTTGGTTGCCCCAGCCCTCCTATCATAATCCATTCACATGTAGCCAATCTGGCACCATCAAGATGTTTTGGGAAGTGCTGAGGTGTTTAGGCTAATGAAATTTCATTTGCAGGGTACGCAGTCTTGAAGATGCTGGCAGTTGAGAGTTGAAAATACAATGCTATTTTTCATAGATGGAAAGTTGAAATACTTTGAAAATATATTTATATTTTGAAAAGAGTTTACCTCCTTTGTTTGGTGGTTTGCCTGGGGCTTAGCAAAGAGGACAATTTTACACAAATGGAGATCAATTTATCCTTCTGAATTTAAGGAGTGGGTTCAAGACATGTGTCTGTTATGAGTTTTTGAAATGTTTTTATATTCCACACATGAGAAGATGCAGCAATGTCTTTCTGTATGGTTTAGACTGAATGATAAGTTGAAAGATGGAATTAATTTTATAGTGATACTCAATAAGTCTGATTTTCTTTCTTCTTTTTTGTAGTTTAATTTCTTTTGCGTTTCTTTTTATCACTGTGTTGTATTAGTTTTATTAGTTTTATTGTACATTACACAGGTGTGATGCAGTTATTGTTTCATGTATAAAAGTTTTAGATTGTTCTTTATAAAACCTTTTGCTAGACTCATCAAAATTCTCTTTATCATAGGGTTCATAGGAAAGCTCTTACAGTTTTTTTCTCTTCGGTCTTTGCAAAATAGTTATCAAAATGTACCCCCAACTGAGCAATTGGGATATTTGAAATGAATAATGGGGGAGGAGGGGGGTTGTTGAGGGTAGGGGGGAGTTATTGACATAGTTGTAGGGCTTGAGTGCCCTGAGGAAGATAGCTATATCAGAGGTTCAGTCATATTGAACAGGTCTCATAAGAGTAGTCAGACAAAGAATGCCTCTTCTATAAACTAGATGGTGTGATGTAACTTACAGAAACCTATACTGGACAATTTATTGACTGGGTCAACAAGGACCATGCTATGTGGAAGTTGAGTCATGGCAGCTGGATTTCTTTTCTTATTAGTTTGAAATGTTCTGCTGCTTATTCAGGTAGCTTCTTTAGTCTGAGCTCAAACTGAACAAATTACTTGGACAAGCATCAAAACATTTCGAACTAGCAAGAAAAGAAATTGAGTTGCCATGACTTAACTTCCAGATGCTAGGGTCATGGATTTCCTCAACACCTAGTTACAAGTGGTCTACAGGACTCAGGAATGTTAGCTAAACAACCATGACCAGCAGCTTCAAGATTGCTGGAAGAAAAGTTGCTTACCCATCAGCAATATACAAAGATTTTTTAAAAATTGCTACTACAAATCAAGTCCACTGAGAAGAGGATATTTGAAAAGAATGCAACAGTTTTGGAAAGAATAACATTCAGAATCAGCAATAACAGAACTTAGGCTAGCTGATCAATGTTGATTTATAATATGAAATAAAGTATTCACAGAAATCAAACTGGAAGAACTGCTAAAGTCTACCAAGGGCAAAGAAATAAAAACCTTGTCAGAAGCAGCTCAGACAGTAGAGACAAACCAGAGGAAGTCAGTAATAGAGGAAGCCAGCATCTTTACTGAACTATTCTCATTTCCAAACCATGCACCCTCTCTCTATCTTCTCCTCAGAAAGAACAAAGCCATCTATCTGGAAGACAAGAGGAAATGAAATGAAGAATAATTGAACACCTAAAACAACACAAAATAACAGAAAAAGGTTACCTGCACTGAAACCTGTTCTGAAGAAACAGCTAGCACAAGTTCTAAAATATGCCAATACTGTAATATAGAATGTAATGACCAGCTCACTGCAAGAAACAAACCAAGTGATGTACAGCATAGCTGAAGTCATAACTGAATATCTGGAATTAAAAATGAACAAACAAGAAAAAAAAGGCAAACAGTGCATCACCAAAATGGAAAATCAGATTGGGAAATAAGATCAGCATCCTAGAACAGATGAAAGAAAAGAAGCTGAAGAACAAGAAAACCATAGAATACCTGATCAAGAAATGTTACCTAGAGACAAGGAAGATCAGGGAAAAATTGGAAGTAATAAAGCAACATATAACAAATTACAAATAACAGCTGTAGCCAAGAAGATCATCAGGTATGAAGTTCAATTGCACAACTATAAGCAAAAGCTCCGATTTTAGTTGAATCAGAAACGTTTCTACCAGTCCATCAATGGTGAGAATGCAATGAACCACTCAACTCGTGACAAAGGAGAAACATTGCAGTTCTAGGCACAGCTATGGGACAATCCAAAGAAATACAACAAGAATGCAGCTTAGATAAAAGAGGTAGAGAAGGAAAAAGAAATGAAACTGAACTTGTAATAACAGCAGAAATAATAGAGAGAAGAGAAAGAAAGATCAAGAACTGGTTAGCATCTGGTGAAGATGAACTACGTGATTTTCGGTTAAAACTTCTAGCTGATCTAACACCTACTCATTGCAAATACATTAAACTGGATTAATGTATCTGGATTGTTGTACACCACCCAGAGTTACTTTTGCAATCATATAAATTTGATAAATAAATCAACAAGCAAACATATTGCAAGGAGGTGAAATTGAAGATTGATTAACATCTGGCAAAGCTTACCTGATCATGAGAGAGCAAACAATAGGGGCAGCAACAGGCAATTGAAGGCAAATTGCCAGCTTACCAGCTGATATAATTCAGCAGCGTCTGGTTGAAAACAAGTTCTTTCTCCTTCAGCAGAAAAGAAACTGCCCAAACAGCAGAGTAACGAAGGATCAGCTTCTGGAGGATCCCTTGCAGGGTCGTGCCGAGGAGTTTGGTCAACATCTGTCGGATAAAATCGCTCGGATTCGGACCGGTTTGGACTCCAGCTGGGCAGAGTCTGACGATCAGGACACGGGCGGTCTTGTCAATGTTATCTGGGAGGAGTTTGATTCTGTGACCCCTGATGAAGTGGACAGGATTATGGGGAGGTTGAGCTCCACCACATGTTTATTGGATCCGTGCCCTTCCTGGCTGGTTTATGCAGCCAGGGAGAGGACACGAGGCTGGTTCCAGGCGGTGATATCTGCTTCTTTGAGTGAGGGTAATTTCCCTACCGTCTTGAAGGAGGCGGTGGTGAGACCTCTCCTCAAGAAGCCTGCCTTGGACCCAGCTGTCTTGAACAACTTTCGTCCAGTCTCCAACCTTCGCTTTCTTGCGAAGGTTGTTGAGAGTGTGGTGGCGCATCAGCTCCCTCTGGTCCTGGATGAAGCGGATTATCTGGACCCGTACCAATCGGGTTTCAGGCCCGGGTACAGCACGGAGACGGCATTGGTCGCTCTGGTGAATGATCTCTGGAGGGCCCGGGATAGGGGATATTCCTCTGTCCTGGTCCTATTAGACCTCTCGGCGGCTTTCGATACCATCGACCATGGTATCCTGCTGCGACGTCTCAGGGGATTGGGAGTGGGAGGCACAGTTCTTCGGTGGTTCTCCTCCTATCTCCTGGGACGTTCGCAGTCGGTGTTGGCAGGGGGGCAGAGATCGGCCCCTAGGTCTCTCGTTTGTGGAGTTCCTCAGGGTTCGGTTCTCTCGCCTCTCCTGTTCAACATCTACATGAAACCGCTGGGTGAGATCATTCGTGGTTTTGGAGTTGGGTATCATCAATATGCTGATGATACCCAACTTTTCATTTCGACCCTAAACCACCCCAGTGATGCCCTCGCTGTGATGTCCCGTTGCCTGGAGGCGGTTCGGGTCTGGATGGGGAGGAACAGACTTCAACTCAACCCTGACAAGACTGAGTGGCTGTACATTCCGGCATCCCGGGACATTCAAAACGTTCCATCATTTTCTATGGGGGGTGAGTCTTTACCCCCCGTAGATAGGGCTCGCAACTTGGGAGTCCTCCTGGATGCACGGCTTACCTTAGAAGATCATGTAGTAGCCGTGACCAGGGGGGCTTTCGCACAGGTTCGCCTGGTGCGGCAGTTGCGGCCCTATCTAGACCGGGATGCCCTGTGTACGGTCACTCATGCGCTCGTGACCTCTCGTCTTGACTATTGCAATGCTCTCTACATGGGGCTTCCCTTGAAGACCACTCGGAGGCTCCAACTGGTACAGAATGCGGCCGCGAGAGTTGTCTTGGGAGTTTCCCGGTACTCCCATGTTACACCTTTGCTCCGCAAGCTGCATTGGTTACCAGTTGTCTTCCGGGTGAGGTTCAAGGTCTTAGTGATGGTTTTTAAGTCCTTACATGGCATGGGTCCGGAATACCTCGGGGACCACCTGCTGCCGGCGTCGACTCCCCTCCGCCCCGTGCGTTCCCACAGAGAGGGCCTCCTCAGGGTGCCTCCAGTCAGAGAATGTCGGCTGGTGGCCCCCAGGGGGAGGGCCTTCTCTGTGGGCGCTCCGGCTTTGTGGAATCAGCTGCCGGTTAAGCTCCAGATGGCACCGGATCTCCGCTCCTTCCGGCGCGGGTTAAAGACCCATTTATTTGAACAAGCTGGCCTGGCCTGATGGGGAATTACTTAGGGTTTTAATATTTATATATATTTTTTATTGTTTTTATTGTGGGCAATAATTTAATTCCTTTTTAACTTTTGTACTTTTGTAGTTTTAAGATATGCCCTGTTCACCGCCCTGAGTCCTTCGGGAGAAGGGCGGTATAAAAATTTAATTAAATAAATTAAATAATAAATAAATTGACAAGATGATTTTAGAAAACTGTAAGAGAAGGAAGACCACCTTGAAGGCTGCTTGGAGTGATTACAAGAAGGCATTCAGCTGCCTGCCACATGCCTAGAGAATCAAGTGCTTAAAAATAGCAGGAATCAGTAGAAATATCAGAAGCTTTGTGCAAAGATCAATGGCACAATGGCAGACACAGTTGCTAGCTAATGATGATAGATTGAGAGAAGTTAACATAAAGAGAGGAAAATTTCAAGACTCACTATCACACTACTCTTTGTTATTGCATTGATTCCACTGTCAACAATATTGAACTTGACTATCAAACTTCAAAGGCATCTATTAGGTTATCCCACCTCCTCATGGATGATCTGAAGCTGTAAAGGAAAACACCATCTGAAATGGAATCCATTTTCAACACTCAATATACAGTCAAGATATTTCAGTGGAATTTGTATTGGGCAAATATGCCAGTACATTTTTTTAAAAAAATGCATACAAAAGATCCTTAACATTATTTTTCCTAACTCATTCTAATGATTAAAATGCACAATCTATCATTTCTCCAGGGACTGGCATCTATCATTGCTTTTGATCATTAATTCAATCTTAAAACAAGTCACACATTCCAAAGTGAAAGAAGAAGCTGTGATATCAAACCATAGTTGGTGCAGTCAAAGATTTAATGTTTTATTTTAAGGTAGAGTTATTATTTCTTACTGCAACTTGAATAATGAATGGCTGACAAGCACTAACCTTGAAGGGATGCCTCACATGGGGAAAATTAAAATACCAGAAAGCTTATTGGGCTTCTGATTTTTTTTATTCTTTCCTTTAAAACAACTCCCCCCCCATTTTAGTGTATTCATTACCCTGAGTGATCAAGAAAATAGCATGTTCATTTTTATCCACAGAGTAACCTGTTGGTTAAGTTGAGCAAAAGTCACACTACAAACTTTATGGGACACATCAAATTAGTTTCTCTAGCATACACCAGATATTTGTTTGTGGTTGTTGTTGTTAAAAACAAACCAAAGAGCACTCTGCTAGCTTGTGTATGCTTTCCTGATTTGTTCAGCTGGACCTCAAAATATGTTTAGTCAAAGTTGGAAAAATGATGGCGATTGATAGAAAATGGGCTCATTTTTTCGCCTTCAAACTGGTTCTTCATCAATATCATAGAAATATGTGCATCTATATGGGAAAGATCCCATTCTCTGATTAAAAATGGAATTGCTAAATAATAATAATAATAATAATAATAATAATAATAATAATAATAATAATAATAATAATAATAATGATGATGATAATGATGATGATGATGATGATGATGATGTTGGGAGGGGCCTTGGAGGTCATCTACTTCAACCCCCTGCTCAGGCAGGAAACCCTATATCATTATTGTATATATTATTGTAATATATATGGTTTTCTTCTGTTTGGTCTTTTTTTCTAATTTTAAAGCAATTTTACAGTTTTCCCATTTGTTATCTTTGGTGTTGTAGAGGTAACATTTGCCTCATTTAACGTGTCGTACGGGATTAAAATTATTTTTTAAGAAAGGGGGAAAAATGCAGAAAATGATTCTAACAAGCTTCAAAGGAGGTTTTATTTATTTGTTTGTTTTATTGTTATCCTTCCTTTATAACTCATGGTGCCAAACATACCAAATATCCCTTCCTTACTTCTATTTTCCTCACAACAAGAACCCTGTGAGGTGGGTTGGGCTGACAGAGAGAGTGACTGGTCCAAACTCACCCAGCTGGCTTTCATGCCTAAGGTGAGACTAGAACTCACAGTCTCCTGGTTTCTAGCCTGGTGCCTTTACCACTAAACCAAACTGGCTCTCTCTTCCCTCCTCTCCTTTTTTTGTACAGAAAATGAGGAAGGGTCCCTTCTAAAATCTTTTCCTCATCTCTTTTTCTGTGAAATGAGATATATATTTTTACCTGATCTTCGGCCAAAGGTATAAGTTAGCTGCATTTCCCTGCTGGAATCTCCAAACAAGCATATCATCTCTGTCCTTATTCTCAAGAATTTTGGGAAGCTGGAACCTGAGAGAGACATGAAACCCAAGAGATCTCGTTTAGACTTGGGTTCTAGGTGTAAAGAACTTGAAGTTCAATGTCTATGGCAATAATAATAATAATAATAATAATAATAATAATAATAATAATAATAATAATAATAATAATAATAATAATAATAATAATAATAATAATAAAGTTGGAAGGGACCTTGGAGGTCATCTAGTCCAATCCCCTGCTCAGGCAGGAAACCCTAGACCATTTCAGACAAATGGCTGTCCAGTCTCTTCTTAAAAACTTCCAGTGTTGAAGCATTCATAGCTTCTGGAGGCAGGTTGTTCCACTGATTAATTGTTCTCACTGTCAGGAAATATTTCCTTAGTTTTAGGTTGCTTCTCTCTTTGGTTAGTTTCTACCTGTTGCTTCTTGTCCTGCCTTCAGGAGCTTTGGAGAATAGCTTGAATAGTTTTGGGACAACATGAAGTTCAGTTCCCAATATAGTCCTTCATAAAAAAAAATGATATCTATCAATCTGTATGTGATGTATAGAAACTTGTAGAAGCATTTTTGATCATCATTATCTGATGGCTAACTTGGTGCCACTTCAAGCAAGGCACTTTAGAGGTTGATTGTGGCCATGTTTTTTTCTAAAAGAAAATTCTGAGAACTCTCATAATCAGTCATAGTTACAGGTCATAGTGTAGTTTAGATAGAAGATCTTTTGTAATATTAAGAAGCTTGTTCTCTGCTTTATTCCATACTTTACATTTAGTCATATTGTGTTCTTCTAAATTCCAGTGCAATTCTCTGAGGGGATCCTTATTGTGCTAAAAAGAAGAGGGGGGAAAAAATCAGGGAACTACATATTTAGCCTTTTTATTATGGAAGCTGATAATCTGTAAAATTCATTTTTCAGGATAGCCTTTCTAATCTTCTTGATAGTAAATTTAAATATTCTTTAGAAACAGAAATAATTCTCCATGTCTGAGCTGCGCTGCATGGCAAAGGCCTTGAAAGGATTTTTCCCTTTTTTCCATCTCTCATACAACAGGATAAAATTGCATATTAAACTTTTGATGAAATCTCTTAGAAAGAAATGAAAGGCTGAATAAAATCAAAGCATCGGAGTAAAAAGGGATTTCAAGCGGTGTTAAGAGTAGGAATATAGAGCAAATATCTTACGTGCAGGCATCCAAAGTCAAATTAAAAACCTATGGCTCAATGGTTCCTTCTTTGTAACGTGGTGGGAAGCCAGATAGAGAAGCTACATCTGAAGAAACCACAGAACTGAGAGGCAGAATAAGCTGTTCCATTGACTGTAACTTGTGGGTCATCTTACCAAACAAGCACAAACAAATAAAAAAAAAACAGTAGATCTAGGAGAGCGGTTGTTGAAGTATAGATTAGGAGAATGCTACCTCCCACCCTGTTTATCTGCTATCTCCCTGTGGCTGTTTATCTATTGGTAAGAAAGCTGATGAGGGACTGCTTTGGATTCCAAGGCATTTTTGGATATAAAAATGATGCCGAAGGCTGCTGCTTGGCTTTGCCAGAGATAGGAGAAGAGTTGTATCCTGCTTGGAGCACCTCCTCGAATGGAGTGCCGTGTTCAACAATAACAGTGCACACAAAACCACCCCCCCACACAAACAGACAAAATGTTGTGTTAGGTCTTACTATCTTAGAATTCTGTCTCCTCAATTTGGTACATGTGGAAGCTGGACTGGAGGGAAAAAAAGTGAGAAATTGTCCTAAACCAGCCCATATCTTGATTTTTCTTAGCAGCCACTCCAGGGTAAAATATGTGGCAAGAGTATTATCTAAAGGAGACTATTTGTAGCTCAGGGTTGAAGTGAGAGGTCCTTAGTGCTCTCTGAGCTTGGTTGTTTTCTTGTACATGTTTCATTACCCAAACTAGGTAAGATCATCAGTGCTAAATAGGTGATGTTACTTAGTTTGGGTAATGAAAATGTCTGCAAGAAAGCAACCAAGCTCAGAGAGCACCAAGGACCTCTCAAACTACTATCTGGTTGAACTTTTTATTGTCAGCCAATATATATTCCAGGATTGTTGCTGGTCAAGCTCTAGAGTGCCATCATTTGCTCCCTTCTCTGCAAAAGAGTAAGGCCCCTTCTTTTCACTCTGGATTTTTCAATTTAAGTTAGGACTTGGTTGATCTGAAAAAAGCAGACCTTGTACTTCTGGGAACACTAGGAAGGAAAAAAAATCTATAAATTGATATATCTTAAATGTAAACATAAATTAAAAGTTCAATATGGATTGTTTGGCTTACAATTTTAATAACATTATACTTGATAAGGAATAAAAGCCCAGAACTTCTAGAAGCTCTGGTTCAACACACTATCAGGACTCTGGATTCTGAAATGCTGATCAATGAATGTCAGGTGGTCAGTTAGCTGAATTGTAGGATTCACTATTTTTGATAAGTCAAAGCAAGCATATCCGAATGAAATTATTTATTCTGTTCACATGGTGTTCCTCCCAATCTTTCTGTAAGCAACATTCTGATTCTTCAGGCCAATGAAAAATGATATACAGGTAGTTCTTGATTTACGACCCAAACTGAGCAAGATTTCTGTTGCTGAGCAGGACAGTTGTTAAATTAATTTTGCCCCATTCTGTGACCTTTTTGCCACAGTAGTTAAGTGAATCACCGCAGTTGTTATGTTAGTAACATGGTTGTTAAGTGAATCTGGCTTCCCCACTGACTATGCTTGTGAGAGGGTCACAAAAGGGGCTCACACGATTCCCTTGTGACGGCAATGAAACTATCATAAATGCATGCCAGTTGCCAAGTGGCTGAATTGTGATCATGTGATCATGGGGATGCTGCAACTGTTGTATGTGTGAAAAATGGTCATAAGTCACTTTTTTCAATGCTATTGTAACTATGTACGGTCACCAAATGAATGATTGTAAGTCAAGGACAACCTATATTATGTAACCAGCAGGATTCTCTTCCATGTCTTCCTAGTCTTTCACCCGTAAATTGCTTTTCTGGGCAGAAAAGAACTGATTTTATTCCAAGTTAGACCTAGCTGAGCTATTGCTATTCAATGAAACTAGCTCTCAGATTTGGGGTTTTTGGCTGTGCCTGAGGTTCTAGTTGTTAATATTAATTAGGCAGGTAAAAAAGGCAGAATACTTCATTTGATCTAGCATGTGAACATTAACTTTCTGCTACCATTCCCAAATTACTAGCAGCAAAATTGGAGTTAGTGAAGTTATTAAATATAATATGGGTACTCATACTCTTTTAATAGCATTCTTGTATATTTACAAAGAAAAGTATTCTTTGGCTTTGCTTCAAAGAATATTTGACGTCACGTGAGTATCTGAATGGTTCTTTCTTTAATATTGTGAGTCGTTCCAGAGTTGGGTGGCACCTATAGCAAATAAAATAAACAGAAGCTAAATGATATTAAACTTTGTTTATGTATGCATGTTTGTTTGTTTATCGAAGTTTGAAAGTGCCCATTTCCCTCTCAGAGGGACTCTGGGCATGTACAAATAAACTATTAAAACATGAAAGTTTAAATTTAGAAAGAGGCCATGATGATTAAAAATCAATTTTAGAAATTAATTAAAAGGTGAGAAGAGTGCTTTCAGGGCACTAACCAGACCCACAGTTGCACGCTCCTCTATGAGCTGCAGATGGCAGCTGTGTTCAGAAAAGACTTTGCACAGATCCACTTGTCTGTAAGATAATAATAATAATAATAATAATAATAATAATAATAATAATAATAATAATAATAATAATAATAATAATAATAATAATAATAATAATAATAATATAAAGTTGGAAGGGACCTTGGAGGTCATCTAGTCCAACCCCCTGCTCAGGCAGGAAACCCTATACCATTTCAGGCAAATGGCTGTCCAGTCTCTTCTTAAAAACCTCCAGTGTTGGAGCATTCACCACCTCTGGAGGCAGGTTGTTCCACTGGTTAATTGTTCTAACTGTCAGGAAGTTTCTCCTTAGTTCTAGGTTGCTTCTCTCCTTGACTAGTTTCCATCCATTGCTTCTTGTCCTGCTTTCAGGTGCTTTGGAGAACAGCCTGGCTCCCTCTTCTTTGTGGTAGCCCCTGAGATATTGGAACACTGCTATCATGTCACCCCTCACCCTTCTCTTCATTAAACTACACATACCCAATTCCAGCAACCGTTCCCTATATGTTTTAGCCTCCAGCCCCCTAATCATCTTGGTTGCTCTTCTCTGTACCCTTTCTAGAGTCTTTTTTTACATCGTGGTGACCAAAACTGGATGCAGTATTCCAGGTGTGGCCTTACCAAAGCATTGTAAAGTGGTATTAGTACTTCACTTGATCTTGATTCTATCCCTCTGTTAATGCAGCCTAGCACTGTGTTGGCTTTTTTGGCAGCTGCAGCACACTGCTGGCTCATATTGAAGTGATTGTCTACTAAGACTCCGAGATCCCTCTCACAGTTACTACTATTGAGCAAGGTACCACCTATACTATACCTATGCATTTGATTTTCCCTGCCTAAATGTAGAACCTTACTTTTTTCACCATTGAATGTCATTTTGTTAGATAGTGCCCAGTGTTCAAGTCTGTCCAGATCCTTCTGTATCTTAAGCCTATCTTCTGGAGTATTGGCTATTCCTGCCAGCTTGGTGTCATCTGCAAATTTGATGAGTTCCCCATCTATCCCCTCATCCAAATCATTAATGAAGATATTGAAGAGCACTGGGCCCAGAACAGAGCCCTGGGGCACCCAACTACACACTTCCTTCCATGTAGATGCGGTTCCATTGAGGACCACACGCTGAGTACGGCCTGTCAGCCAGCTACGAATCCATCTGGTGGTAATGCTATCTAACCCACATTTTTCTATCTTATCAAGTAGTAGGTTGTGATCTACTTTATCAAATGCCTTACTGAAGTCCAAGTAAATAATATCTACAGCGTTCCTCTGGTCCACTAATTTTGTCACTTGGTCAAAGAATGTAATAAGATTTGTCTGGCATGATCTGTTTTTGACAAACCCATGTTGACTTTTAGTGATGACTTTGTTTGCATCAAGGTGCTTGCTGATTTGTTGTTTGATTATCTTTTCCAGAATCTTCCCAGGTATTGAGGTCAGGCTGATAGGTCTGTAGTTTCCTGGATCTATTTTTTTCCCCTTTTTTGAAGATGGGAACTACATCAGCTCTCTTCCAGTCCTCTGGTAGTTCCCCAGTGCTCCAGGATCTTTGAAAAATATAGTTCAGTGGTTCTGAGATCACGTCTGCCAGTTCCTTGAGAACCTTGGGGTGTAATCCATCTGATCCTGGTGATTTGAACTCGTCTAGTCTGGACAGGTGCTCACTTACCATTTTCTTGCCTATCTTAACTTGCGTTTCTATTCTGTTTTTTATGGCACTGGTTTGGGTAGGTTGGACTGTTTTTCCCCTTTGTGTAAAGACAGATGCAAAAAACGAATTAAATAGTTCTGCTTTCTTCCTATTGCTTGTCACCTTCTTGCCACTTTTCCCCACTAATGGACCAATCATTTCCTTAACTTTTTTCTTGTTTTTTATATGTTGAAAGAAGCTTTTTTTGTTATTTTTGACTTTGGTCGCAAGCCTTAGTTCATTTTGAGCCTTAGCTTTCCTCACTTCATCTTTGCAGGCACAGGCTATTTGCTGATATTCTGACTTAGTTATGTGCCCCTCTTTCCAATTCTTATACTTGTCCTTTTTATCTTTCAATTTATCAGAGAGTTCTTTATGCAGCCATGCTGGTTTCTTTTGAGAGCTGTTATTTTTCTTCTTTGTTGGTATTGTACTAGACTGGGCCTTTATTATCTCACTTTTCAAAATTTCCCAAGCTTCTTGAGTTGTTTTCCCTTTTAGGATTCTCATCCATGGAATTCTTCCCATGGTCTCTCTAAGTTTATTGAAATTAGCTCTTTTAAAGTCCAAGACTTTAGTTTGGCTGTGTTCTATTGCTTGTGCCTCCAGAATGTTGAATTCCAATATTGCATGATCACTTCCCCCCAAGGTTCCTGTGGCTTCGACACCTTCTATCATTTCATCTCTGTTTGTGAGAATTAAATCCAATATGGCTAATCCCCTAGTTCCCTTCTCTACTTTTTGGGAGAGAAAGTTGTCTGCTAGGTTTGACAGGAATCTGTTTGATCTTCCAGTTGTTCCAGTTCCTGGAATAGAAAGCCCTTCAACTATTCAATCATATTCCTTGCTGATCTTACCTGAGAAATATTGACAAGCATTACATGGGGCTGCCCTTGAACACCATTTGGAAGATACAGTGGGTCCAGAATGGAGTGGGGTAGGCTATAATGCACATAAGTCACTATGCCTAGATAACATTTCTACTCTGTGAGTAGTACTAATTGCTAGTGGGTTTTCAGAGTGCCAACTGTGAACCCTTTTGTGGCATAGGGGCCGGCTAACTGAGGGACCACTTCTCTCCCATCCTTGTGCAATTGTGCAGATTGCTCATGCTCCATGTCCCATTGATCAGTGTCGCTTGCCAAGATCCAGGAAGTGACTTGTCTTAGTTGTATAACAGCTCTCTTCCGGAATGATATCTGCCAGAGTTCTGTATAGTCTCTGCCCTAAAGGTAAAAATAAAGGTTTCCCCTGGTCCAGTCATGTTTCGACTCTAGGGGGTGGTGCTCATCTCTGTTTCTTAGCTGAGGGAAGCCAGCATTGTCTGGAAACATTTCCGTGGTTATGCATGACTATACGCCGAGACCCATGGAACGCTATTACCTTCCCACCGAAGTGGTACCTATTTATCTACTCACATTTGCATGCTTTTGAACTACTAGGTGCTAGAGAAGACTCCTGCGAGTCCCTTGGACTGCAAGGCGATCAAACCGGTCAGTCCTAGAGGAGATCAATCCTGACTGCTCTTTAGAAGGCCAGATCCTGAAGCTAAAACTCAAATACTTTGGCCACCTAATGAGAAGGAAGGACTCACTGGAGAAGAGCCTAATGCTGGGAAAGATCGAGGGCAATAGAAGAAGGGGACGACAGAGAATGAGGTGGCTGGACGGAGTCACTGAAGCAGTAGGCGTGAGCTTAAATGGACTCCAGAAGATGGTAGAGGACAGGAAGGCCTGGAGGAATGTTGTCCATAGGGTCGCGATGGGTCGGACACGACTTCGCAGCTAACAACAACAACAAGAACGTTCTTGTTGGAGACAAGAACGGGAGCTCACCCCATAGTGAGACAGTCAGGTCTTGAATGGTTAGCTTTCCTGCTAACAACCTCAGCATCTTTAACTGTTGAGCCATTGCACCCTCTTTAGGCCTCTGGCCTAACTATGTTTAAAAAGCCTCTGAAAACCTGGCTTTTCTCCAGGCCTTGAATTAGCATGAATGGTGAGCCTCTTAAAGGTTTTTGTTGTTCTTAGTTTGAATATTTTCTTTTCTGCTTTCTCCTATTTCTTTTCTTTGTTCATATTTTTTTAATTTTGTATGTCACTCAGAATCTCTCAGAGTTGGGAGGCCTTCTAAATTTGATTGGCAGATAAATAAATAAATTTCATTTTCTTAAGATAAGCTTCTGTGCGGTGCTCTGTTTTTCTCTCTCCTTTTTGTTTTAAATTTATTTGTTTGAAAAACTCTAAACTGAGGATCAGTACCATCTCTGTGGTTTTTCCCCCCACCATAGGAGCATAAAAGCCTATCTTTTAATACTTTGTTGCATTAGAGGAAAGCCTGAGGCAGCACAACAGTAGGAAATGCCATTTTTTAAAAAAAGTGTCATGCCTTATAGGGGACATAGCTAGTTCACAGCACTTATTCATCACAGCAAAGAAAATCACTGAGACATGGGGACTGTATCAACAAAGGCAGAAGCCAAACAAGAAACAAAAGAATGTTATAGCTGCAATTTTCCATTTATCTTACAATTCTAATATCATATTGCCGGCCTGGTGTTAGACTTTTGGTCCTTGAATTCCCAGCCAAGTGTCAGAAATTCGAGACGTTGAAATACATATCCACAGACATCCATTGAGGCAAGGAGGGAAGTGATATCCTGTGTGTTGTGATTTATATTATATCATGATATATAACAGTGATGGCGAACCTTTTAGAGACCGAGTGCCCAAACTGCAACCCAAAACCCACTTATTTATCGTAAAGTGCCAGGGCTGTATCAGCATTATGGTGCCCTCAGGGGGGGACGGGGGGGACATGGCCCACTGGGTGGGCATGGATGCAGTGATCACGGCAGACTGGGTGAGCGTGGCCGGGGCCAGTCCCTCGCCATCTCTGGGGCATCCCCAGGGGGCCAATGCCGCTTGCTCACTCACTTCCTGCCCTGTTGCATCCAAACACCACGTGCTCGCTACTCTGGCGAACTCTGCTGGGGCAATGGTGCGCGTGCCCACAGAGAGGGCTCTGAGTGCCTCCTCTGGCACGCATGCCATAGGTTCGCCACCACTGATATATAACATCTGAATTTTAGTTTGCAGAATTGTAGTTTGTAGCATATACAGGTAGGCCTCAGCTTACACCAGTTTGTTCAGTGACCCAAATTACAATGGCACTGAAAAAAGTGACCTATGACCATTTTTCACACTTAGGACTGTTGCGGCATCCCCAGGGTCACATGAACAAAATTCAGGCACTTGGCCATTGACTCATATTTATAACAGTTGCAGTGTCCTGGGGTCATGTGATCACTTTTTTTCTGACAAGCAAAGTCAATGGGGAAGCTAGATTCGCTTAATAACTAGGTTACTAACTTATCACCTGCAGTGATTCACTTAACAACTGTGGCAAGAGAGGTCATAACATGGGGCAAAACTCACTTAGCAACAATAATTTTGGGCTCCATTGTGGTCATAAGTCAAGGACTACCTGGACATGTATCACATTTGGAGAAAGACACCAGGTATTTTAAATTCTTCATTGGCTTTGCCTTCTTATCTCAAAGGACCTCTTCTTTCACTAAATATTCTGTCCGTCACAGCCGTGATGAATAGATACAATGTCATCTTTGATAGATTGTAGATTTTTGACAACAAATATCATGTGGTCATGTTCCATTCATTCACATGCAGAGGAATAAGCTTCAGAGAGACTGAATAGTGATTTGCTGTTTCCTCTTCTAATTTGCAAAATAATATAAGCCCTAAATAAATGTTAGTCTTGACCTCTGAAACTTTTTACCCGACCTATTTACTCTTGCCCTGTTAATGCAGCCAAAGAGGTTATTTCTGGCCTCAGTGTCTCCATATTTCCACAGCCCAAGAGTTTGAAGCATTAACCAAATAAGTCTGAAAAGAAATCCTGAATGGGCAGAGAAACTTATTTTAATTCTTTCTGGTCTCACTGATTGTTTTTTTAATGAATTATGCCCATGTTTTAAAATTATGTAATTTTAGCAGAATTTATATTGGTAGCTCTGAAGAACTCGTTGGATGAAGAATGCCGGAGAAATACAGTATTTTAACAATGTTTCATCTTTGGTTTGATGGGTGGTGGCAAAATACAGTGTAATAATTGTACGTGTTGGTGTTTGGGCTGAATTAGTGATCAGGTGGGCGTACGCTTTTAAATGATATTCAGATAGATTTAAATAATATTCAGGCAATGCGTTTATGCTTCACTTTTCTCGGCATTTTGTCTTCTTTTCAAGGAAATTCTTTCTTTTTCTGGCCATATTTCCAGCACAGGAAAGTCATGGACTGCAGTGACAGCCCATTGTGTTTTAAAGATGATTAAGAAGGCAGCACTTTCGAAGCTAGATTTATTTATATTACCTAATGAAAGATTCACAGTCCCCTATATACTTCACAATGGAACTTTCTTCGGATCCCCATCAATAACAAGCTGATGAATTACATCATTTGAGGCCTGATGGAAAAATGCCTGGGTGATACTTCAAAAAGACTGAAGACATTATAAAAATGGTTGTAATAGACTTAGTGCTTTGGTCCTGACAAACTGCACTGAAGCTGGCCATTCCTAAACAGGCAAATGGTTTGTGTCATGTGGGTGTGAAGGACAAAGGGAAGGAGAGTTCCTGGGATTTCAGGGGATGGAGAATTCTTAAGTTAGCTCTTCTGCACAAATTTTTAGACTTGTTCATGAATACAGGTAGTTCACGACTTATGATCACAATTTATGTTGCTAAGGGAGACAGTTGAGTGACTTTTGTCCCATTATGTGACCTTTCTTGCTACAGCTGTTAAGTGAATCGCTGCAAGTAAGTTAGTAACGTGGTTGTTAAATGAATCTGGCTTCCCCATTGATTTTGCTTTTCAGAAGGTCATAAAAAGAGATCACACAATACCGAGACAGTGCAACCGTCATAAATAAGAAACAGTGGCTAAGAATCTGAATTTTGATCCCTTGACCACGGGGATGCTGCAATGGTCATAAGTGTGCAAATGGTCATAAACCACTTTTTTCAGGGCCATTGTAACTTTGAATGGTCACTAAATGAACAGTTGTAAGTCAAGGACTACCTGTACTTGTCTGCATTTGACATAGTAACTGCAGCTACTAAGTGACTGATCAGCAGTAATGCTATAGGCAGTGTGTTATATATATGCTGGTCCCATTGATTTCAGTGAGAGTTGGATGTGCTGTACGGGTTCTGGATTGTATTGCGTGATTCCCCCCCCCCCGCAAAATTAGTGGATATTTGTTAGCAGAAGTTCTCTAACGACATGTGAGGGGCAGATAACAACTTCAGAAGAAACTTCCTGTAGTCCTTCTAAGCAGGCTGGCTTTTGAAGAGAAATGTTTGGAAGTAATTTGATTCTAGATTTATCAATGAAAGAGGTGAGCATTATGGATTTGCCTAGCTTATGTGCATAATGTGAAATGAAAGCAACAATGTGCTTTCCCCTTCATAAATAATCCACACACTCATTTGACTTTCAACACCAGCATACTTAACTATAATATTGGAGTAAGTTTCATATGCCTGCATCTCAAGGACATGATTTCCCCAAAAACAGTTGTGCCGTATCATGCACTAATAAAGGTGTATGTGTATAATAGGAAAGTTTACATCCAAGAGCCAGTGGTATAGCATTCAGTTGAATTACTGATGTTATTTTTATTGAATATAGTATTATTAGTATATTATTAGTAGTGTTGTCAGCTCTGCTACTTCACCTTGCTTTTGCTATGCCTCAGTGCCAGGCTGCCATAAGCTCCAGGGGGAGGGAATAGATTTCAGAGAAAGGAAAAGGGGAACACAAAAGTATCTTGTACTGGCCAGAGACAACACCTCAAGAACACCCAGCCAGAATGAAGAGGCCAACTGCATTTCAAGAATGGCCATTTTGAAAACATTTGGTTGAAACATGATTGGACACAAGGGAACCAGCTAGAGGGGGCAAACGTGGGAAAGGGAATGTCACTTGGGAATTGGCTTTGCTTTGCTGTATTTCACTTGACCTCAGTAAACTATATTTTACTCTAAAGATGGAGTCATGGATCATTCTTGCATAGGATTCGAGTTGAGACAGGGCTGACAAGTATATAGTTAACAGTACAGTATTATTGAATTGGTTGAAAGCCCAGAAGCCGAGACTTTTGAATCACCCAGAGGCCAAACCTTGAATCGGAACCTCATTGGTCTATATCTGCAGGCTCTGAATGATGCTATGAGCTCTGATCCCAAGAAACTAATCCCATTGTGTGGAAGCTTGACAACAAGCTAAGCGGTATCAAAGTGGGTGATTAAAAGCTGCACCCGATTATACCATGATTGTTAAATGAACCATATGGTCATTAAGCCAATCTGGATTCCTCCATTGACTTTGCTTGCCAGAAGCTGGCTGGAAAAGTTGCAAATGGCGATCACGTGATCCAGGCATGCTGCAACCATTGTAAATACATGCCGATTGCCAGACATTCGAATTTTGATCATATGGCTATGGAGAAGCTACAACCGTCATGAGTGTGAAGAATAGAATAGAATAGAATAGAATAGAATAGAATAGAATAGAATAGAATAGAATAGAATAGAATAGAATAGAATAGAATAGAATAGAATAGAATAGAATAGAATAGAATAGAATAGAGCTGGAAGGGACCTTGGAGGTCTTCTAGTCCAGCCCACCGCTCAAGCAGGAGAACCTATACCATCTCTTCTTAAAAACCTCCAGTAATGGAGCGCCCACGGTTTCTGAAGGCAAGCTGTTCCACTGGTTAATTTTCCTCACTGTTATGAACTTTCTCCTTAATTCCAGGTTGTTTCTCTCCCTGATCAGTTTCCATCCATTGTTTCTTGTCCTGCCCTCTGGTGCTTTGGAGAATAATTTGATCCCCTCTTCTTTGTGGCAGCCCCTCAAATACTGGAATACTGCTTTCATGTCTCCCCTGTTTCTTCTTTTCTTTAGATTAGCCAAACCCAAGTCCTGCAGCCATTCTTCATATGTTTTAGTCTCCAGGCCTTGTATTGGTTGTAAGTCACTTTGTTGTAACTTTGAACAGTTGCTAAATGAATGGTCGTAAGCAGAGGACTACCTTCATATCATGACCTTATTGTCTCCAAAGCTTTTCTTTCTTTTACAAGAGGCAGAAATCACATGTTTTTGCCTTTGGGCACAAATCCTGCATACAACCCTATTTACCAAATTGATTTTGGACCAATTTGCTCTAGTTGAGGGAGTGAATGTGTGTGTGTTCACAGCCACGTGTGCATGATCGATTTCACAAGAGGGGCTCTGCTGAATTACATTAGCAGGTCCTGGTACTGAAAAATCTTTATCATTCTTTGTGAAGCAATGGTTCCCTTTTTCAAACAGCTCAGGAGTAAATTGAGCATATCCAAGATTTATTCCAAAAGAGCCTCATTTGTCTCCACTAAATGAAACATTAATTGTTCTGCAAAGCTATTCAGCTGGTGAATGCTTGGGAGATTTGCCCCTCGCAGCAGAGAAGAGATAGAAAGAGACAAGTTTGCCACAAAAGCCGCTGCCTGACAGAAGGGTGGTAGAAGAGAGTTTCTTACTTTGATAGGAAATATTGTGGTGTCAAGAAGGAGATGACACACATATCAATTATGCATGCGCTCTCATTCTGCAAGGGGCTCCTTGTTTGCACCTCTTCACCCAACTTCCAAATCTATTTTTTTTATTTCCATCAAAATTACTCTGCATTTTTTCTCTGCCTCCTTTTATCTTATCCGCTTCTTGCACTCTGACCACATTTGTTGGAACTGTGTGGGTTTTTTCCCCTGTAAGATACTGTAATTTACATGTGTGATTGCAAATATATCATGGTGTGTATCAATTTTATTGTTTTGGACTAGTTTTAACCACTGTTTATTTTGTGTTCATTGGATTTGATAGGGGTTGTTTGATGGTACCTTGTTGGAGGGTGCATCAGAAATATATTTTTTGTTTCTGTTTTTTTATACACAAATCTTTTAAATATATTTTTTGCAGAAATCATTTTCTTATATGCAGGGCTTTTTTTCTCTCATCCACATCTTTTTTTTGCTTTGTTGTACCACCAGGCACATTTTCCCCAAAAAATTTTCCATTAGCATAACTTCACACACTTCTGTGGCCCATTTTCCTCCCTCCCTCCCTCCCTTCTTCTTTCCCTCCCCATGACTTGTATCTTGGCCAACTAGACAAAACTTGAATTGCTAGAATAAAATAGTACCAAAAACATTTAAAATTAATCAGTAATTAAAATATAAGCACCATTCAAACTCTTGCTCATTGAAAGAAATGGGTCTTCACAACTCTTCTGAAGATTAACTGTGTTTGGGATCTTTGTTGGTAGATCATTGCAGAGGGACAGAGCTATTAGGAGAAGACTTACCTTTGACTCCTGTTTTTCACTCCATTCCAAGCAGCTTCCACATCTTCCTCCCTTGAGGCTACTTCTCATTCATTCTGTTGGGAGATTAATCTAATTTATAATAATATTTTTTCCCATGGGATACTCTTACAACATTCCATCGTTCATTCTTTTCTTTCAAGTCCTGTCTCATATCCAGAGCTTCTTATTGTGTATAAAGATACACATGACATGGATATAGTAAACAAAAAATAGTAGGTCACCCAACAGAATTGAAACTTGGAAGAATCAGGTATATTTTTAAACACTAACTCAACACTGAAATTTGTTACTATAAGATGTGACACTGGCTATCAACTTGGCTGGCTGCGTTGGATCAATTAATGGAAATCGTGGAAATCAATAATTATTAGCTTTGATGGCAGTTTGACTCCCACTGAAATGCCTCAGCTGAGAGACTATTGTGCTTCCTTGTGCAGTCTGTCCATCTACCCATTCATATCACCTAACAGATATGACTTTTTGCCAATCACATTCATTCAAAAAGTTACAGAACTATGTTGCTTTAAACCTATTGGCCGCCGCCTAGAGGCCAGGGTATAAATTGCTGCATTCGCAGCCCTGTTTCTCAGTTCAGTTCCTGCAAGCAATAAACAATGATCTTTGCTGAACTCACTCGCCTTGTCTCGTCAATGACACAATGAACCCGGTATCTAACACTGGTGACGAAGGTGGGATCCTGCTCCTCCACTGAGCTGAAGAGTCACTAGGGGAGAGGCCAAACACGCCTGGTGGGAAAAGTAATTCCCCCCCTACGGTTGGCCTAGCACAGCCACGCTAGCGACCATGTGCCCAGAGGACCAGTCCCTGGGCAATGGAGGAGCAGGACAAGAAGACAACAAGCCCCATCCGCGAAGACCAGCAGAAATGGCCAAGGTCGGAAAGCTGGAAGAATTTGACATAGCTCACCCGGAAAGATGGTCTACGTACCTATCCAGGGTTGAGAACTATGTACGCACGAATCAAGTCGCCGAGGATGGCCTGAAGGCCACTACGCTCCTGTGTGTGTGCAGCCCAGCTACGTTCAACATCATGGAGAACTTGTTCACGTGAATGCCATTGGAGTCCGTAACATTCATGGACTTGAAGAAGAGGCTCGGAGACCACTTCCTGCCCAAGCTGTCGGTAATTGCTTGGTGCCATGCATTCGAACACAGAGCTCAGCAACCAGGAGAAACAGCATCTGAATTCATCATGGCCTTGAGGCAGGCTGCACACCTGTGCCAGTTCTCTGACATCGAGGAGAGACTATGACACCGGCTTTTCTGCGGTCTCTGGAATCGAGAGTTACAGCAGAAACTCTTCGCCAAAGAGACTCTGTCGTTCCCAGATGCGCTGAAAGAAATCATGGTGGACGAAGCCGCTGGCGGGGCTGTATGAGCCATGCGGACTGCCAAAACAGCACAGCATGAGGAAGCTGTCCACCATGAGGATGCCAAACACACAGAAGACCCCAAAGATGACACTGAAGTCGACAAGCTACAAAGACACAATGACCAACAGCATCACAGTGACAAGCAACAAGGGGCGACATACAAGGTAGATCCCTTCCTTAGGTGCCCAGGGTGTGGCGGCCACCACCAACACATGGACTGTAGGTTCCGGACAGCCATGTGCCGGGCCTGTGGGAAGACTGGCCACATCGCATCCATCTACAGTGGTCTCCAGAGGGACCGGCCATCAAATTGCCAGTCGGACATTCTGACTAGGAGAGGTACCGGGGCCCCAGGACAGTATAGCGTAGGGTTTTGCTCCAGTCGCAGAAGTATTTGCCATACGGGAGCCGAAGTTTAGAGTTCAGGTGGACTGCAAGGGGTCCCCTGCAAAATGGAATTGGACACAGGCTCAGCCGTATCCATTATTTCACTTCAGACATTTAATTCCGTCTGCAATCGCAGCAAGAGATGGGCCAAGCTGAGGCCATCTGACATTATACTACCTGATTTCCAGAATGCCAGATTTGCAGTCAAGGGTGAGGCCACACTAGCCATTAAATTTAAGGGGTTTTCTGGGCACCTGAATGTTGTCATAGTAGGGGGTCAGCGAACGAGCCTGATCGGGCTCGACTGGTTTGATGTACTAGGCATCCAAGTAACCGGAATCAACCGGACGCAAGTTGCGAGTCTAGCAACAATATGCAAGGAATTCGCAGATGTGTTTGATTCAGCTCTGGGGACATACACAGACCCGCCAATAACATTTAAACTAGATCCTACTGTAGTGCCGGTCAGGATTAAACCTCGTAGGGTGCCATTTGCTCTTAAACACAAGATAGACGCTGAGTTAGATAAACCTGTTGAACAGGGAGTACTTCAGCCAGTAGATGGGGGTGAATGGGAGACCCCAATCGTAACACCACTAAAAGCCAACGGGGAGGTCAGAATCTGTGCCGATTACAAATGCACAATTAATCGTACATTCAAACAGCATGCATACCCGGTACCAGTAGTAAGCCATATCCTGGCGTCTTTGCAAAGTGGTACAATTTTTGCAAAACTAGATTTGGCTCAGGCCTACCAACAGCTTCCTGTTGACGAGGCCACAGCCATGGCACAGAAAATGGTAACCCACAAGGGGGCGTTTAAAGTGAAATGCCTGCAATTCGGGGTCAGAGATGCCCCTGGCATTTTTCAAGGCATTATGGAGCAGATAATAATAATAATAATAATAATAATAATAATAATAATAATAATAATAATAATAATAATAAAATAATAATAATAATTATTATTATTATTATTATTATTATTATTATTATTATTATTATTATTTAATTTCTATACCGCCCTTCTCCCGAAGGACTCAGGGCAGTGTGAAGGGCAATAAATACAATAGAAATACAATGTACAAAAGTTAAAAAAAGAATTAAACATTGTAGCCCAATTACAGTAAAAATAATAAAATTAATATTAAAACACCCCAAACCCATCAGACCAGGCCGGCTTGTTCAAATAAGTATGTTTTTAGGTCACGGCGGAAGGAGCGAAGGTCAGGAGCCATCCGGAGCTCAACCGGTAAATGGTTCCAAAGGTCTGGCATGCCCACAGAGAACGCCCTCCCCCTGGGGGCCACCAGTTGACACTCTCTGACCGACGGCACCCTGAGGAGGCCCTCTCTGTGGGAGCGCACTGGACGAAGGGAAGTTGATGCCGGTAGCAGGTGCTCCTGTAAGTAATCTGGACCCATGCCATTTAGGGCTTTATAGGCCATCACCAGCACCTTGAATCATACCCGGAGGGCAACCGGAAGCCAGTGCAGTTTGCGGAGTAGAGGTGTTACATGGGAGTATCGGGAAACCCCCACCACCACTCGCGCGGCCGCATTCTGCACCAGCTGAAGCCTCCGAGTAGTCCTCAAGGGCAGCCCCATGTAGAGAGCATTGCAGTAGTCTAAATGAGAGGTCACAAGCGCATGAGTGACTGTATGCAAGGCATCCCGGTCCAGATAGGGCCGCAACTGGCGCACCAGGAGAACCTGAGCAAAGGCCCCCCTAGTCACAGCTCCTATATGATCTTCCAAGGAGAGTTGCGAATCTAGGAGGACACCCAAGTTGCGAGCCCTATCTACGGGGGGTAATAACTCACCCCCCATAATTAGGGATGGAGTAATCTGAATTTCCCAAGATGCCGGCACGTACAACCACTCAGTCTTGTCAAAGTTGAGCCGAAGCCTGTTCCTCCACATCCAGACCCGAACCGCCTCCAGGCAACGGGACATCACATCGAGGGCATCGCTGGGGTGGTTTGGGGTAGAGATGAAAAGCTGGGTATCATCAGCATATTGATGATTCCCAACCCCAAAACCACGAATGATCTCACCCAGTGGCTTCATATAGATGTTGAACAGGAGAGGCGAGAGGACCAACCCCTGAGGAACTAAACAAATGAGAGGCCTCGAGGCCGACCTCTGCCCTCTTGCCAACACCAACTGCGAACGTCCCAGGAGGTAGGAGGAGAACCACTGCAAGACCGTGCCTCCCACTCCCAACCCCCTGAGACACCTCAGCAAGATACCATGGTCGATGGTATCAAAAGCTGCTGAGAGGTCTAATAGGACTAGGACAGAGGAGCAACCCCTGTCCCGAGCCCGCCAGAGATCATTCACCAGTGCGACCAATGCTGTCTCCATGCTGTACCCGGGCCTGAAGCCCGATTGGTACAGGTCCAGATAATCAGCTTGCTCCAGGAACAAAGGGAGCTGATGCGCCACCACGCTCTCAACAACCTTCGCAAGAAAGCGAAGGTTGGAGACTGGACGATAATTGTTTAAAACAGCTGGGTCCAGGGCAGGCTTCTTGAGGTGGGGTCTCACCACCGCCTCCTTCAAGGTGGTGGGAAAGCTACCCTCTCTCAAAGAAGCAGTTATCACTGCCTGGAGCCAGCCTCGTGTCCCCTCCTGAGCCGCATAAACCAGCCAGGAGGGGCATGGGTCCAATAAACACGTGGTGGAGCTCAGCTTCCCCATAATCCTGTCCACATCTTCCAGAGTCACAGGATCGATGCTTAAGGACATCCCGGGGGGTTGCCCCTTTTTTGATGATGTGCTCATCACTGGTGAGTCCACTGAGGTGCTAGCAAGGAGGCTCAGAGCCATCCTTCAAAGGCTGTGCAAAGCAGGCCTCAAGCTTAAAAAGAGTAAGTGTAGTATTGGAGTCCCTTCAACTGAGTTCTTGGGTTTCTGTATAGATGCTGACGGCATCCACCCTGCTGAGTCTAAAGTAAAAGCCATTCAGATGGCACCCAGCCCCAAAATAAAGGGAGAGCTTCAGGCATTCCTAGGCCTCCTAAATTTTTACCATGCATTCCTTCTTAACAAGGTTGCAGTGGCAGAGCTGTTACACTGGCTCTTGGACAAAAATACTGCGTGGAAGTGGACTAGTGTTCACGGAAAAAGTTTTCAGGAATTGAAGGCTCTTCTGTTGGTCAGTTCTATGATCACCCAATTTCAAGGAATCAATGCCAGTATGCCTAGCGTGTGATGCATTCCCATACGGGGTGGGAGCTGTCCTAAGTCACTTGGAGAGCGATGGAACTCAAGTTCCGATTGCTTTTTATTCCAGGACACTGTCCTCCGCAGAGCATAATTACGCACAAATTGACAAAGTAGCTGGAGTAAAAAAAATTGTACGACTATTTATACGGCAGGGACTTCACGGTCTTCACAGACCATAAACCACTATTGGGGTTATTCACTACAGACAGACAGACATCTTATCCCCTAGAATGCTAAGATGGTCCATTTTTTTATCGGCATACAGCTTTAAGCTAATTCACAAACCCGGCAAGGATATGGGGCATGCAGATGGCCTGAGCAGGCTTCCACTGCCTCAAATCGAGCCAGATCCAGCCCCAGTGGCCCACGTTTTGTCCATTCAGGACTTGCCGGAGTTTCCCCTCCACGCAGGGGACATAGCCGCAGAAATGGCAGCAGACAAGACTGTAAGCAGAGTGCTATCTTGGGTCCACACGGGGTGGCTAGAGAAAAGTCCAGGTCCTGAGTTTCAGAGCTATTTCACAAGGAGACATGAGCTCTCAGCTCATAAGGGTTGTATTCTTTGGGGGAACAGGGTCATTGTTCCCACCGCATTACAGAACAGGGTATTGCAATCACTTCACGAAGATCATCTGGGTATTGTTCGCATGAAAGCTTTGGCACGAAGCTATTTATGGTGGCCAGGATTAGACAAAGCCATTGAGGCTCAAGTACATGGGTGTTACACATGCCAGCAATCTAGGCCTGAAATGCCACACACTCCCATCCACAGGTGGGAGGAGACACACACACCCTGGTCGAGGATTCATATAGACTTCGCTGGGCCCTTTCAGGGACAGCTCTTTCTTATAGTGGTTGACAGCCACTCTAAATAGCTAGAAGTTATACCAATCGCAAATATGACTACTGCTAGGACCATCCAGGTGCTTAGGAAACTCTTTGCAATGCACGGGCTACCGGACGTCGTAGTGTCTGATAACAGGGCCCAATTTACTGCAGCAGAATTTCAGGCTTCCCTGAGGGCAAACCTCATTAGGCATGCAAGATCGGCTCCATTTCACCCATCTAGTAATGGTCAAGCTGAATGAATGGTGCACACCACGAAAGAATCATTGAAGCATATAGTGACTGGGGACTGGCACCACAGACTGGCTGACTTTTTGCTCTGCCAACATTCCACGCCATGCACGGCAATGGGTAAAAGCACAGCAGAGCTGCGCTGAGGGAGGCGACTAATCATGAAACTGGACAGGTTGCACCCAAACCGGGTGGCAGCTGAGGCCTCTCACCCAAAACCCCCGAGGGGACTGCAAGTGGGCGACGGGGTGTGGGCCAGGAACTATGGGCATGGGAACTTGTGGGTGCCAGGGAAAATCACCAAAACGTCAGGCTCTCTCTCATATAAAGTGGGCCTAGAGGGCGGGCAAGTCATCCATCGCCATATTGATCAGCTTAGAAAGCATTTTCCAGAATGGCCACAAAGCGAGGACTTCATCCCAGGTCCCATCCACGGACTGCAAACTGGCAGCCAGGCCAATCAATCCATAGGCTCTGAGGTCCCAAGCAGTCAGAGCAACGGGGAGGTGGCCATAGGGGAGCAAAGCCCAGGAGTGCAACATGGGGCCCCTGACGGAGAAAGCCAACCAGAACACTACAGCCACTGTGCTAACTCTGTGGAGCGATTGGACTCTGGGGTGGGCCGACCTGAAAGGGCCAGCCAGAGAATTCTGAGTCAGCCAGACTCGCTGGAACTTATGGACCCTGGTCTACACAGCCCGGTGAGCAAGCTGGTAGGCCAGGGAGTGCCAGGCTCTCCCAGGCGTTCCACAAGGGTTTGCAAGCCTCTGGCATATCTACAAGATTTTGTTCTGAAATAACTGAGTTTTAATGTTGTATGTATCATTAATGTGCTGCTAGCCAGGAAACTTTCTGTAGTAGCCAGTATGTAAAAATGTGTACCTTGCATATTACTGTTATACCTCTGTAAAACTTGTATTGCTGTATTCATTCTCCTTTTATTGTTATAATGTATGTACATTCTAGGGGGGAGGGGTGTATTGTATTGGGCTTTGTCTTGCTAAGGGAATATCACGTGGGTTAATTGCTGGAAGGTAGCTCAAGCAGGGAAGCTGGCTAATGCCTCCCAGCTCCTCAGACAACTCGTCTCCAGCGCCGCCATTGGCTGCCTCTAGGGCGGCAATAGGTTGCTTTAAACCTATTGGCCGATGCCTTGAGGCCAGGGTATAAATTGCTGCATTTGCAGCCCTGTTTCTCAGTTCAGTTCCTGCAAGCAATAAACAATGATCTTTGCTGAACTCACTCGCCTCGTCTCGTCAATCATACAACGAACCCAGTATCTAAAACTTCTTCTTCTTCTTCTTCTTCTTCTTCTTCTTCTTCTTCTTCTTCTTCTTCTTCTTCTTCTTCTTCTTATTATTATTATTATTATTATTATTATTATTATTATTATTATTATTATTATTATTATTATTATTATTATTATTATTATTATTATTATTATTATTGCAACAATGTATGAAATTTAGCTCTGGTGCTTCAATTTCTCTTGATCGTTTCTGACATGTTTCTACACCTTGACTGGAGTCCACCTGTGGTAAATTAAATTGATTGAACATGATTTGGAAAGGCATACACCTCTCTATAGAACACGGGTGCCAAACTCACTTTGTCATTGTTGTTGTTGTTAGCTGTGAAGTCGTGTCCAACTCATTGCGACAACATTCCTCCAGCCTTCCTCTCCTTTATCATCTTCTGGAGTCCATTTAAGCTCATGCCTACTGCTTCAGTGACTCCATCCAGCCACCTCATTCTTTGTTGTCCCCTTCTTCTATTGCCCTCAATCTTTCCCTTCTCCAGTGGATCACGTTTTGTCAGAACTCTCTGCTATGACCTGTCCGTCTTGGGTAGCCCTGCACGGCATAGCTCATAGCTTCATTGAATTATACAAGCCCCTTCGCCGCGACAAGCCAGTAATCCATGAAGGGGCACTTTGTCATTATGGGGTACTATAGATTAATGAGGGAAAAAATGAATTTCCACAACTATAGAATCAGGCTGCAGCATAACAAAATTGACAAAGGTGAAGGGGGTCTGAATACTTGCTGAATGCTCTGTATATTCATATGTATACACAGCTGTAACAGCCTAAATAGCACCAATTTATAATTTTGACCTATGTTTTTCAACTTCCATTTGTAATTAGCTTAATATTTACTTCCTTGCACATATTCATCAGCTTGACTCTTTAGCATTAGACTTTTCTTAGTCTCCTAGATACATATCTGGTTTCCTTTCCTTTCACTCATTAATTCATGATCTTTAACATTACCTATTAGCATTCAGAATACAGACTGATATCATGTGTTGAAAAAACTCCACGCTGCAAAGAAACTGTGAAATGTCTGTTGAAACCAAAAGTAGTACTTCCACTGAAATGCTTGCCCCTTGAAAATAAAATTAAGTGAAATACATTTGGTCAATAAGGCTCATATTTTTGGAGGATATTTAATTGGGAATACTGTACTTAGGTCTTTATTTCCTTGGTGATCAGATGGACTCTGACCTTGTTAGCTTTTTGCAAGGCCATCAAAACATGGCTTTGCTAACAGGCACGAGGACCTGGAACTGTGCTGGAGCTGCTGCAGTTGCTATACTGATGGTTTTGATGAATGGGATTGATTTGTCTATGATTTTTATATATTGCATTATGGTTTTCACATATTTTTATATTGTTCTCTTGTTTTTAAATTGTTGTTCTTGTTTGTTTTCATATTGATTTTGATTTTTTTGTAAGCCAGTCAGAATCATATGTTTGAGATGGGCAGCTATATTAATTTCAATAATAAACATAATTAGTTTGATGTATTGTGGCATTCACATGGACGGGAAGCAAACTGCACATCTTGTAAAAGTCTAAAGAATAAAACATTGAAGTTGCAAGTAGCTTTGGTCAATTTCCCTGGTACCAGTGTAATCATTACAATCTGGATCCTGGCAGAATTGCATCATCTAGCTGTGTCCAATAGTTAATTGGTTCCAGGGTTCCACTGTTTTTCAAAAACATTAAGTTGAATAGCATGTTAGGTTCCCTTTAGCTAGCTTAAAATCCAGTCTCTTAGAATCCTGGAAGATACAAGTTTAAATTATCCATCTTGGTACCCTTCAAATATGTGTATTTACAGACAAGGCCATATTTTGAATCCCAAGCAACCTGCTCCTCTTTAATGATGGACTGATTTATATGACAGGATGCAATGTTATAGATATCCTGGTTCATATAAATGACCAATGTGAAGATGTATAGATTTGTCATAGATTGTATAATATTTGCATGGGGAAGAATGCTGTGGGCTTATAACAATGTTTTATGACAGCTCTTGACAACTCTAGAATTAAATTATTAGCTTGACATCTTTTGAACTAGCAGTTTTAGTTTTACTGAGTTGTCTGGTTAGACTGCAAAGGTCAGACTTTTCTAAACCTTTTATTTTCATTCATTTTCATGAATATCACACTTATGAAGTGAAGATTGTGCATGAAACTGATTTTGCTATGCATGAACCAATCTGAATGTTATTCTATTGCCCATAGTGATTTCATCCTCAGGACGCTGCATAGTTGCACAGTGGATCCTTTCGACACAGAACATATCAGGTTTAACATGGGGCATCTTCAGGTAGAGATTATGCGAAATTCTGAAAGGTCAGATTTAATTGTAATAGGCTGATTGAATCGGGAGGCTTCTTATGTTACTGATAGAAGACAATATCTGTAGATCACCATTGAACTGTGAGGTCCTTGGTGCTCTCTGAGCTTGGCTGTTTTCTTGCAGATGTCTCATTACCCAGTGTAATGCTGATGATATTACTTAGCTGGGTAATGAAACATCTGCAACTGAACAACCAAGCTCAGAGAGCACCAATGACCTCACAGTTCAATGGTGATCTACAGATGTTGTCTTTTATCAGTAACATAAGAAGCCTCCAGATTCAATCAGCCTATTACAATGAAATTACCCAGTGTGATATTGATGATGTTACATAGCTGGGTAATGAAATGTCTGCAAGAAAAGAACCAAGCTCAGAGAACATCAAGAAGTCCATTGCTTCCTATGTTCCTATCATGCCAGGATTGACTAGTTGATTTCCTAGGACCTAGCCTTTCAAACAAGTGCAAAAGTCCCATATATATTTGCAGGGCTTTTTTTTTTCTCATAGAACGCTCAGAACGGAGTTCCGGCACCTTTTTTGGATGAAACCTTGTAGGGTAGGCAAGGCAGGTTGTATGACATGTGTGAGTTCCGGCACCTTTTTCTTTTACAAAAAAAGCACTGTATATTTGTTTAGGAAATACTGAAGCTATGATTTTGCAGTTCTGGCTTTGCATACCTAATCCATCTTCATCCATATAGCTGATTAGCTGCTGCTTCTTCCTCCTTTTCTTCCTCCTTCACAGAAAATGAGATTTGGTATGTTGGCAAAAATTGTTTGTTCAAAGGATAAAGCCTCAGGACTTGTGACTAGAACAACATCAGTACTGGGATGTTTTTAGGATTACAGAGATTACCAAGGAAAAGGCTGTTCAGATTGTTTCATGTTGTACTTTTCATACCATGTAGAGAATAGGTTTATACTGTGGAAATTGCCTGTAATTTTATTAAGCTGAAACAGCACTGGAAAGGAATGAGGTTGAAAGCCGATCCTTCTAAAAAAGTAAATGAAAGATTTCTCACATCCTTCCTGCAGGAGGATGTCCTTATCTCCTGCTTAAAGGGTGCATGCACAAGGGAGAAAAGGCAGAACCTTTCCTGAAAGAAATGGAAGATGCAAGAAATTTTGTGCTTCCCCTGGTGGACTATATCTTCCATGCAGTGCTTTTTTTGTAAAATAAAAAGGTGCCAGAACTCACACGTCATACAACCCGCCTTGCCTACCCTACAAGGTTCCATCCAAAAAAGATGCCGGAACTCTGTTCTGAGCATTCTATGAGGAAAAAAAAGCCCTGCTTCCATGAACAGGTTACCACATTTTTTCTAACCATTATTTAAGAAAATCAGAATAGCAGTAGCACTTAGACTTATATACCACCTCATAGTGCTTTACAGCACTCTCTGAGTAGTTTACAGAATCGGCATATTGCTTCCACCAATCTGGGTGCTCATTTTACTGACCTCGGAAGGATGGAAGGCTGAGTCAACCTTGAGCCGGTCAGGATCAAACTCCTGGCAGTGGACAGAATTAGCTTGCAATACTGCATTCTAAACATTGTGCCATCAAGGCTCATAATGATACTTTTTTGTTATATAAATGGCCTGCAAATGTACTGAAAGACACTTTTATAAAATAAACATCTAATACATCAATGTTGATATAAATATGCACATACAAAGAGAGATAAAATCTAGTTGGCAGATATTGGTCACATAAAAAAAAGTTAGTTTCCATAATTACCGTTGCTACCTTTGACTACAAAGTGGTATTGAGATGTGTTTGTGTTTAGAGCAGGTGCATGTAAATTAATCAAGGAAGTTATAAACATCTGACAAAGCTTATTAATTTCAGTGCCTCTAACCTCAGCATGACTAAGTTTAGATTTATCCCTTATTTATTTTGTTGTTGGAAGATCACACTGCAGCAGTATGAAGGAGTATATGTCAATAGAAGGACATTTATTTTTTTGAGAATATATAAGATTGAGACTAGGCTGCTAACCAAGATCCAGATAGAATTAATTTTGCATATCCTTTTCTTAAAAGTGTGATCCATTTTCAAGTCATCATGAAATATGTCTGAAAATATGGCAAATTCTTTACAGATTTGTAACTTGAAAAATGTGACAAATGTGGCCTGGATCTGGTAAGGGGAGTTTGACAGAATTCAAGAAAAAAAATTACACATCCAGATAGGTTTATACAGTGGCTATGACTTACTACTGGAAAATGTCAAGTCTGTTCCATAAAATTTAATGCACATGTTTATGGGTGATCTATCTTTATCTATCATCTCTATTTCTTTCTTTGTCTCTCTCTCATCTCTACCTCTATCAATCATCTGTCTGTCTATTGTTTATCTATCTGACCATCCCTCCATCTGTCTATAGAGACTGTCATGGTTGTCTAAGAGATGCTTTTCCAAAAGGCAACTAGACTATGTTTTTTCCTTGAGGAAGAGATTTCCCTTCTCATCCAAGAAATTTCTTCAGCTCTGACTGGAGGATAACAAAGTAACAAAGATTTTTGTAACAAATAACAAAAAAGCTTGCAAGTATGTATCCGAATTATCAACCTAAATGTTGGAGGTGTGGTGGCGAAGATGCAACGTACTTTCATATATGGTGGACCTGTAAAAAGGTTAAAGCTTTTTGGATTAAAATCTGGTGGAATATGCAGAAGATATTTAAGCAAAGGATAAAGTTTTGTCCGCAATTGTTTTTATTGGGCATAATTACGGATACTACTGTTGTGGACACCAAGTTGATGTTGAATTTGATTACGGCAGCAAGACTTTTAGTAGGTCAATATTGGAAGAAGGAGGAACTGCCGACTATAGAAGAATGGACTCTAAAAGTTTCTGACCTGGCGGAAATGGCAAAGATTTTGGCTTATTTGAAAGACCATTCGCAACAACGTTATATTATGGAGTGGAAAAAGTGGATTGATTACATCCAGAACAAATATGGGACTAAAAAGTTTCATTTAGCATTTGTATAAGTTTTGATGGGATATTAGTATTGCTTGTAGTCATTTTACATGAGCTAGAGTGCGATAGACTTAATAGTTTATTGTTGTTAACATATGGTTGTTTATGATTGTTTTTACCTTTATACCTTGTATTTAGCTCTGGGAAGTCGGGGAGGGGGGAGGGGGGAAGGGGAGGGGGGAGGGTTAGGGAGGGTTAGGAAGGGTTGGGTGGGGGGTGGGGGGGAGGGATTGTTAAAGATAAAATGTATTGAAAAACTTTTCAATAAAAAATAAATAAATAAATAAAAATAATAACAAAATGCAGTCAGAATGGAAGCTTCTTGAATGAGAAGAGAAATGTCTTCCTCAAGGAAAAAAAAACATAGTCCAGCTGCCTTTTGAAAAAGCACTTTTGAGATATCCCTCCATTCATTCAACTATCACCCATCCATCCATCCAACCAACCAAACATCTTCTCTCTATTATTTGTCTGCCTTTCTGTTGGCATTGGTCCAGGCCTTCAGAAAAGCATGCTACGTACTACATGTTTAGTATTTGCCACAGTATGTTTTAGTTCGTATGCTTTATTATTTTTACCAATTTTCTCTTCTGGATGTTTTTTTTTATCCCACATTAGTTATTTAGAGCTACTTAGCAAATAGGAGGTCACATAAATTGATTAAACAAACAAATATTAGGATTAGGGTTAGTGTACCAAAACCTGGATGAATTCCATTACTAAAAGAAAGTACGTTTTACATGTCAGAGCCACATGATGGCTTGTTAAGAACTACTTTAATATTGCTGTGGTGTGCTGTGAGAAAAGTAAAACTTGACCAAGGACTGTGATTTCCTAAACTATGCAAGTATAGCCTGGCACATTGACTACAGTGTTATCTGGACAGAGGTAATTTAACTAGAAACCAGGCTGTGGTGATCTCTTGCAGATAGATAGTATTGCTCTTGAATTATGGTGGCTGGGATACTGATGGGAATTGGGCCCGAGGGTTGCATGATATCTTCCACTTTATATCTGATTCAGAATTGCATCATCAGAATCGCCTCATTTTCAAACTCTTCTACTTTATATCTGATTCAGAATTCTGATATTAAATCCAAAGTTCTTCATGGTGTGAAACTAAAGTATCTGAAATTATTGTTGAAGTGCCCACTAAGAATGGCCCCATATAGGACATATAGAATGAGCCTGATTGGGATGTTTTTTTATTGTATGTTGCTTTAAGGCCTACAGGGCAGAAAGAGCTATAGTTGGTCTTACAATGATGCATTCTCCTTCTTCCCCCAAATTTATTTTTAGATAACATTGGTTAATATTAAAAATGAGAAAATGGAAGACAAATTTGAAAATATTTGGGGAAGTATGAGAATGCATACAGCCTGGGGCTTCAAGTGCTCTTCCTTTGCTAAGAGAAAAATGCTTAAATGTTAGAAATTAATAACAAAAATAAGTAAAAATCAAATTCACACTATGTTTCGAAGTCAGATGGACTGGGATGGGATGGCACAGCATAGCATGGACTGGCATGGACTGGCAGGGTATAGCATAGCATAGCATAGCATAGCATAGCATAGCATAGCATAGCATAGCATAGCATAGCACAGCACAGCACAGCACAGCACAGCACAGCACAGCACAGCACAGCACAGCACAGCATAGCATAGCATAGCATAGCATGATAAGAAGAGTATTGATGCTTTTGAACTTTGGGTTGGGGAGGACTCCTGTGAGAGTCCAGGTCCAAATTATTCTACTCAGGCACTTTATACAAGAGACTTTGGGTTCTGGAGAAGGCTATAATGCTGGGAAAGGTAGAAGAAAAAAAGAAAAAGAGGATAATCAGCAACATGCTGGATAGACTGAAGTCCTAAAAGTTGGGAATCATGGAGAAAAAGCTATCTGTGGGGTCACTAAGAGTTGACAGTGACAAGGTGGCACATAATCAATCAGTCAATCAATCAATGTTCTTGAGTATAATTAGCCCAGTATAAGCTAATTTCTATTGTGGTTATTCCTTATTTACAAATTATTAAAATTTCAGATCTACTGTAATTGTAGAATGACTAAACTAGACTATTGCATAAAGGCATGACCAAGCCAGGCAGTGTTTAGCATATTTGTATAACAACAATAACAACAAGAGTATTATCTTGTAATTAGCTGATTAACAGAGGTATTAAAAATAATTCCATCTGAGCTTGTGTGTTCAATTGTTCTAAAGAATAAGGTGACAATATGTTTGTTTTTAATGCCATTAGTTTTACACAGGGATACAACGAACATAACGTATTGTAAAAATGGAGTGTTGGTGTCATGGTTCCAGCGTTAGTAAATTCTAATACCATCATCTCAAATTATAATGTTTTAGCAAAGCTCATGTCTGAAACTTAATATTCTAGACAGGTATCATAGGAATATGTTGAAAATAGGCAGGTGTTTTTAGAATTTTGAAACACTGCATTAATTCAGAATGCAGACTTTATGCAAATTATTTTTGCATAATTATGGAAATTAAAATTAATGTCTGGATGCTGAGCATTTTGGCAGTGTATTGAGGCCTTCCTGTTGGATAACTTCTGGTAAAGTACTTTTGTAAGACAAGCTGAACAGGAGGCATTGGATATACTGGGAAAATCAAGGCCATTCTCCATTACCTCTAAATGGACAGCTCATGTACAATGATATCAATTACTTGTTCAAAGTAATAAATCAGCTTGCATGTCAAGTTATTTTAGAAGAGGGAAATGACCAGTCAGCATTTTAAAAGACCATACAAGGAACAAAGTACCTTTGCATGACTCAAAGATGTAAAGTTTAACGTTAAACAATAAAGCAAAAACCAATGAGAAATGTACATATCAATACGTTAAATCAATGTTTCTCAGAATTGTAGGAGTTGAAGTCCAGATATCTACAAGTTGCCAAGGCTGAGAAGCACTGCTTTAAACCAGTAAGAAATTGAGCTATGGATATTTTTAAGTCAGTGTTTCTCAAACTTATCAACTTTAAGACTTCAACACCCAGAATTGCTCAGCCATCAAGGATCAACAAATTTTAGCTGCCGGGTAGTGGAGAACCTTAGGGCCAGACTGGACAAAAAGACTGCTTGCTTTGCTTTGCCAAAGACCTCAGAAAGACTGCCATTATTTCCTGCATTTGCCACTTCTCTTTCCTCATTTGCTAGCATTGGTTTTCCTAAGCATCTTTCTTTTTCTTTTGAATGCTGTTTATTTATTCCTCTGATTGTTTTAATATGTGTAGTAATCTTAGGTTGCTTCGCCTTCTGATTATAAATTTAATTAAAAAATCTCTCTGTTTAATAATTCTTTAATTTCCTGTTCCTCCTTGTTTGTACCTGATTGTATTAGATTTTTCACTATGGAAAGATAGTTCATCTTTTCGTCTTTGGCTGGAAATAAATTTTAGCTATCTTAAGGCAGCTAAACACAGCTATTAAAGAACTGTGATTCTAACCTGAAAGATACCGAGGAAGTACTAACAATTTTACTACGGTTATAATTACAGATAGTCCTTGACTTATGACCACAGTCATGTTCAAAATTCCCATTACTAAGCAAGGTAGTTGTTACGTGAATTATGCTACGTTTTCTGCCATGGTTATTAAGTGAATCACTGCAGCTGTTAAATGATTCATGCAGTCATTAAGTGAATTTGGCTTACCCTGTTGACTTGATGGGAGCGGGCTGGGAAGGTCACAAATGGCAATCATGTGACTTCGGGATGCCACAGATATGGTAGCTACTACATACCAGTTGCCAAGCACCCGAATTTTGACCATAGGACTGTAGGGATGCTGTGACAATCGCAAATGTGAGGACCGGTTGCATATCACTCTTTTCAGTGTCATTGTATCTCCTACCTCTTGGGCCGTTCGCAGTCGGTGTTGACGGGAGGGCAGAGGTCCGCCCCGAGGTCTCTCGTTTGTGGAGTTCCTCAGGGGTCGGTCCTCTCTCCCCTCCTGTTCAATATCTATATGAAGCCGCTGGGTGAGATCATTCGTGGTTTTGGGGTGGGGTATCATCAGTACGCTGATGATACCCAACTTTTTCTTTCTACCCCAAACCAACTCAGTGATGCCCTCGACGTGATGTCCCGTTGCCTGGAGGCGGTTCGGATTTGGATGGGGAGGAACAGGCTCCGACTCAATCCTGCCAAGACTGAGTGGCTGTGCATACAGGCATCTCGAGTGGATCATTCTATTCCACCTTTAATGATGGGGGGGCTGAGGTGTTATCCCCTGTCGATAGGGCTCGCAACTTGGGTGTCCTCCTGGATTCGCGGCTCAGTTTTGAAGATTATATAGGAGCCATGACCAGGGGGGCTTTTGCCCAGGTTCGCCTGGTGCGCCAGTTGTGGCCCTATCTGGACCGAGATGCCTTGCGCACAGTCACTCATGCGCTCGTGACCTCTCGGTTAGACTACTGTAATGCTCTCTACATGGGGCTGCCCTTGAGGACCACTCGGAGGCTTCAACTGGTGCAGAATGCAGCCGCGCGAGTTGGGATGGGGGCTCCCCGATACTCCCACGTAACACCTCTGCTCCGCAAGCTGCATTGACTTCCAGTTGCCCTCCGGGTGAGATTCAAGTTGCTGGTGATGACCTATAAAGCCCTAAATGGCTTGGGTCCGGGATATCTGAGGGAACACCTGCTGCCGGCATCAAGTTCCCTTCGTCCTGTGCGCTCCCACAGGGAGGGCCTTCTCAGGGTGCCGTCGGCAAAGGATTGCCGGAGGGCGACACCCAGGGGGAGGGCCTTCTCTGTGGGTGCGCCTTCCCTTTGGAACCAGTTACCCGTAGAGCTCAGGACTGCCCCAGATTTTCGTTCGTTCCACCAGGACCTGAAGACCTGGCTCTTTGAGCTTTCCGGCCAGGACTGAGAACTTTTAATTTTTAACCTATTGTAATTGGGGTTTTTAATTAGAGTTAAGGGTTTTAGATTTAATCAAGGATAATTTAATTTATTTTAATTTGTTATTAACTTTTGTATTGTTATATTGTCTTAATTGCCTTGTGAACCGCCCTGGGTCCTACGGGAGAAGGGTGGTATATAAGTTTAAATAATAAATAAATAAATAAATGGTTGTTAAATGAATGGCTGTAATTTGAGGACTATCTGTATGGTGAATTGTTCCCTGCATGTGAACATGTTTGTTCTAAAGGCTATACTAAAGTTCGGTAATACCAGCTTTAAAAATTTAATCCCCTTCTTAGTAGACTTGTCCTCACTTCTTTCTGTTCCTCTCCCTTCTGTTACATGGGGATGCTTCTTTTGATCATTGCATCTTAAGGGAGTAAAATGCTAATTGACAAGCATTATTCCAGTTCAAAGGAATGTATATGAAAAGGTTTCATAAAATACTTCATTGTGGGAATACAACCAATTCCTTTCAAGTTTTCTAGCCAGAGCAAAAGCCATATACAAATACAAGGACCATAGCTATTCAGGTAACATCACAAGAAAAGGTCTGTTTTATTTTATTACATTTTCCATGCTTGATAGTTTGGACTCTCTCCAGGTAGCTGTTTCACCCACCAGCACCAGGTTAACGTATATAGCACAGGTAGTCCTTGTCTTACGACCATAGTTCAGTCCCAAATTTCTGTTGCTAAGTGAGACATCTGTTGTGTGTTTTGCCCCATTTTATAACTTTTCTTGCCGCAGTTGTTAAGTGAATTGTTAAGTTAATAACACAGTGAATCTGGCTTCCCCGGATTGACTTTGCTTGTCAGAAGGTCACAAGAGGTGATCCCAGGATCCCGGGACCCTGCAAATGCCATAAAGGTGAGTCAGTTGGCAAGGGCCTGAATTTTGACCATGTGATCATGGGGATGCTGAAATAGTCCTAAGTGTGAAAAGAAGTTCATAAGTCACTTTTTTGAGTGCCGCTGTAACTTCGAACAGTCACTAAGCAAACTATTATAAGTCATTATAGAAATAATGGATAATCGGCATTGATTTGAAATAGCTCTACCACAGTTTGCCTCCTGCCATATCTTCAATCACTTGAGGTTACAGAAAACCATGCATGGGTTTACATTCCCCAAGGAATGTTTAGGTTACATTCCTTGGGGAAAATTAAGGCAGGTGACATGAGAGCAGTGTTCCAACATCTCCAAAGAAGAGGGAGTCAAGCTATTCTCCAAAGCACCTGAAGGCAGGACAAGAAGCAATGGTTGAAAACTGATCAAAGACAGAAGCAACCTAGAACTAAGAAGAAATTTCCTGACAGTTAGAACAAATAATCAGTGGAACAACCTGCCTCCAGAAGCGGTGAATGCTCCAACACTGGAAGTTTTTAAGAAGAGACTGGACAGCCATTTATCTGAAATGGTCTAGGGCAGACATGTCAAACTTGTAATGTCACGTGACATCGCACAACATATCGGGACGGTTTTGCTATTGCCGGAGCTTGACTAGATGTCCTGCAAGCTCCCTTCCAACTTTTTATTACTATTACTATTTAAAAAGGGACGAGGTGGCTCAGTGGGTTAGGATGCTGAGCTTGTCGATCAGAAGGTCGGCAGTTTGGCGTGTTGAATCCCGAGTGCCGTGTAACAGAGTGAGCGCCTGTTACTCGTCCCAGCTTCCTCCAACCTAGCAGTTCGAAAGCACGTAAAAATGCAAGTAGAAAAATAGGGACCACTACGGTGGGAAGGTAACAGTGTTCCGTGCGCCTTTGGCGTCTAGTCATGCTGGCCACATGACCACGGAGACGTCTTTGGACAAGCACTGGCTCTTCAGCTTTGAAACGGAGATGAGCACTGGCCCCTAGAGTTGGAAATGACTAGCACAGGGGAGGGGAACCTTTACCTTTACTTACTATTTAAAACTTTTATTCATAAAACATGAAACTCAGTCAACTGAACACTCAAACTGACTGGCACTAATGGTTGACACAGGTTGCTGCCAGCATCCTAGATATCAACCAGGTATCTCCTTAAAATGTAAGATGTTCCAAGTAGCACAGTTTTTTGTAGCTTTGCTGGAGTTATTGCAGGAAGCTGCAATTTCTTGATGTATTTTGCAAAGTTTTTGGACATACATGCCCCGATGACAATGGGTATCACTGTTACATATTTCATCCATAATTGCGCAGTTTCGATGGCCAGGTCATGGTATTTAGTAATTTTTTCCAGTTCTTTTTCTTTGACTCTGGCATCTCCTGGTACAGCAATATCAATCAACTGTATGCTTCGGTTCTCTATGACTGTGATATCTGGCATGTTGTGTTCCAAATGGCAATCTGTATTCGGAAGTCCCACAAGATCTTCACCCTCTCATTCTCTACAACTTTTTCCACCCTATGTTCCCATGACTTTTCGAACACAGGCAAGTCGTATTTTTTACACAATGCCCAGTGGATTAGTTTAGCAACTTGGTCATGTCTAGCTTTGTAATCAGTTTGCATGATTTTGCTGCACTCATATATTAAATGTGAAACAGTTTCAACTTTGTCATTGGAAAGTCGGCAATTTGGATTGTCAGTAGATTTTTGTATCTTCACTTTCATGGCATTAGTTTGTAGTGCTTGTTCTTGAACAGCCAGTATTAAGCCTTCTGTTTCTTTCTTGATGGTTCCCATCTTAAGCCATGCCCATGTCAAGTTGTTATCACATTTTCCTTCAACGTTTTTTAAATGCTGTCCATGCAAAGCTTTGGTTTTCCATCTATTTAATCTGTCATCCAGCCATTTTTCCTTATATTCTGCCTTTGTTTCTGTTATTTTTATAATGTTCTCTGTTTTCACAGCATGCAGCAATTTTTCTGTACTTTGATTTACATAGTCATTCAATCTTCGTTTTTCTTCTTCTACAGTTTGGTGGATTTGCAGTATTTTATTATTATTATTATTATTATTATTATTATTATTATTATTATTATTATTATTATTATTATTATTATTATTATTATTCAGCAATGAGAAGACATATGAGAAGGGCAATACATTGTTTTACAAAAGTAGCAATAGCAATAGCACTTAGACTTATATACCGCTTCATAGTGCTTTATAGCCCCTCTCTAAGCGGTTTACAAAGTTAGCATATTGCCCCCAACAGTTTTACTGACCTCGGAAGGATGGAAGTCTGAGTCAACTTTGAGCCCTGTCAGGTTTGAACTGCTGGCAGTGGGCAGAGTTAGCCTGCAATACTGCATTCTAAGCACTGCGCCACCAAGGCTCCAGATTCCTGTGCTGCTTCTTCGATCTTTGCTTTATCGTGAGTAGTTTCCACAAAATATTAAAAGATTTGTCTTCACAGTTTGATCTTTCACAAGTTTGTTTTCACTGGTACAATCAGTACTGGACAACTGAGTTGACGGATACACTTGGGGACTGAAGCTAGTATAGTGGTGATTATTCCACTGGTTGTGATAAATTTGCCAGCATCGACACAATCAAGGTCAATATCACCTCCCATGCATCTCTCTCCATAGAGATGCCTAGAGTTGTACATGTACTTTTTTCTCCTGCAGTGTCAGTAATTGCATCTGCAGCTTTCCCTAGCTTGACAGGTAAAATTGCTGGAATATACAATAAAGGCTAAGGAATTTGAGTTAAGGCATTTTGGCAGAAATCATCTAGCTTAGAGAAGATATAAAAGGTATGCTTAACGAGTATAGGCAGTCCTCAATTTAGGAGCACAATTGAAATCAGAATTTTCATTGACTACAAAGCAGTTGTAAAGTGAGTCTCCCCTTATTTTACGATCTTGTTAAGTGAATCACTGCAGTTGTTAGTGAATCATGCAATTGTTAAGTGACTTTGTTTGTTGGAAGCCAGTTGGGAAACTCACAAAGGGCAACCCCATGTCCACCCCATTTGCAGCTATTGCAAATACATTCCTGGTATCAAGCTCCCAAATTTTGATCCTATGACTGTGGGGATGCTCCAATAGTTGCAAGTGCAAGGACCAGTCCCAAATTACACTTTTCAGTGCCGTTGTAACTTCAGGAGTTGCTAAACAAATGGTTATAAGCTGAGGACTATCAGTATGTTAATATACTACTAAGGCAACAGTCCAAGCCTATAAGTGATCCAGTTGCAGTTCATTATAACAGTCATGTTCTAAAAGTGTAATACCGTATATACTTGAGTATAAGCCGACTCGAGTATAAGCCGAGACCCCCAATTTCACCCCCAAAAACTGGAAAAAGTTATTGACTCGAGTATAAGCCGATCCGCCGTTCTGCAAGCCTCTGCCGCCAGCAGAGGCTCGATCCGCCATTTTGCAAGCCTGAATACACAGGAATACCCTGTGTGGCCGCGGCTCGTCGGCAGGTCTCCGTTCCTCCTGCCGACCTTTGGGGAGGTTTGGGCGCCTCCCCAAACCTCCCCAAACGTCGGCAGGTCTCCGTTCCTCCTGCCGACCTTTGGGGAGGTTTGGGCGCCTCCCCAAACCTCCCCAAACCTCGGCAGGTCTCCGTTCCTCCTGCCGACCTTTGGGGAGGTTTGGGCGCCTCCCCAAACCTCCCCAAACCTCGGCAGGTCTCCGTTCCTCCTGCCGACCTTTGGGGAGGTTTGGGCGCCTCCCCAAACCTCGGCAGGTCTCCGTTCCTCCTGCCGACCTTTGGGGAGGTTTGGGCGCCTCCCCAAACCTCTGCAGGTCTCCGTTCCTCCGCGCAGACCTGCCGACCTTTGGGGAGGTTTGGGCGCCTCCCCAAACCTTGGCAGGTCTCCGTTCCTCCTGCCGACCTTTGGGGAGGTTTGGGCGCCTCCCCAAACCTCCCCAAACCTCGGCAGGTCTCCGTTCCTCCTGCCGACCTTTGGGGAGGTTTGGGCGCCTCCCCAAACCTCGGCAGGTCTCCGTTCCTCCTGCCGACCTTTGGGGAGGTTTGGGCGCCTCCCCAAACCTCGGCAGGTCTCCGTTCCTCCTGCCGACCTTTGGGGAGGTTTGGGCGCCTCCCCAAACCTCCCCAAACCTCGGCAGGTCTCCGTTCCTCCTGCCGACCTTTGGGGAGGTTTGGGCGCCTCCCCAAACCTCCCCAAACCTCTGCAGGTCTCCGTTCCTCCGCGCAGACCTGCCGACCTTTGGGGAGGTTTGGGCGCCTCCCCAAACCTCCCCAAACCTCGGCAGGTCTCCGTTCCTCCTGCCGACCTTTGGGGAGGTTTGGGCGCCTCCCCAAACCTCCCCAAACCTCGGCAGGTCTCCGTTCCTCCTGCCGACCTTTGGGGAGGTTTGGGCGCCTCCCCAAACCTCCCCAAACCTCGGCAGGTCTCCGTTCCTCCTGCCGACCTTTGGGGAGGTTTGGGCGCCTCCCCAAACCTCGGCAGGTCTCCGTTCCTCCTGCCGACCTTTGGGGAGGTTTGGGCGCCTCCCCAAACCTCCCCAAACCTCGGCAGGTCTCCGTTCCTCCTGCCGACCTTTGGGGAGGTTTGGGCGCCTCCCCAAACCTCGGCAGGTCTCCGTTCCTCCGCGCAGACCTGCCGACCTTTGGGGAGGTTTGGGCGCCTCCCCAAACCTCCCCAAACCTCGGCAGGTCTCCGTTCTTCCTGCCGACCTTTGGGGAGGTTTGGGCGCCTCCCCAAACCTCGGCAGGTCTCCGTTCCTCCTGCCGACCTTTGGGGAGGTTTGGGCGCCTCCCCAAACCTCCCCAAACCTCGGCAGGTCTCCGTTCTTCCTGCCGACCTTTGGGGAGGTTTGGGCGCCTCCCCAAACCTCGGCAGGTCTCCGTTCCTCCGCGCAGACCTGCCGACCTTTGGGGAGGTTTGGGCGCCTCCCCAAACCTCCCCAAACCTCGGCAGGTCTCCGTTCCTGTTTGGGGAGGTTTGGGCGCCTCCCCAAACCTCCCCAAACCTCGGCAGGTCTCCGTTCCTCCGCGCAGACCTGCCGACGTTTGGGGAGGTTTGGGGAGGCGCCCAAACCTCCCCAAAGGTCGGCAGGAAGAACGGAGACCTGCCGAGGTTTGGGGAGGTTTGGGGAGGCGCCCAAACCTCCCCAAAGGTCGGCAGGAGGAACGGAGACCTGCCGAGGTTTGGGGACGTTTGGGGAGGCGCCCAAACCTCCCCAAAGGTCGGCAGGTCTGCGCGGAGGAACGGAGACCTGCCGAGGTTTGGGGAGGTTTGGGGAGGCGCCCAAACCTCCCCAAACAGGAACGGAGACCTGCCGAGGTTTGGGGACGTTTGGGGAGGCGCCCAAACCTCCCCAAAGGTCGGCAGGTCTGCGCGGAGGAACGGAGACCTGCCGAGGTTTGGGGAGGTTTGGGGAGGCGCCCAAACCTCCCCAAACAGGAACGGAGACCTGCCGAGGTTTGGGGAGGTTTGGGGAGGCGCCCAAACCTCCCCAAAGGTCGGCAGGTCTGCGCGGAGGAACGGAGACGTGCCGAGGTTTGGGGAGGTTTGGGGAGGCGCCCAAACCTCCCCAAACAGGAACGGAGACCTGCCGAGGTTTGGGGACGTTTGGGGAGGCGCCCAAACCTCCCCAAAGGTCAGCAGGTCTGCGCGGAGGAACGGAGACCTGCCGAGGTTTGGGGAGGTTTGGGGAGGCGCCCAAACCTCCCCAAACAGGAACGGAGACCTGCCGAGGTTTGGGGACGTTTGGGGAGGCGCCCAAACCTCCCCAAAGGTCGGCAGGTCTGCGCGGAGGAACGGAGACCTGCCGAGGTTTGGGGAGGTTTGGGGAGGCGCCCAAACCTCCCCAAACAGGAACGGAGACCTGCCGAGGTTTGGGGAGGCGCCCAAACCTCCCCAAACGTCGGCAGGTCTGCGCGGAGGAACGGAGACCTGCCGAGGTTTGGGGAGGTTTGGGGAGGCGCCCAAACCTCCCCAAACAGGAACGGAGACCTGCCGAGGTTTGGGGACGTTTGGGGAGGCGCCCAAACCTCCCCAAAGGTCGGCAGGTCTGCGCGGAGGAACGGAGACCTGCCGAGGTTTGGGGAGGCGCCCAAACCTCCCCAAACAGGAACGGAGACCTGCCGAGGTTTGGGGAGGTTTGGGGAGGCGCCCAAACCTCCCCAAACGTCGGCAGGTCTGCGCGGAGGAACGGAGACCTGCCGAGGTTTGGGGAGGTTTGGGGAGGCGCCCAAACCTCCCCAAACAGGAACGGAGACCTGCCGAGGTTTGGGGAGGTTTGGGGAGGCGCCCAAACCTCCCCAAACAGGAACGGAGACCTGCCGAGGTTTGGGGAGGTTTGGGGAGGCGCCCAAACCTCCCCAAACGTCGGCAGGTCTGTGCGGAGGAACGGAGACCTGCCGAGGTTTGGGGAGGCGCCCAAACCTCCCCAAAGGTCGGCAGGAGGAACGGAGACCTGCCGAGGTTTGGGGAGGTTTGGGGAGGCGCCCAAACCTCCCCAAAGGTCGGCAGGAGGAACGGAGACCTGCCGAGGTTTGGGGAGGTTTGGGGAGGCGCCCAAACCTCCCCAAAGGTCGGCAGGAGGAACGGAGACCTGCCGAGGTTTGGGGAGGTTTGGGGAGGCGCCCAAACCTCCCCAAACGTCGGCAGGTCTGCGCGGAGGAACGGAGACCTGCCGAGGTTTGGGGAGGCGCCCAAACCTCCCCAAACGTCGGCAAGTCTCCGTTCCTCCGCGCCCTGCCTGCCTGCTTCTTTCCGCTGCGGAAAGAAGCAGGCAGGCAAGGCGCGGAGTTTGGGGAGGTGCGCGCGCACCTCCCCAAACCTCCCCAAACTTCGGCAGGTCTCGGACGGCGGTGGCTTGGGAGAGGTGCGGGCGATCCCGGAAGCACCAAAGCCTCGGCCGCGCACAAGTCCTCGGTAAGTTTTTTTGTTGACTGGAGTATAAGCCGAAGTGGAATTTTTCAGCCCAAAAAGTGGGCTGAAAAATTCGGCTTATACTCAAGTATATACGGTACCTTTCCAACATATGCATTCTAAGTTTCTTTCACTTCCTTTTCTAATTTTCTACAATGTATTTCTCTCATTTTCTCCATCCCTTAGTCATAAGGTATTGTCTTACCATGCATAAAGCTTGAAAAGCCAAACTATCTTCCTATTAATCAATTATTATTTTTTGTTGATCAACAAATTGAAGATCTTTTACCATGTTATACTTCCACCCCTCTGCTAATTGGATTTTTTCCCCCAAAAAAATTAATGAAAGTGTAATTGGTGCAAATATTTTATTTCACAGCTCTCTGTCTAGCATTCATTTTATTGAGCAGAAGTCCAAGTTTTAACTCATTCTCTAAAGAGCCCACTATCCTTTTGGGATGTGAGTTTTTCTTGACATTGAAAAAATGGCAGTTTGTTTTCATTCAAGCCATTAATAAAAACATAATATAGGTAGTCCTTGACTTACAACAATTTGTTTAGTGACTTTTTCAAGTGACAACAACACTGAAAAAAGCAACTTGTGACTGTTTTTTCACACTTACAACCCTTGCAGCATCCCCAGGGTCACATGGTCAAAATTCAGACACTTGGCAACTGACTCATATTTATGATGGTTGCCATGTCCTGAAGTCATATGATCCCCTTTCATGACCTTTTGACAAGCAAAGTCAATGGGGAAGCCAGATTCACTTAACAACCATGTTACCAATTTAACAACTGCAATGATTCACTTAACAACTGTGGCAAGAAAGATCATAAAATGGGGCAAAACTCACTTAACAACTATCTCACTTAGCAATAGAAATTGTGGCCTTAATTGTGGTTATAACTTAAGGACTGTTCTGTCCCAGCCTACGCGAGTACTGCTCAACCGCTTACTTGTGAGGCAAACCCCTTTGCATTGAACAATGTAAGAAAATGTAAGAAAATATACCCCTTTTATTTTGATGCAGCTTTTATGGAATAAACTCCAACCAGTCCTTTAGCTGTTGAAATGGACAAGATTCAGTCTCTGAGTTCTCAGCAGGAAAGCTCAATGTTCAAGTCACTCAAACATACAGAAATCCGACAAACCTGGTTAAATATCCAAGAATCCTGAGGCAAGAAATCCAATGACAGAAACACAAAGCCTTAGTATGAACGGTTGCCTTCAGCAACCAGCCCCTCTCATGCCTCTCCTCTTTATAGTCCAGCCAGGGGTTGGCTTCTTAGAGTCTTTTACTTTTCCTGGAGAGCTGCCCCACTGCCCTCCGTTGTCCTGCACGCCTTTCGTGTCTGCGCATCCGTGCTTCTGGAACAGACCTTAGCTGTTTCTCCTCTTCACTCAGTTCAGGGCCCCAAACCAGCTGTCTCTCTGCCTGAGATTGAGTAGATGGGCCCAGTGTCACATCTAGCTCAGAGTCTTCTTCCTCTACAGACTCCGATGTGAACCCAGGCAACCTTTAACCCTCATCCGAATTATCTGACCCAACTGCCGGATCCGCTGGCAGGTGAAAACTCACAACAAGGACCACCTGTATGTGTCTATTCCATAGATTGCGAGATACCTTTTTCCCAGCAGTGGGATTCAGCTGGTTCGCACCACTTCGGCAGAACCGGTAGCTATGTTTTTGTTTCCCAGGCCCGGGACGGACTTCTAAAAGCGGCATCCATACAGAGAACTAATTGTTCACATATCTGAATCCCACCACTGCTTTTTCCTCATCTGGCAAATGCATACATGTCTATGTCTACTTCCTCCTAGAAATAGCTTTATTTCACATTCAAACAGTATTGCTATTATAGAATAGAACAGCAGAAGATTGATATAACATGAATAGTTGCATGAAGTTACATATAATGCTACTTTTCAAGCGGAAAATATAACTAAATCCTCTTCAGTAGTAAATAACTTTCTGACAAGTTTTTTTTTGTTCTAAAACAGGCATCTTTAAAATATTAGAACATAATTTGGTGAATATATCAGATATGTTCTTCCTTAAGAATGTATACTTTGAATAAATGATACCTACTGTACACAGTTTTTATATCTTAAAAAATACAAGTTCGATAACATTGCCACAGTGTTACATCAAAAAATTGTTATAAGCCCAAATAAAAGCACAACAATACTAAAGAAAAAAAAATCAATAGCATATAGAAAAAGGGAACATAAAGTTTAATGTACTAAATGTACAAGGCCCTGGCAGGTTGGGAGGTTAGAAAGAAGGCACGTAGACACCCTTCTTGAAATTAGAGCTGCCAAGATTGACAAGGTATTTTAGAAATACATTTGGACAATGGAGACAATACTGCAAAAACAGGTCTAAATATTAACTTACTGTAGAATAGTACAAAGGGCGATTGGGGCCTATAACTTTGAACAGCGGAACTGCATGAGTAAGAAGAAAGATGAATAACATATAAACGGTAAAGGAAAATTTATTCCAACTATGTCACGCCACTCTTAAAAAACAGTCATTCATGCAAATTTAAGCCCCGTGAAGTCATACGGATTTTAAATAAGAATACTTAATCACCTACTTAATTCTCTTGCTGAAGTCACTAGATGGGCTTATTCCTCTAACTAGATCAACTTCTCTATCCCTACAAACATGGAGCTAAAGAATGTTAAGCAAAGAAAGTTGTACAAAAAACTTCCCTCTCTACCCCCGCTCATTACAGACTTATGACATTTATCCTTACTCCTTTGGGATGGCATTGACTGTAAATCTAAATAAATATTAAAGCAGTCAAGGAAAACAATTTTTAGAGATGCTTTCAAGTCCTGATCATACTGGTGATCTTTACAAGTTATTTTGTGGGTTTATCTCCTAATATGGAAAGGATTGGCATCAGGTACCTGAAGATCATATCTATTTCTAGTGTGATACCCAAAATTATAGGAGATGTATAATTTGGCTAAAATCCCACTAGGACAGCTGTGTCAAACTGCTGGCCCGTGAAACTGCACCCACCCCATTGCCAGCAATGGCAAAAAACTTGCGATATATCGCAACATGTCACATGACGTTACGATTTTGACACCCCTGCAATAGGGTGTCCAGGATCTGAAGGGTGTCTCAACCTAAGAATATGAGTATCTGAGAATTATCCGGTTTCCAAAGGCAGTTAGCAACCGCAATACCACTTAGATTTATATACCGCTTCATAGTGCCTTACAGCCCTCTCTAAGTGTATTGGCCCCAACAATCTGGCTCCTCATTTTATCAACCTTGGAAGGATGGAAGGCTGAGTCAGCCTTGAGACCAGTCAGGATTGAATTCCTGACAGTGAGCAGTGAGTTAACCTGCAGTACTGCATTGTAATCACTGTAATAAGTATCATTAAAAGATAAGTGCAATAATAAAGGTAAAGGTAAAGGTAAAGGTAAAGGTTCCCCCGCACATGCGTGCTAGTCGTTTCCAACTCTAGGGGCCGGTGCTCATCTCTGTTTCAAAGCCGAAGAGCCAGCATTTGTCCGAGGACGTCTCCGTGGTCATGTGGCCGGCATGACTAGGCGCCAAAGGCGCACGGAACGCTGTTACCTTCCCACCGTAGTGGTCCCTATTTTTCTACTTGCATTTTTATGTGCTTTCGAACTGCTAGGTTGGCAGAAGCTGGGACGAGTAACAGGCGCTCACTCTGTTACACGGCACTCGGGATTCGACCTGCCAAACTGCCAACCTTCTGATCAACAAGCTCAGCATCCTAACCCACTGAGCCACTGCGGCCCTAAGTGCAATAATACGTACCATGAAAAGATGGGGAAGAGGGGAGCACAAAGCATGGGCGAGTCCCAAAGTTGCTTTTTCAAAAAGCAACTGGAGTTTCTTTGAAGATGTTTCTTTCTCATCCAAGGAGTTTCTTCAGATTCAAGCAAAAACAAAGAAAGTCCAGTCGTGTTTTGAAAAAGCACCTTTGGAACAACCATGATCTGGACGACTGAGAATCTTTATGTGCCAGAAAGAGGTGCAGTCTTCTCTTAATCTGATAGCGCCTCTAGAGTGGTGCAGCCTTGTTGGGCAAGGCCCTTGCAGAAAGGCTACTGCTAAGCTTGTAAGCCGCCCTGAGTCTTCGGAGAAGGGCGGGATATAAATGGAATTTTTAAAAAAAGTTAGGAGGGCGTTGGTGCTGACCTCACCCCAGGAGGGTACAATGTTCCAAAGGTTAGGAGCCACAGCAAAAAAAAGCTCTTCTCCTGGACCCTGTCAGCCAAAAAACCGCAAGCCCCCTCTTCCTGGATGGATGGGGCAAGCCAATCTCATTGGGGACGGGTGGGTGGGAAAGTGAGACGGTTCTTCAGATTTACTACTAATTATCACTATGAATTTTAGAAATGCCATGGAAAGCAAAGTGTCAATATGAGATCTTGTTCTATTTTTTTTATTATGAAGGAACAGAATGGAAATTGGGATTGTGACAATATTTAGATAAGACACAAATCATGTGGGGTTGGTCATTATATTAACCCCAAAGAGGAATGAGCACAGAAAACATTAAATAATTTAACAGTCATAAAGAAAGCAGTTGATACATTATCAGGACATAAGAGCTAACCCATTTTTAATGTGCCAGTGAAGTAATCTGAACTAAAGACATAGAGAACAAAAGAGCACATAAGCCTGCCGTTTACATTATGTGGATAATACATATGTCCATAAAGACACTGACAGACATTTTATGGCTTCCTTGCATTGTTGTGTAGATCATCAGGAAAGTATCAGCGTAATGTCAAGGAGACTGAGGTTTTTGTTCGCACTTTTAAGAAAATTATTACCAAGAATCAATATGTCAAGGTTTAAAAGTTTTTTTTTTAAAAAAAGCATAGAACAAGGAGTAGAGAAAATGGACGAGAAAGTAATCACCCCTTAAATATGGCACCGATACATGAATCAATGGGGTGAAGAGTTGATGGGTTGCTAATGATCCAGGAATGCACAGCTGGTGGCTTCATGGGTGCGTTTGCTCCCCTAAGCTCTTCAGTGTAAGGTAAAGGTAAAGGTTCCCCTGCACATGCGTGCTAGTCGTTTCCGACTCTAGGGGCCGGTGCTCATCTCCGTTTCAAAGCCGAAGAGCCAGCGCTTGTCCGAGGACGTCTCCGTGGTCATGTGGCCGGCATGACTAGACGCCAAAGGCGCACGGAACGCTGTTACCTTCCCACCGGAGTGGTCCCTATTTTTCTACTTGCATGTTTTACGTGCTTTCGAACTGCTAGGTTGGCAGAAGCTGGGACGTGTAACAGGCGCTCACTCTGTTATGCGGTGCTCGGGATTCGACCCGCCAAACTGTCGACCTTCTGATCGACAAGCTCGGCGTCCTAACCCACTGAGCCACTGCGTCCCTGATCTTCAGTGTAGCTCCAGGTAATTGTGTTCCCAAACTGCATCTTAATGTAACCGAAGAGGAAGATTATTACTTATTGCTCCTGGAACTCAAGCAATATACACTATATATAAGTATATATACATACTGTATATGTGTATGTGTGCATGCATATATACATACATGCATATATACATATGTATATGTTATGTATATGTACTGTATATGTATGATATGCATATGCATGTTTATGCATATATATGCATGTATACACACACACACACATACTGTATACACATACAATAAAGCAGTTATTGGTACATTAAATGTCATACCCAAAAATCTTGGATTATCTGGAGGGTGGACATTGCAGTACCTGTAGATAGATTAGATAACCTTTATTATCATTTTTACTGTGGGCACAATGACACACATTAAAAATAAAATTTAGTTGCTTGCTTTCAAAGTGTACACATACATAACAGACATTTAAACATACTATATACAACCTATGTATAGACCTACACCCTTACATATTAACATATAAATATTAATCACTGTCCATCTTGAATACATAATGGAAGGAGGAAGCTTTATAGTTCACAAGGTTAATACTGTCTGGAACAAAACTGTGTCTGATACCACGGAGCCTCCTCCCAGAAGGTAACAAAGGAAACAGATCATGAAGAGGATGTGTAGTGTCCCTGACAATCTTACGAACTCTGCTCAAGCAACGCTTATGTGCTATGTCCTGGATGGAAGGGAGGGAACTACCAATAATCTTTTCAGTCATCCTTACCACTCTGCACTGCCTTCCTTTCTGAAGCAGTGATGCTTCTAAACCAGACTGTGATGCTGTATGACAGGATGCTCTCGATTGTCCCTCTGTAGAAAGTGGTAAGGACAGGGGAGAAGAGAAACAACTGGGGGGGGGGAAATACAAAATACAAAGATCCGCAAATAGAAATATAATGACTGTGGCAAAAGAAAGCAGAGATAGTGCCCATAGTGACAGGTCCCTTGGGTGCAATCCCAAAACATCTGGAGCACCACTTGAGCACCGTCAGCATTGGCAAAATCACGATCCATCAATTGCAAAAGGAAGCTTTACTCAGAACAGTTTACTTCCTGCAAGGAGGCCGTTAACACGATCAAATAACATCTGCCTAAACCAGGTTCTTGGGAAGGACTCAATGGGTGGATAAAAATGCATAATCCAGCCTAAACATCTGCTGGATTGTGTGACCAACCATAACTATGCAGGTAGTCCTCCATTGGTGACCACAGTAGAGTCCAGGAACTTGACTGTTAAGCGAAGTGGTCACTAAATAAAACTACCTACCTTTGTTGAAGGTTGCAAAAGCAAGGATCAGTCATAAAGTTACATTTTCATCAGCATTGTAAATGCAAATGATTACTAATATCAACTACTACTACTACTAGTAGTAGTAGTAGTAGTACTTGTCGTCCTTGGTAAGGACTCTATAGGTAGACAAAAATGCCAAATCAAGTCTGAACATCTGGCTGATTGTGTGATAATCAATAATAATAATATACTAAATGTATATGCTTCTTGACTCCCAGCAACTCAAAAACTCTATCAAGATCCCTTTTCATTTATTCTGGGAACAGAGTAAGGTAGGTTAGCCTGGAAATGACTGGCCAGAGTCAATGTTGTGCATCCATTGCTTGAATGGGCTTGAATCTGAATCTTTCTAGTGCTAGTCCCATACCTTTGTCTGAAATGGTCTAGGGTTTCCTGGCTGAGTAGGGGATTGAACTAGAAGACCTCCAAGGTCCCTACCAACTCTATTGTTATTGTTATTACCTTAACCCACACCAAGGCATTTATGGCCCATAGGCCACATCTGGCCCTTTGATTGTCCTGTCTGGCCCATGGTGGTGGTAATGGGGAGCAATGGGGGTGGGGAGTGGGAGGCAGCAGGGGGTCAGCAGGGGAGAAAGTGGTGGCTCTCCACAAGAATCCCAGTTTCTCATATGGCCCCTTGGGAAAATCAATTGCTCACCCCTATATTACACCATAGCACTACAGTCAATAGGAATAATAAAAAAGACAAGATAATGGCTGCATCTACACAATCACTGCTGCCAACTTGACTTTTCTGACTGCCTTATTCTGATTTGTTGTTGTTAGTTGCAAATTCATGTCCGACCCATCGTGACCCCATGGACAATGTTCCTCCAGGCCTTCCTGTCCTCTACCACCTTCTGGAGTCCATTTAGGCTCACACCTACTGCTTCAGTGATTCCATCCAGCCACCTCATTCTCTGTCGTCCCCTTCTTCTCTTGCCCTCAACCTTTCCCAGCATTAGGCTCTTCTCCAGTGAGTCCTTCCTTCTCATTAGGTGGCCAAAGTATTTGAGTTTCAACTTCAGGATCTGGCCTTCCAAAGAGCGGTCAGGGTTGATCTCCTGTAGGACTGACCGGGTTGATTGCCTTGCAGTCCAAGGGACTCGCAGGAGTCTTCTCCAGCACCATAGTTCAAAGGCTTCAATTCTTTGACGCTCAGCCTTTCTTATAGTCCAACTTTCACAGCCATACATTGCAACTGGAAAAACCATGGCCTTGACTATACACACTTTTGTTGGCAGGGTGATGTCTCTGCTTTTTTAGTGTGCTGTCTAGATTTGCCTTATTCTGATTATAGCATATATTAACAGCTATATTACAACTAATAAAGAGATAGGGAGTATTAATCCTGAGGACCTTTGATCAAGCCAATGTAATTTCAGAGAAGTTTAAATATACCAATAGAAGAGAATCTACTAGAAGATAGTGACTTGCCCTCCATGTTGGTGGGAGTTGAGATTGTTAGCACTGTGATGTAACCTAGCTGGGTAATGAAGCATCTGTAAGAAAACAACCAAGCTCAGAAACCACCAAAGACCACACAAATGTAAATGTAAATGAATTCAGTTTGGGGCTTTGATCTGACCCTGCCCTATTATTAGAATGCAGCATGTGGTGTTTCATCCAAGTCCCCAGTTCTTCAGCTTCCCCAAAACCTTTTCTAAGTCAAACATTGTTTTAACCTGGCATATGATATGAAATTAAACATTGCACTGTTTAAATCAATGTTTTGTTATTGCATATTCTGCAAACTCAACCAACTGCAGTTCAATATGTACATCATTGCACAGTAATGTGCAATGTGTAAGTCAAGCCTATGTACAGGCAATTGGATAGACAGAATCCTTCCGATTCTTGTCCACATTTAAGTATGTTAATTCTATGATAAATTCTAGCAAGTTTGAGACATGATTCAATTTAATTTTAAGCTATAATTGTCCTAAATAATAATGAATTGTGCATTAAATACCAATGTGTCTTATCTAAGAAGAAAGCTCCATTTGCGCAGAGGGATTTACGATGGGCCTTGAGAAGGCTTTCTAAACTTGTATTAATATGCCCTATAACAGGGGTGGCAAACCTATGGCACGCGTGCCAGAGGTGGCACTCAGAGCCCTCTCTGTGGGCATGTGCGCCATGCCCCGGAGTTGGCAACTGTCCCTCTTCAACCAGCCGCCTGCTAACTCACCAAGGCCCCATGTGGCCGGATGCATCCCAGTACGGCAGGTTTCCTTTCCCCCTATCCCATCCCTCCTGGCCTTGCATGCTTTCCTTTTCCCGGGCACGACCCACTGCATTGCCTCCTCAGAGGCGGCTTCTTTGAACTGCTGGCGATGGGCTGCAGAGCCCCAGACTGTGCCAGTCAAGGGGCTGGCAGACTGTGGCTGCAGTCGGACACTGTCAGCCCCCATGTGTTCGCTGGCCTCTGTGTGTGGGGGCCAATGGTGTCAGACAGCAGCCGCCCCAGCCCTTGCCTTGCCCTATGGCAATGGCACCCCCACCCTGCCTTGCCTCACCCCACAGGATGAGCCTCCTGCCTACCACCCCACCTACCAGAGACCCCCTGGATCTCCCCCAACCCCGCCAACCCCCACAGGTGTCCCTCCCCACAAGCAACATTGAGATGACCACACCCACCTTGGCCACACCCACCCAATCTGCCATCACCACCACGGCCATGCCCACCTGGCACCTGGCAATAAATAAGTGGGTTTTGGGTTGCAGTTTGGGCACTCAGTCTCTAAAAGGTTCGCCATCACTGCCCTATAACAATAAAGTAGACTTCCAGGAAACTCTGAAGTATAAGTTTATTGACTTACCCTACTTTGAAGGACTGACCATCTGCAACCTATCCATTCTTCAATATTGATCTGAATCTCAAAAGCAAATTTATAGAGGGAAATTTAAAGGTTTAGATAGGGAGGATGATAGTTCAAAATCTCTGCTGCATCAGTAGAACTTGTGGATTTAACTATTGGTGTGCAGAGCAAATCATGAGTATATAATAATGTATTTGACTCTGTATTGTCCTCTTCCCCATGGACACGTATGGATTCAACGGAGCAATATTGACAAATTCCCTAATTCTTTCTCTGATTATATCAAGAGAATCTGAGCCCCAAAAAGGGAGAAACAAGGTATGAAATGTTCAGTCCTATGGCAATCCTGTGATCCCTTTGTTCAAGGCTTACCATTGTCAGTGCAAGTTCTGTTAGTTTGTTTCATGCCTTAGTCTGAAAACCAACCAAAATGCATGGGGTAATAGGAATAGCTAATGAAAACTCTCTGTCTTCAGATTTGCTACCTCAACAAAAGATAGTGATTGCTTTTGCAATTAAATGATCAAAATCAGCAGGAGGCAGGTGGTCCTTTTGAGAACAAATGGACTACCTTCCTCCTGCTCACAAAATACCATATTTTTCGCACCATAAGATGCACTTTTCCCCCCCCCCAAAGTGTGGGGGGGAAACGAGGGTGCGTCTTATGGTCCAAAGGTGATCAGTATGGCCAGCCCCAACCTCCACAAGTGGAAAGCAAGGGAGATTGCCAGGAGCGTGAATCGGCACGTGCTGAGAAATGCTGATCTCACGCTCCTTCAATCTCCCTTGCTCGGTTTCAGCTTCCCTTGCTACAAGAGAAAGTAGGCTGAAACGGAGCGAGGGAGATTGCCAGGAATGCGAATCGGCCGATCTCGCACTGCTGCAGTCTCCCTCGCTCCGTTTCAGCCTGCTTTCTCTTGTAGCAAGGGAAGCTGAAACCGAGTGAGGGAGATTGCAGCAGCGCGAGATCGGCCGATTCGCGTTCCTGGCAATCTCCCTCGCTCCGTTTCAGCTTGCTTTCTGCAAGAGAAAGCCAGGCCGCAGGGCCCCCTCCGCAGGTACTGCTCTAACACGGAGAGGGAAGGACAAAGAGGGAGGGAAGGAAGAAAGGAAGGAAGGAAAGAAGGAAGGGACAATGGGAGAGGGAGGGAGAGAGAGAAAGAGAGAGAAAGAGAGAGAGAGAGGGAGAGGGAGAGAAAGAGAGGGAGAGAGAAGGAGAAAGAAATAGGGAGGGAGAGAGAGAGAAGGAGAAAGAAAGGGAGAGAAATAGAGGGAGAGAGAGAAAGAGGGAGAGGGAAAGAGAGAGGGAGAGAAAGAAAGGGAGAGAGAGAGAAAGAGGGAGAGAGAGACAAGGAGAAAGAAAGAGGAAGCGAAATAGAGGGAGAGAGAGAAAGAGGGAGAAAGAGAGGGAAAGAGAAAAATAGAGAGGGAGAGAAAGAGGGAGAGAGAGAGAGAAGGAGAAGGAAAGGGAGGGAAATAGAGGGAGAGAGAGAAAGAAAGGGAGGGAAATAGAGGGAGAGAGAGAAAGAAAGGGAGGGAAAGAGAGGGAAAGAGAAAATAGGAAGAGAAAGAGGGAGAGAGAGAGAAAGAGGGAGAGAGAGGAGAGAGAAAGAAAGAGGGAGGGGGAGAGAGGGAGAGAAAGAGAAGGAGAGAGAGAAATTAAATTAGTAACATGTTTGTTAAGTGAATCTGGTTTCCCCACTAACTTTGCTTGTCAGAAGGTTGCAAAAGGCGATCACATGACCCTGGAACAATGTGACCATCATAAATATGAATCGATTGCCAAGTATCCGAATGTAAATCACATGACCCTGGGGATGCTGCAACGGTCATAAGTGTGAAAAATGGTCATAAGTCACTTTTTTCAGTGCCGTTGTAACTTTGAACAGTCACTTAAGTGAATCATTGTAAGTCGAGGACTACCTGTACTTTTATCATTTTTTTTCCTTTTTTGGGGGGGGGTTTCAAGTTTTTGACACCTTGCTGGGCAACTGGTGGTACTCGGACATTGCCTTGTCCTAAAAGTGGTACAATGGATGAAAAGGTTTAAAAGCCCTGTTTTAGTATACCGGTACTATTTGGTTCAGAATATTTTTTTCTTGTTTTCCTGCTCTAAAAACTGGGTGCGTCTTATGGTCAGGTGCGTCTTTTTGGTCCAAAAAATACAGTAGCTAGTCAAGCTCCTTGGTGGCAAGAGATTCTTCAGTTAAACTAAGTAACTGGGTGGATTCAGAATGTAACAGATGGTTCCTTGATTATTAGGCCTTAATCTGTTTAACAATCAATTCCAGCACCTTAAATTGTGCCCAGTAGTAGAAAAGAACATAAGTACTTTTGTTTCTACTTGGAAACCACTTCTGGACTTTGTGCTTCAGGTGGAAAAAAGTGATACTATGATAACTTGGCCCTTTTATGACTTATGGACTTCAAGCCCCAGAATTCCTCAGCCAGGCATGCTGGCTGAGGAATTCTGGGAGTTGAAGTCCACAAGTCATAAAAGGGCCAAGTTTGAAGACTCCTGGATTAGACTGATGTGCCAATACAGAAATGGCTAATGCATACTACTATAGAAATGTAAAAAGTTGAGATTTGATTTTAATGTCTGATTTTACTGCAATCGAGAGAGTCAGAAGTAATGCCTTTTGTTTCTTCCCCTCCTTTTCTTCACACCTTCCCCCCTTTTTTCTACTATTTGCTTTTGTATTTTCACATTTTATGTTATAAATGAATAAAACTAATTAAAAAAATTGTGCCCAGTAAGCAGCTGGTAACCAGTGCAATGTAACCAAGGCTTTTCTAAGTCTGATCAGTTCAGGTATGGTCACAATTGGTGGGGCAATAAACATAGTAATACAACCACACTCCTCACTACAGCACTTACAATGACCACAGGGTTTAAGGAATCTTCCCAAAGTTGCTTGTAACCCCATTCAAAACAGGCTTCATTTCAGGTGGAGTCCAGCTTTTTCCTTACCGAGAGCACTTACTTTAATTTCATTTGTTTCTCCCTTATTAGCCCATTATCAAATTTAAGCAAACATTCAGGACAGTGAATGTTTGGGATTGAATGACAAGGGACAGTTAAAGCTGGCTGCTATTAGCTTGTTGAGGTTATCAGGAGACCTTTGAGGGCTTTGGTGCCTATGGACATGAGGATGCTTATTTAAAGGGATTACTTTTTAGCTGACTGATATTCTTGGGGGAGGGTGTAAGTTAGTATTATTTCATATTAGGAACTGAAGAGAAAGGATCATTTTTAGGAATTGCTGATCAGTTGATTCACAACCAGCACCCTAGCAGTTCACCCAACAGAGATAGAGAATTCAAAAACTGGGTTATATCTACCCCACACTTAACACATTATTTTCAGAGGTTCCATATCAAACCTTAATATAAGGCTGCTCTACATGTAATGATCACACTGGACAACAAAGATTTTACTTCTTGAACACATTTCATATATTTTTGGCTGCTTAACACAAAAATAACCTGTAATTTAACCTGTCAAATACCATTTTATAGAAATTGTCTGTTTTTATACAATAGAAATGTATACCTTTCAGTACCTATTGGCTATGCTGCACATATACAGTAAAAGAAACATACAAAAATGGACTGTTGTTGAAACAGCATCCAGTACACCAAGTACAACTGGAGTATCTATGGAGATTGAAAAGAAGTGACTCTCTGCTGCTTGGAATGCAACTCAGATATACCAGGCTTGGTCATACCAAGTAATATTGTTATATATGTGAATGGGACAGCTGTGCAAGAGTCACATTACATGAAAAAGAAATGGCCACTACGAAAGAATTTGGTTCCAGGACAAAAAAATATGGCAGATGAACCATTTGGTTGCCCTGAGAAAAATACTTTTGACTCTGCTTCACATAAAACGTGGACTGATGAAAAATGTCAAAACAATGAACAAGGAAGGTGAAAGGTTTTCTTATTTGAGATAGATGTTTCCCAGAATAACCGATGCCAAGATTAAGGAAGGCATTCTTGTTGGTCCATAGATCAGATATGTCATCAGTGACAAGCAGTTCAAAGATCTGCTAGTGGGGCCAGAGAAAATCACCTGGAAAGCAATCAAGGAGGTCACTGAGAATTTTTTTGACAATCACAGAGCACCAAAGTACATTCAGCTGGTTGACAAACTTCTTACAGCACACAAGATCATGAAGTGCAATGTGGCACTGAAGATTCATTTTATGCATTCACAGCTGGACTTCTTTCCCAAAAATCTAGGTGCAGTCGGTGATGAACATGGTGAGTTCAATCAATGTTCATCAGGACATTGCCACCATGGAAAATTGGTATCAGAGCAACTGGAATCTGTCAATCCTGGCTGACTACTGTTTGGACACTGCATCGAAATGCATTGGACATTGAGTACAAATGAAACCAGCACTTTTGGCTTGTTGAACTCATGCAGCAGGTTGGAAACATTATACATTTATTTATTTATTTATTTATTTATTTAATTTCTATACCACCCTTCTCCCGAAGGACTCAGGGCAGTGTACAGGGCAATAAAAATACAATAAAAATACAATATACAAAAGTTAAAAATAAAATTAAATAGAACTAGCCCATTACAATAAATAATTAAAAATTACTAAATAAAATACCCCAAACCCATTAGACCAGGCCGGCTTGTTCAAATAGGTAAGTTTTCAGATTAAATTAAATACCTTATAGTCATTAAAAATTAATTTCATATTTCTCAAGATTCCTATGTGAAATGGTCATTTTTATATTTGTGTTCAGTTCAAGAGGTCGATTATAATCACCCAAAAATTTTCAAGAAGCATAAATTTGAGGGGGGAAAATATCCAGTGTCATTAAACGCTATTAAAAATGGAATCTTTTGTTTCAGGCTTTCCCATATTCCCTAAGCTATTTAGAAAAGCCATTCACTCAGCCAAATGGATTCCTTATGCTTTGCATTCTTTTCAGAGGTTTCATATCAAACTGTAGAAAGAAAAATCTTCATCAGGGTCCATTCCAAGCCGGGAATAGGCGAAATGGAGACTGCTTTAGAAAGAAGGTTGTAGTTTATTGAAGAGCAGAACCACAAGACATGTGGCTCTGGAAAAGCTGACCACATGTAGCAGGGAGTGGTGGGTTTTTATACCTTCTTGGGCTTTTGTGTTTGGAGTAGTTCTTGTGGCATGAACTTTGACCTGAGGTTCAGTGTGCCTTTTTTGATATTCTGATGGTGGTGGGTTAATCCTATTATGTCCTAAAGGTCATATCCTGCTTCCCTGGGGCTGTGACTGATGGCTATGTCCTGTGTTAGATTTGTTTGGATGAGAGGCTGTTGTTTCTAGGGATCTTTGTCTTTCTAATTCCATCAGCTCTAAGCTTCCTGGCTACAGTCTTTCTGAAAGGATTATCAAATCTGCATTTCTACTAACCTGGTTTCTGCTTAGGGGAGGGAGACTTGGGGCTGTCTTTGCCTAAGATTTTTTCATTATTCCTTTAGGGAAATATAATATTCTGTCCTTTTAATATCCCCCCAAAATATTTCCTTCTCTAGGTGGTTGGGTGCTGACTTCCAACAAAACCTTAATATAAGAATGTTCTACATCATCTGAAGTCACTGCCAGGATCATCTGTGTATTATATGTGATTATCAATACTGTTTAACAAAGATTCGCGAGTCAGCCCTGTTTGACAGCTGACAGCCGCACACACGGTTTTCGTTGACAGCTCCACACGCGGCTACAGTGACAGCTGAGTTTGACAGCTGCACACATGGTCCGCGGGGATTGGAAGGAGCTGAAATGGCGGGAAGCATTCTAAGACAGGGATTGGCTAGCCTCTTGCTGACATCCCTATATAAGGGGGAGATTGTCCCCTTGCTGTTTGTTCCTTTGAGGCAAATGAAAAGAGCTGTTTGAACTTTAAGCCTGCCATCCTCCTTCTTACTGGAACCCGCCGCGAACAAAACAATCTGGATGTTATATTAACTTTATTTTACATTTTCCAGATTCCTCTTGGCTTTAGTAACCCTTGTACTTCCTTGCCCTCTGCAAGTAGCCCTGCCTGATTTCCATCCCACATCTGTTCCAGTGCACTGTGGTGTGCATTCTTTCTTTCTCCAGAAGTTAAGCAAGATGACCTGAGAGGCATTTAATTAAATTATTTACAAATTTGTTATTAATCCCTGTGCAATTAATCAGATACATCTCAATACAGCCCAAAGTTATATCATCTTGTATAAAACATATCCCAGTTCGCAATCCTGCTTGCTCTGGTTGGTTGTTTCTCTCTCTCTCTCTCTCTCTCTCTCTCTCTCTCTCTCTCTCTCTCTCTCTCTCTCTCTCTCTCTCTCTCTCTCTCTCTCTCTCTCTCTCTCTCTCTCTCTCTCTCTCTCTCTCTCTCTCTCTCTCTCTCTCTCTCTCTCTCTCTCTCTCTCTCTCTGTTTTAAAATCCACAACATTATTCTTTGCACCTTCTTTGGTTAAATGATTGACTCTGCACTGCCTGTGACATGTTCTATTTGCTTATCGCTGAAGAGTTTAGATTTTGTGCGAGTCTCAGGAGGAATTCAGGAATGTGTTTCTTTTCGCTCGATTGAAAACAAATGTAGAATTTTACTGAGCTTTCAAAGACTGGTAAGCATCCCATCTGGGAAATGTGGCTCAGATATCAATAGGAGAGGCAGTTTTCTCCTCCCTCTCTTGCTCTAGGTGTCCTTGATTTGAATCCTTGGAGGTTACAATAACTCTCTCAAACCTGAATGAAGCAGCTGCTGTGACGGCAGAGTGAACAATGGAAAACTTGCAATGCACTTCTTAATGAGTCATACTTTAGTTAAAGCAGAGGTGGGTAACTATGGCCCTTTTATGACCTGTGGACTTCAACTCCCAGAATTCCTGAGCCAGCCAAGCCTAGCCAAGGTGCAAAGAATAATGTTGTGGATTTTAAAATAGAGAGAGAGCAAACCAGAGGGAGCAGGATTGCAAGCCATGCTGGTTTAGGAATTCTGGGAATTGAAGTCCACAGGTCATAAAAGGGCCATAGTTACCCACCGCTGAGTTAAAGGATCAGAGAGGATTTCTTTTTCCTTATTTCTAATGGATATTTAGATTACTAGAACAGAACAAAGCCGAGTCTTGAAGAAGTTGCAGAAAAGGCCATCCACCTATTGAAAGAAAAATGAGGTCCAGTTCCAAGCTGGGAGTAAGACACTGGAAATAAAATGGAGGCTAAGATGCTGGAAATAAAATGGAGACTTCTTAGGAAAGAAGGTTCTTGTTTATTGATGAGCAGAACCAACAACAACATGCAGTTCTGGGACAACTGACAAAATGGAGTTGAAAGTGGGTGGGTTTTTATACCTTCTGATTGAGATGCTCCAGCGTTTGTGCAGTGTAGTGAGCCTCATGTCAGTGGTGATGGGTTAATCCTATTATGTCCTAAAGGTCATGTCCTGTCCTTAGAATTTGGGTGGGGGAAATGTAAATTCTTAATCCCATCAGCTGTGAGGCTGAGGTTGTTTTGCTTATGAATACTGTGCCCCAGTCTTTCTGAATGGATTAAAAAACACCTCCGTTTCTAAAGATTGGCCTCCTCAGGTTTCCTGTAGCAGGAAGACTGGGGCAACTTTCTGTCTTTGTTAAGATTTTTCTCCATTTCTCCTTTAGGAGAAATATTCTATCCTGCCCCCTTTTTTTTAAATATCCCCCCCAAATAGTTCATTCTCTAGGAGGGGAGTGCTGACTTCCCACACACCCATTTTATCTGAAAGGACTTTCCTTTCCTTTCTTTGCCTCTCTTTTCAGCACTTCCCCATACACACACAGCACCATGCTCCATCATGATTCTGCTTTTCTTCAGAGCCCTATGAAGCAGGATTTTCAGGTGTTATCGGAATTCAAAGTGTTTGGTGGACTTCTGGGGAAGAACTGGTGATCAGAAGATGGCACCGCTAAAAGCTTCAATTCAACTTATGTGTTGTCTCCAAGTTATGACTGCAATGGAGTCTGCCCATAACAGTTGTAGCTCATGATGGTTGTAAAGGAGGTCAGTGACGTGACCGACCTGATTTTATTACCTATTTTACAGTGGTTTTTTAAGCAAACTCCGGGGTCATTAAGTGAGCCATTGGTTCACTATGGGCACACTTTTGTTGAAAACCAGAAGTAAATGCTGCGTTTTGGCAAAATTATTGTACAATAGGGTCATGTGACCATGTGATACTGAAATAGCCATAAATGTGGCCTGGTTGCCGAACACCTGAAATCCAATTACATAACTGGGGGTAGGAGGGCTTCAAATCCCAGTCCTATGTCCTTTTCAGATAGGTCCATCGGAACTTTAAATTGTCATTAAGTAACCATCATATGTTGAGAACACCATTATTTTTCTTTCTTTGCTATTTTTTTTCTTTTTTTAGTTTGCTTTGTTAATTTTTTTTAGCTACAGTTTTTAATAAAATTGCTATTAAATATGAATGCAAAGTGCTTCATTTATTTATTGGTTTGCTTTTTTAAGCTCTTCCAACAAGTTCAGGTAGTCCTTGACTTACAAAAGTTCATTTCATAACCATTCAAAGTTACAACAGCACTGAAAAAAGTGATTTATGACCATTTTTCACACAACCATTGTGTCACGGTTCCGACAGATGAAACTCTTCAAAGAACTTCGAGGCATTGTTTACCTTAAATAATCTTTATTTGAATAGCATAAGCACTAACATAATCGAAGCCAAAAGCTGAGTTCCCCTCCCCTGAGCACATAGTATCAAAGCACAATTCCCTCCTCCAATTAATAGTCATAAATTGCTAAGCACATTTGATTTGTGCTTAGATTGTAAGCCGCCCTGAGTCTTCGGAGAAGGGCAGGATATAAATGGGATTTAAAAAAAAATCACATTCCCCAATTAGTTTGAAATGCAGGCTTTCCCTCCAGTTCTCCAGCCCGCCAGTTCTTATCATCTCTTATTTCAATAACCTTGGTTCACACACTAGGTTCAGTATTGTTATGTCTAGCTGAACTCTCATGCACATTCCTCCCCCCAGTATTATCTAACACTAGCTCTAAGAGTAAAACAAAAGAAGAAAATGGTTGCATCTCCATCTGTTGTCAAAGCAAAAACATTCAATGTTAGCAGCATTAACACATTGCAGTGTCCCCATTGTCACATGATCAAAATTCAGGTGCTTGGCAACTGACTCATATTATCATGACCCAGGGTCATATGATCCCCTTTTCCATTTGTGAAATTCCTTTTGTACTGAAAGAGCCTGAGGCTCTTGTGCATTTCAGCTGTAAGAAAACTAAATGTCTAGCTAAATGTTTGGCATTTATGAACACCCTCCCCACCCCCCAGCATCAAGGAGAAATGTACTCTGGTTCAGGAGGGAGACTTGAAAGGCCTCTGCCTTTCTTAGTACATCAATTGCAAGTCAGAACTGTGGGATTGGATTGAGGAAAGATTTCTGTATAAAACTAAATCTCTTGGCAAATAAATCAGCAAAAAGCTCAATTTTTTTTTGTTTCAGACGCTAGTCTCAGGCACTGTTTCACGATTATTTCAGTCTTTTCTGCATTTGCTTTTAAAAACTCTTTACTCACATAAAATGCTCTTGCATGCAAAGCATGGCTATCTAAATACAGTATGACAAAAAGGCTTCAGGTTTTGTTTTTTCTTGTTTTTTTTTCTTGCTTAGAAAAATTCTGTCCTTTGCACTGAACAATATATACTGTACATAGTTCTTGACATATTACTAGTATGGAGCCTAGCCATTAAAATTCTTTTTCAATTTTCAATGAAAAAAATATCTAATTTATTTATTTTTATGTTTTTTTCTATGCATGTCAATGCTTTTTTTTAGTTTATAGTATAAAATACAAAAACACAAAAGCAAATAATAGGAAAAATAGGGGAGGGGAAAAGGGAAGTGAAAAGTGTAGAGAAGAAATGAAAAAGGAAAAAAAATCAGTCCAGAGTGTTTAACCACCTAAGAGCTTTCCAGTAAACATCCCCCTAGAAGACTACCCAAAAGTCAAGGGTTTTTTTTCTTTGCAAACAATTCTTGAACTTAGAAATCACAGCTCAGTAAGTATTTATAATTGCAGAAAGTCAACAATTTTTAAAACAAATGTAGTTCTCACTCTATAGTAGATTGTTGTTGTTAGCTGCGAAGTCATGTCCGACCCATCGCGACCCTATGGACCACGTTCCTCCAGGCCTTCCTGTCCTCTACCATCTTTTGGAGTCCATTTAAGCTCACGCCTACTGCTTCAGTGACTCCATCCAGCCACCTCATTCTGTGTCGTCCCCTTCTTCTCTTGCCCTCAACCTTTCCCAGCATTAGGCTCTTCTCCAGTGAGTCTTTCCTTCTCATTAGGTGGCCAAAGTATTTGAGTTTCAGCTTCAGGATCTGGCCTTCTAAAGAGCAGTCAGGGTTGATCTCCTCTAGGACTGACCGGTTTGATCGCCTTGCAGTCCAAGGGACTCGCAGGAGTCTTCTCCAGCAGCATAGTTTCAAAGGCCTCAATTCTTTGGCGCTCAGCCTTTCTTATGGTACAACTTTCACAGCCATACATTGCAACTGGGAAGACCATAGCCTTGACTATACGCACTTTTGTAGGCAGGGTGATGTCTCTGCTTTTTAGTGTGCTATAGTAGATAGCCCAGTGTATTTTCTTTCCTTTTTTCTCAGCTGTTCTCTATTTGGGTAGAAGTCACTGGGGTTCAAAGGAACAAGTTGTTCTCTATTTCTGGGCATCTTGCCAATTTTGGAGTCAATGCAGTAGTTTTATGCTCTAATCCTCCACTAGATGTCAGTAGCTATTCATTTTCCAACTTTTAAAACAAAGAATTATTTTCTTATATTTTCTCTTTCTGATGTAAAATGTTAACAGGTTTCATAATTTTTAGATTTATCCAGACTGTAGTATTATTAACTTCATTAACTTCATTTCAATATATTTCTGTCCCCCATAAAAATTAATTCGCCACTTTTGTCTATGGAAGGGTGGGGGTACATCCTTCTCACTTTGTGAAGATTTTTTTGCTTCTTGGTAATCTTTTCCTGGAAATCAGGAGAGTAAAGAGATACCGTCCAGGGTATGAGTCATCCCTGAGAATTTTCCTCACTCTTCTAAGGCAGCAGGTGTCAGGGGACAGCCCACAATGTCTTGTGCTGTGCTCACCACCCTCTGTAATGCTTTCCTATCCGCGGCTGTCAGACCAGCATACCAAACCACAATACAGTACGAGAGGACGCTCTCTATAGTAGACTACTAAAAGAGGGTCATTAGCCATTGTTCTACCCTGTTCTTCCGCAAGACCTTGAGAAAGTGAAGTCTCTGTTGGGCCTTTCTGGCCACCTGGGTTGTATTAACTTTCCAGGTAAGATCTTCGCAGAGATAGACTCCCAGAAATTTAAAGGAGGAAACTCTCTCCACACAGTCCTCCCCGATGTAAAGTGGGGCAGGTTCCTCCTTTTTCCTCCAGAAGTCTAGCACCATCTCTTTCGTCTTGCTGATGTTCAGTTGCAAGTTGTTTTTGCAACACCATATGGATAGTTTTTGTACCTCCCGGCTGTATGCTGTCTCATCCCCACCTGTAATAAGACCCACTATGGTAGTATCATCTGCGAACTTAATTATCGCAGTAGATGGGTCAGATGATACACAGTTTGTGTATAATGAGTACAGGTAGGGGCTAAGCACACAGCCCTGTGGCGAGCCAGTGCAAAGCTTCAGGGGGGTGGATAAAACAGACATGACCCTTACTGTTTGTAACCAGTCCCTGAGAAAGTCTTGAATCCAATCGCAGATGGACGGGGAAAATTTCAAGTCAGTCAGCTTTTCGATGAGAGTGCTCGGCAAAATGGTGTTGAAAGCCAAGCTATAATAAACAAAAAGCATCCTGACATAGCTTCCAGGTTTCTCAAGATGACTTGCTACAGAGTGTAAAGCAGTAGCTATAGCATCGTCTGTCGACCTGTTCCCCCTGTAGGCAAATTGATGTTTATCGAAATCCAGTGGGAGGCATGTCCTGAGATGTTGGAGAACCAGTCTTTTGAAGCATTTCATGACTACAGACATTAATGCAACAGGTCTGTAGTCATTCAGGCACTCAACTGCAGTTTTCTTTGGGACTGGGACAATGGTAGCTGCTTTCAAGCATGATGGTACACATGCTGTTTGCAAAGAGATGTTAAAAATCCTTGTCAGGACCCCTGCTAATTGGTTGGCACAGTTCCTAACCACTATCCCCAGCACCCCATCTGGGCCTGCGGCTTTGCTGGGATTCACAGCCTTCAATACAGTTCTCACTTGGTCTTCAAATAGGGTGAGTTGCTGAAAATCAGAAGGCTGGCCAGCAGAGGCTACGGGGTCTGGTCTTTCCACCTCGTAGCGAACAAAGAAGATATTCAGCTCCTCTGCCAATGAGGCATTGGTGTTAACCGTGCTCCTTGAACTGCCCTTGTGGTTGGTTAAGTCAGTGTTTTTCAACCACTGTTCCGCGGCACACTAGTGTGCCGCGAGATGTTGCCTGGTGTGCCGTGGGAAAAATTGAAAAAACACTGACCTAGGAGACAGCGGTGAGAGGAGGAGGAGGAGGAGGAGGAACAGCCACGGGCGGAGCGGCGCTGCAAGACTCTCTGGCGGGGAGCGCTGGGCACCGGAGCCTTGGCTAAGCTGACGGCCCTACTTCGCTGGAAGCAAAAGCCCGGGAAAAGAAGTGGGCTCGACCTCTCTAGGCACCAGGGCTCAACGGCAGCGTAGCTCCGCCCCCTTCTCTGGCTTCGGAGGGTCTCTTGCTGAAGAGAGAGAAGCTGGGGAGAGGCGACCGGCTCGCTTATCGGAAGAGGACGGACGGGCGGCCAGCCCGGCTCGCCTGAGCTGTCGCGTGGTTGGTTGCCTGCAATGTTCGAAAAAGCTCTTCTTCCCCAGCACGTGCCGCTTACTCCTTACTCCCCGCGCGGCTGAGGATGCGAGACTCCCGCCTGGTCGGCTGCCTGGCTCCGCTTTCTTTGCTCGCCACGACCCCTCGCCCCAGCCCAAAATAGAGGGATCTGACCGCTTCGCTCTTGGAGGCTTCGCTTGCGTCTGAAAAATTACATGGCTGATTTTTTTTTAACCTGTCCTTTTGATACGTTGCATAATAAAATGTCCTTTGGACCAAAGCAATTAAAAACCTTTGGAGAGCCGCCCTGCCCTCCCTGTCCGTCGCAGAGGAGGCGAAGGCCCGACTGGCCCCGCCGGCCCTCCCGCTGCTCCCGCGCTTCTGCCGGCCCCCGAGGCGCAGTGTTTCCCGGGCGGCAGGCAGCGCCGGAGGGCAGCTGCCACCCCGCCACGGCCGGCGCCCCTCCTGCTTCCCCCCCCAGGCCTTGAACCTCTCCCATTGGGCGCAGGGCGGGGCAGCTCCACCCGCCGCCTCTCACTGTCGGCCGAGGCGCGCTCGGCCCGGGCTCCCGGTCCCTCTTCCCGGCCGGCTTCCCGCCCTGCCCCTCATGGAGCTGGACTGGGCGTGCAGCCTCTCGGTTTGGCTGCTTTTCCTGGGCAGCCTGGCGGTGCGGCTTCTGCGCTCTGACCTGTTGCTGAGCCAGCGGCTGCTGCTGCGCGTAGGGCTGCTGGCCGTCCTGCAGGCACTGGGCCAGGCCGTCCTGCCGCTGCCCCTCAGTGCTGCGCTCACGGCGGCTGCCTGCTGGCTCATCTCGGCCAGCATCGCCCGGCGGAAGCGCATCCCCACGGGGGGAGAGCGGTGCTGGTGACAGGTGAGTGCGGTGGGCGCGAGGCCCTCCCCTCGGGCCAAGAGCCGACCGGCAGCGCTGCCTTCGCGTGGGGAGAGCCGCCCGACGCTCCCGCCCAGCCGTGTCCCGGAGCCACACCGGAGATAGCTCGGTTGCGCGGGGCGGCCCGGCTTTGCAAGAACGGGGACGCTCGACTGATTTATGTTTTTTTCCGGCGTATAAGATGACCCGGCGTATAAGACGACCCCCCAACTTTTGAGATGATTTTCATGGGTTAAAAAGTAGTCTTATACGCCAGAAAATACAGTAATAATAATAATAATAATAATAATAATAATAATAATAATAATAATAATAATAAGAAGAAGAAGAAGAAGAAGAAGAAGAAGAAGAAGAAGAAGAAGAAGAAGAAGAAGAAGAAGAAGAAGAAGAAGAAGAAGAAGAAGAAGAAGAAGAAGAAGAAGAAGAAGTTGGAAGGGACCTTGGAGGTCATCTAGTCCAACCCCTTGAGAACACAGGCCATCCTCGACTTACGACCGTTCGTGTAGCGACCATGGGGAGGTCCAACGGTGCGGAAAACGGTGGAGTGCCTCGTGATTTTTTTCATGAAACAAGTGTGCCTTTGCCCAAAAAAGGTTGAAAAACACTGGGTTAAGTGCTGCAGTCCCTGCCACACTTGCCTCAGATTGTTGTCTCCTAAGTGGTTCTCCACCTTGTGTTTATATTGCTGTTTCGCCATCCTAATGCCTCTTCTGAGATTTGCCCTGGCCTCTCTGTATGTGTCCCTTTCCCCTGCCTTAAAGGCAGAATCCTGGGCTCTCACTGTCATTCTGCGATCATTGGGGGGGGGCTCCTTCTTCGTCGCCTCTCTGGGGCAACTGTAGACCCATTTAGGGTCCCCTGGCAGGGCGAAACCAGCTGTGGGATGCGGAGCCCCGCAATCCATCGGCCATGTCACTACGATGCAAGACCGGAAGTCTCCCAAATTCCCTTCCAGTCATAAGTTGAAGACTACCTGTGTGGGATGTTGGTTTTACAGAGCTGTAGACAATCCCTTAGTTAACCCTAATTCAAAAGCCCTCTAAGGACATATTTATGAGAACTCACTACTACCATCTGGCAACAGGACAGTTCGCCACAGGGACAACTTGCCATGGGCCTGGGCCTTCTACTCTGGGTTCCAAAGTTGCCTAGGTTTAAGAGAGGCAAAAAAACTTTTTTCCCAAAATCTTTATTGCCTTGCCTTTCACTGCCCCGCCCTACCCCCAAAGGTAGCTAAGCATGAGTCATTTTTACACACAGAGAGAAAGAGAGAGAGAGAGAGAGAGAGAGAGAGAGAGAGAGAGAGAGAGAGAGAGAGAGAGAGAGAGAGAGAGAGAGAGAGAGAGAGAGAGAGAGAGAGAGAGAGAGAGAGAGAGAGAGAGAGGTTATTCCAAGTTTGGGGACTTTTATTCGCATCCGGGCTGCCAAGCTGCCAGTTTGTGCCCGGGCTTGAGGAGGACCTCTCCTTCTGCATGCTGCACTGGACCCTGATGGCTCCCAGGCAGGGAGAGGGGCAAGCAGAGACAGTGACAGGGCAAACTTGCTCCTGACAGCCATCACACTGAAGCTCAATTTCCAAACACATCATCACCTTGCTTTCTACTGCCACCCCTTCCCCAAAGGTGGATTAAGTGAGAGTCATTGTTCTGGGCTAAGTCATCCTGTCATTGTCCCTGCTTGCCCCTCTCCCCACCCAGGAATCATCAGGATCCAGCCATCAATTCGTCAGTCCATCCAACTGTCTGCCTGTCTGTCACATTTAGTGTATAAGACTGCCCATCTCACAGAAGCAACTCTGGATGGCATAAAAAAATTATGTAGGAGGTCATTCCTATCTATTACAGACTGTAGGCTTTTTGAAGCAACCATGAACCTACTGTCCTGCTCCTTCTTGCAAACCTATGGATACATCCTTAAAAATTAGAGTTACTGCAAAATCTCAGACAATCCAACACGATAGCTCTATAAAAGAGCATCCTTTTTTTTTTTTTAGCAAGACCCAAGTTTGATTTAGGAAGAGAACCTGTGGGAATGTCATCTGTGTTGATTCCCAAAGATCAAACACACACATAATCATCTTGTCTCCCCTTTCTGCAGCCGAACATAAACAATAACCCCAGTGCTTTTATGTTGAATCTGAGAACATATTTGTTGTTGTTCCTGACGTATGACAATTGCTTCAGAGATATTCCTCTGTGTCGGTGCTTCTCTGAGAGAGGATGAGACTTAACAGGAACTTCAAAAAACCATGGTGATTATTTAGGGTATCCATCAAGAAAAAATATCTCTTTTCAGGAATGTGTGTTCCACTAGATTAGGGTTATTGATCATTCGCTCGCTCCTCAAGTAGTCTACAGATGATTTTAGAAATCTAAAACTATTCCTCTCTTTTGTCTGGTGTTATTACCACTACAAAGTATAATTTAATTAGTAGACAACAAGGATGCATTCTAATTGTTCTAATAAATTATGCTAAGTCTTTGCACATGTTATTAAACTTTAATAAGAAACCAATGAACAATAAAAAGCCTGTTTCTATTGTGTGTTTATAAATGTACTCATATATGTTACACATGTGCATAAATACATGCACCTACACACATGCAAACCTTTTGATTAAAAACATAACAAGGCAAGCGGAAAGTCTTAGTATTTATTTGAGCAAATAGTTTTGGAAGACATCCTCTGAACTTTGGCACCAGGTCATAAATATCTTTGGGGAGTCTGTTGTAACATCAAACAGTTGGTAAGCAATGGGTTACTTGTACTCCCCATCCCCATTTTTCTCCTGAAATTCAGAGATGTTTCAGAACTGATTAATAAGGATGGGATTTGTTTTAAGTAGGAGAAGTAAAACATACAAGTCTTTGTATGTGTCCTGGGCTGCTCTACTGTTATGATAGTCTTTCATTGCTGTGCAATACCAGTTTAGTAATGGTAGTAATACACAGTTGCAATTTATTTATTTAGTGCTGTTTAATTTACTTTCATCCTTTATTACCATGTATTTAATCCCAGTGTAGTACATCAACCTCTCTTAGACAGTGATAGATTTATTGCTTAGCATGTGGTATTCTTGATATATTGCCTCTCAACATGGTGGCATCATTTAGCTTCAGGACTAATAATCCATGACTGATCCATTCACATTGAATTTAACCAATCGGTTGTATTTTGAAAAGCACCATGTGGGGTAATAAAACTATAAGTGAATTACTCATCATGCAAATGTATTACTATTTTAAGGGACTACCAAAAATGGATGTTGTGAAAGAACTGTGAAGAATGAAAGGAACTGAATTTTAGTATATCCACAAAATGAACTGTTTAAAAATGTGGGTTTCTTTTCTTTTTTTTTAAAGTAATGATGTCATTGACATAGGCCTCATGAACTATTAAAGCCCTTAATGAGACTTGGTCTCATGTAGTCTTCTTTTCCTGTCTCCACAGGAATACTGTTGGTTTTTGGCAAAAAACATGATAAATTGCTGTCCTGTGACACTGTAAACTGCTGTAAATATGGGCCGGTTGTCAAACACCCAAAATGCAGTCATATGACCATGGGGGGGGGGAGATGTTGGAACTTTGTAAGCAGATCATAAGTATTTTTGGGGAGGTCTGTCATAACTTTCAATGGTTTCTGAGCAACTGATCATAAGTCAAGAATATTGGTACTCCCTTGCTTCTTTTGAAATCTTTCAAATCTATGACTAGTTTTAAGTACTGAACGGATGCTAATGTGGGTGCCAATCAAGGTCTCAGGAGACACAATTTCATAAAGGGGTGCTACTGCAGAAAGAGCTCTCCCCCTTATAGAGAGCCCCCTTACTTCCTTTGATGGAGGAAGGCTTGGAGGAAGGCCTCAATAGAAGATCTTATCTAACCTGATCCTAAACTATAGGATCATCTAACTTCTTTATCTAACCTGATCCTAAACTATATTGGACTTTAAAGATCAAAGTTAACACATTGAATTGGGTCTAGAAGGCTGCATAGAAGGCAAAGAAATAACACAATATGGTTGATCAATCAATCCCAGTGAGCAATCTAACTGCTTCGTTTTGAACTAACTGAATGATCTGGACTATTTTCAAAGGGAGCCCTCCAGATAATGCATTGCAATAATCCAATTGGGAAGTCACTAGAGCGTGAATAACTGTTGTGAGGCTGTCTCTGTCCAGGTAGATTGGTAAATTCACTGAAGCTGAGAAAAGGTACTTCTGAAATGGGCAAATCTATTTTTAGGGGTGGCTACTGCAAAGGGGAGATCTGCAGGTATTTGAGTGCCATTTTCAGGTCTAAACCAGCAGTTCAAATTGCACCGAGAAGTCTATTGAAAGAAGACATTCCGCCTGAACCACAAGTTTGTCGTGTTCTCAGTGGAAAGTGCTGCTTAACAAACAGGATGCACATTTTGTACCCAACTGCAACTCCTGTGTGGGGTTCATCTTCATCTTGTTTTTATCCCATCCAGACCCTAACCGTCATGAAAAAAAAACTTTGAATGCAGTTCGGCCCAGTAGACCATAGTATGGGGCTGGACATGGTTTTGGTGGTTTTATCTGGCTAGAAACCTAGAGCTGTGCGTTCTTGTCCCACCTTAGGCAGGAAATGCAGTTTGATGGTTTTGGTCCAATCACCAGAAGACTAAGTTCCAGTCCCACTTTAGGCATGAGAGCTGACTGGGTGACTTTAGGCCAGTCATTCTCTCAGGCCAACACGTCTCACAGGGTTGTTGTTGTAGGGAAAAGAGAAGAAAGAAGGATATTAGGTATGTTCACTGTCTTGGGTTATTTATAAAAAATAATAAAAGCAAGATATAAATAAAGGTAAGTAAATTAATTAATCCCCATTGAAACCAGAGTAGCAATGTAAAATTGGGTACCATCAGCGTACTACCATAAAATGTAGATGCAGAGATACAGTGATAAAACAAGTTCCAGAAAGATTTGAAAATTATATGCATGCACAACACACATAGAAATGAGTCTCCATGCAATTACCATGGAAGAAAGCAGTAGCCATATCTGTATTTCTTAAGTTGAAGTTGAATTAAGAAATAAACTTTTACAGGTACAGCTTAACTTCTTTTATATTATATACGGTGCACTTCTTGTTTTTATTTTAACTCACATTAAATGAGATTATTCAAGCCAATAATATGATGATTTGACACTGCTCAGGTGGGTAGTTGTAATTTCAGCATGTGAGTTTCTTAGCTATTTGTTTTTTATTGAATTTGTGGGCAATCTTTCTCTTACATAGTAGAAATATGAGAAAAATAGAAGTAGTCAGGCAAGTGAAGAACATATTAAACAATATAGGTGTGTGGGAGGAGTGTGTAGAAGGGAATCGTAGATGAAATTAATTCCATAGCCTCCAGAGATAGGTAGCTATTATCAGCATGTGTGATTAACTATACTTGAGTTACTTGAAGACTATCCCTCTAAAGTAAATTTCTGTGGACTCCACTGAATATATGGCCTCCACATTTGGTAGATCAATCTCATATATTTGTTGCCTTGGATGATCCAGAATCAGTGGCTGTTTCAGAGTGGCGCACGATAAGTATTTATATAAACATACTGTACATTGCACTTAATGACTGAGTTAATACATCACACTTGTTTATCATGTTTTGCCACACTGGCTTCTGTTTTCATATCTTACTCTCATAAACTTCACCTATTGCAGCAGTTACAGCATACATGTGGCTAAAGCAAGCCTAAACAACCCACATTGTATTGCAATGTATGAGGCTGGCTTTATAAGGCTGATTTTGCAAGCTGTTGTTCTTTATTTTAAGTTATTAGAAGTTATAAAAGTAAATCTTTATATTCTTTTATTGAGAATTAAGAGCATTCACTGATCCCGTGTTTTCAATCTTGTCATTTTGAAGGTGTCTAACTTCCTTAAATTTATTCATAAACCATTTCTGAGAATAGTTAGCAAGGAAAGTGCACAAACTTAACGACCCTGAGGGGCCCCAATATGCAGCTAGAGCAAAATGGTCAATGACCCTGTCTCCCATATCGCTCTCTTGCAATCTCTCTGTGAGGAAAAAGAATCACTATAAAGAGAAACAGTTTGGGTGATCTCCTATCATTCTCTTTAATCCAGAGAAGATCAAAGGGAAACAATCTACTTTGATTCCTTTGTACAAGACTGCAAATTGTCAGCTTCACTGTCAGTGGAGCTGTCTCCTGCCAGCCAACTCTGCCCGGAAGCTTCTATACCATAGTCTACTTTGATAGGACATACAATGGTAATGAATAAGCACAAACACTACATTTTTCAGAGGGTAAAAAATGGGATATAATGGCTTTCTGTATTTCATTCAAAATATTGGTCACTTTTTATAGAGAAAGATAAATATAGATTTTTGGAATCTATGTTTTTCACATGAACATTTTAGATGCATGAAAGACACATTTGTACAGTTAAGTTGTACACTGTTGTCAGAAGCAAACAAAGATTATTTTTGTAGCACCTTTATAAATCTAAATATAATAGACCTCAAGAGGAGGAAAATATTCCTTACAGTCATTAGCATTTGATCATGTAAATGCAGGAATAGTTTTAACTGTCTTTAGAATGTGTTTGATTGATGCAATGGGTTTCAACAGCCCCATTGGGACATCTATCTTAATTCATTTTCCATGTCAGTGCTGGAATAGAATCTGTCACCAGTCTCTTGCCAGTAAGTAAATGCCAAAGCACTGCAAAAGCATTTATTTTCAAAATGGAAATTTTAGGAGTTTTCAGCTCCTAACTTTCTCTTTATGATACCAAGTCTTTTGGTTTGGTTTGGTTTTTCAATTGGAGTAGACATATTTGATGTTTGGAATTAAGCTGCTTTTTTTTTAGTTCTGGCAGTCAGTCTTGAAAAATGATGATAGTAATGAATCAACTATAGAGCTCCCTTAGATGATATATATCATTTGTTTGCCTGTGTTCCTCAATTTTGCTTCTACTACTTTTTGCCTTCAGGTACTTTTGGCCACCAAATGAGAAGAGAGCACTCACTGGAAAAGACCCTGATTTGGGAAAGATTGAAGGCAAAAGGAGAAGGGGAATGCAGAGAATAAGATGGTTAAATAGTGTCATCAACGCAGTGGGCATGAGTTTCAGCAAACTTCAGGAGACAGTGGAGTATAGGAGACCTGGTGTGCTGTGGTCATGGCAGAGGTCTCCAATCTTTTGAGCACCAGGGACCGGTTCCATGGAGTGCATTTTTTCTGCGGACCAGAGCGGGAGTGGTTTCATGTACCGCCCTGCTCAAAGGCAGGGGTGATGCTAGCTCTGGCAGGATGCTCCGTAGGTGGGGTGGCGCTAGCACCGGCAGGACGCTTGGCGGGCGGGGCAGCGCTAGCACTGGCGGGATGCTTGCCACTAGCGCGAGTGTGGGGGTTGTGAGTGCATGTTCATGTGTGCGTGCACTGGCCATCCCTTCACATGGCCCAGTGGCCGAGCAGCTGTGGCCCGGTAGTAGGCTGTGGCCCACAGATTGGGGACCCCTGGTCCATGGGATCACAAAGTGCTGAACATAACTTAGCAACTGAACATCAAGACTACCTGCCTTCTCCTTGTGGATTGTCTTGCTGAACTAGCTTTTCCTCTTTCTTAAAAATTCCATGCCACCTTTTACATCTTACCAAAAGCATGTTAGTTAGGACACATGTAATAGTGTTCAAAGTTTTGACTAAAAGGAATGAATAAAAAGGACTTTCCATTTACAGGGAAAAAAAGTCTATTTGCAGAAGGATGCTTTTGAGACATGGAAGGTTAACCTCCTATAAGCACAATTCTCCTTCCTTCCATGAGCCAAACATGCCGGATGAAACCTAAGAATAATTTGCCTCTGGAAAAAATATTGAATGCAATCCATTATATTGTATTGGTTCTCAGGTGATTGTGGAGATGTATTAAGATTTTCTTTAGGAAGGAACAGCCACGTTTATTAAAAGGCTCATAGAGGAAAACAAAAATTATGACAGATATTAAGCAGGTTAGAGATTATGACATCAAAGCAACAGCATTTGCCAGTGAAAAGTGAAATTACATCCTTCAATTTTCCTTCTTCTCTGTTTCTGGATGCCAAGAGAAGCAAAACTGAAGAGGGCATGAGGGCTCATTACCTCCTTTTTTACAGTTCCTTTTTTCATGAGTTTATTGTAATATAAATCAGAAGGGAAGGATGAAAGAAGTGTAAAGTAGAAAGAAAAAAAACGTAGCTCTTTTCAGCACAGTAAAATAGAAGGTACAGTTACAGGCTCAACGTTTTGCTTTGCATTGCTGATAGATACAAGCCATTTCTATAACAACAAAGTTAATCTAATCATCAGAACTTAATTTCAGATTTTCATTTTTTTTCCTGTTTCAAGTATAGTCCAGAAGCAGTTTCTAAGTAGAAACAAAACTGGATTAGTTTATCTCTTTAATCAAAACAATTTGCTTTGCCATCTCTGCCAACTCTAGCACTTTTTCCATCCATTCTTCCATTGTGGAAATTGATATGTCTTTCCTTTATTTTTTCCCCCAGTTCCTCCAAGATCAAGATAGCCAGGATATCTGCTGTCTAGTTTCTGATACAGGACTATTTTCTGCTCTTCTATCTACGACCAACTTTGCTTTCTCCACTAAAGCACACGTCGTTCCTAAGATCCTGGTACAGTAATCTGCTCCAAGAGGTAGGTTTCATTGGTTCTCCTTGCTGAATATGTGCCACAATCTCCAGAGAACAACAACTTTGTCAACTATGCGTTCCATATAAGAGAACTGTGTCTTTAATTGGAAGAAATGATCTCAACAGAATGTATTTGTGTGCAGGTAGTCCTTGACTTACGACCGCAACCGATCCCAAAATTTCCATTGCTGAGCAAGACATTTGTTAAGTGAGGGTTGCCACAGTTGTTAAGTGAGTCACTGCAGTTGTTAAGTTGATTGTTAAGTGAACCTGGCTTTCCTGTTGATTTTGCTTGTCAAAAGATAGCAAAAGTTAATCACATGACCCCGAAGTCAGAAATACATGCCGGATATCAAGCATCTGAATTTTTGACCCTGGGGAAGCTGCAACAGTCGTAAGTGTAAAAACGGTTGTAAGTCACTTTTTCCCCAGTAAATTTGAACGGTCATTAAACAAATGGTTGTAAGTCGAGGACCACCTGTCTACACAAAGGGCTTCAGATTCTTTTCCTGTGCACTGCAGCTTATCTTCATGTTTCTTTTGTAGTTGAAAAGCAAGAAAAGTAATTCATATTCTTGTGTTAAAATGTCTTGGTATTTATGTTTCAAGTATTTTTTTTTCCACTCCAACAAAGAGATACATTAAAAAGCAGACTCACATTTTCTCCTTCTTCATAGTGGTCTTACTGGAGTGTATCTTAACTATTTAATAGGTAATAAAACAGCTCTTTAACTATATATGCTTAACTGAGTTTCTGCTCTTTGGTGTTGCATTAATTATAGTCATTATACTGACACGAGAAGAATAATGACTTTAATCCTCTCTAACTTGATTCAATATGTTCTGAAGATCCGTTTGGTTCTTTAAGATATTATTTTGGAATTTTGATTTTCAAATTTTATGGTTTTCATTTTACTGCTTTACTATAAAAAGAGGGAAACGGGAAAATGAACTAAGAGATGGAAAATTTAAAAAAAAAACAGAGAAGCGAACAAGCAAGAAACAGAAAACAAAATATTACATTAAATATTGATTGAGTATTAAATATTAATAGGCATTAAATATTAAATCATCCTTTCTTATTTTTAAACACATCATTGAACTTGACCACATGGAATAATATTGATCAGTTCTTTCCATAATATTGATAGACACTGCATAAATCTGTTCATACTCTCTTTCCAGAATGGAAGATAAGTTACAGTTATTATCATTATCTGACTGTCTCCAGGCTGGATAAATCAATAATTATACATATGATAAACCCTAAGGTTTGACTATGTTATTTGAGAATGCATTTATATTTTAAAACCACCCTAGACAACCTGTGACTTGTTGGCTCATAATCTCAGAGATATTTCCTTACCTTACCTAACAGAGAAACAGAATGACTAAGGACAAAAAAACAACAACTTCACAATCAGAATGGCAGCAACATCTGACTTCCTGTAAGCTTGACCATGGTTGACCACTTTCTGGTAGCCAATGGTGGGACCGGTCTACACACCTTACCAAGAACTAAGGTAGAACTGGTCTATCTGTTCTCCAGAGGCTGAAGAAAGGGCCAGTCTACACAGCTCCAGAGGGATAGTGCAACACTGGTTTATTGAACTTTGAGCCGGCAACACAGAATTAAAATTTCAATCCCATAGAAGTCATGGATCCAGACTTTGGGTGTGTTTGAGATATCATAGTTCAAAAATTGTTACCCTATGATGGATTATTTCACCCAGTTAAAGATTGCAGATATGAGAGTTTTGGTAGTATGTAGATTAAATTTCATAATACCTCCTTAGCAACCTAATGATATTAAACCAAATATAAGTAATAATGGAACAAGTTCATATTACCATTAGTGCAGGGATCTTCAAACTTGGCCCTTTTATGACTTGTGGACTTCAATTCCCAGAATTCCTCAGCCAGCATGCCTGGCTGAGGAATTCTGGGAATTGAAGTCCACAAGTCATAAAAGGGCCAAGTTTGAAGACCCCCTGCATTAGTGTGTTATGCCAGCCATTTGTAATATTACATGAGATGACCATGAGTTGTATTAAAATACTTTTTGTGCTCAATGATATCATTAAGAATATAAGAAACATACTTAATAATTTTCAGACTGTTAGATGTTGATTTGTTAATAAAAGGTATTCCAACTGTTAATTCAAGTATTCTTCTATACCACTAGTGATGCTATTTGTTTACTGAAAAAACATTGGATTTAGAATAATTCAAGACACATTCAATTCATTCATTTCAATTCAAAAATTGAATTTAGAATAATTCAAGACACATTCCAATAGTGATCACAGTGTTAAAGTTTTAAATACTGCTAATGCATATGGACCAAATTGGGAAATCAAGAGATGTCTTAACTTAATTTATTACCCTTTCACAGTTTTATGCAATCCAGATTCCTCTTGCAGTAACTCCAGACATTTGAAAACATGACTGGCAAAGAGCTGATATAAAATATTAATACCCCTGTTTGCCCATGATGTCTCCCTAAAGCGATTTATCTGCTATTTTCAAACTGTGATTATCACAGAGTATAAATTCATCATCTGAACAAGGATTGACATTATACTTCCATAAGAGCATCTTCTGGATGTCCTTTGCACATTTAAAATGTGCCTTTTCAAGCAGGAAATGTAAATAATTTAAAGGAAAAAGAGCTATTGCTAAAATGGAGCCAAACTCTTGCCTTAATATCAGAATAATCCCATAATAGCTTTCTAACTGTAATGACTCTTTTGATTTGGTTACTAGCATTCCATAGAGAAATAGAAGTCAATTTATGACTGTATGGACAAAGATAAAGCAGAAAGTGAGGAAAATCAAAACTTCCACTATAGGCTCGAATCAAAGAAAATTGGAAAGCCTGGCTTTGCAGCATCCTGTCACCCTATTATGAGTCCATCCTTTTGTATATGTATCATTTATTTTTATTTTTATTTTTATTACATTTATATCCCGCCCTTCTCTGAAGACTCAGGGCGGCTTACAAGCTTAGCAGTAGCCTTCATTCTATGTATATGCCTGCTTGTTAGGGCTTTCACACACACCCCAAGCGGCATTATTACAAAGTCAGCTTATTGCCCCCAACAATCTGGGTCCTCATTACCTCGGAAGGATGGAAGGCTGAGTCAACCTTGAGCCTGGTGAGATGCGAACCTGCACTAATTGCAGGCAGCTGGTGTTACTTAAGGAGGCATCAGCCCACTGCTCCACCAAGGCTCATGATGGCATATGCTCATATATATACAAGAACTGAAGCTGATAGGGCAACACTGTTTCAGTAATTTTGAGGAAATTCTGTGGACCCCCAAGTTCTGAGATCTCACTTCTGCTTTAAAAGGAGAATCACTGAGAGTGAATGGGTGACCATATAAAATCTATATCATCTATCTGTCTTTCTAGCTGTCTAGCTGTCTCCCCTGTCTGTCCATCTATCTATCTATCTATCTATCTATCTATCTATCTATCTATCTATCTATCTATCTATCTATCTATCTATCTATCTAAAATTTCTTCATCTAACCCAAGATGAAGCCTTCCTCTTATATAAAGTGCTTATGTCTAAACTCTCAAATGTCTCTAGCACTGACTAGTTTTAGCTTCACGGAACTGAAGGGAAGGTGAGAAGCAGCTAAATGAATATTAAAAATAGAAGAGAAAGCTCTACTGGAAATGGGAGAGACAAATCAAACTTCAAATTATAATAGTAATCTTCATAGATACTATGAGTCTTTTGTAAATCAGTGGAACTGCTCTTAGCCTTTATACAGTTTGTTTCCCAGTGTGTGATCTTCCAATTATATTTATGGCAAAATATCTCACACATCATTTGTTCAACTGAAAATTCAAATGTTTATTGCAGTGTGCAAGAGCATTAGAAGTAGTTACTTGAATAAATTAAATGATTTAAGGCTATAGCTTTGAAGAGTCTAATTTTTATGCATTAAATAATTTTTATAATCCAGCACGGAGTGGAGAGAAAAAGTGCATATACATTGTTAGTCATAACATTTATGACCTACAGTACACTGTTTAAATATCAGCAGTCTACCCAGATCCCTTCTGTACTCTAATAATGCCTTCTGTACACAAATGTTTAAATAACATTAAGATTTCAACAGCATAATATTAAGTGATATTATCTATCTTTAATTTCATTTAATGCAGATGGCTATATCATTTGGAACTGCACAGTCTGAATTTTTAGTTTTCCAGATATTTTAATGTTTCCTTGCTTTACTCAGTTCTATTGAAACCATTCGAGTCTTTTCATGTGAATATGCAATTAGGACATTCTAAAAAATGCATATGATGGGAGTTAGTAATTCAGGAAGGCTCCTTTGGGTATTTGGTAATTGTAATTGAATTATTCCCGTAAACCCTGCTATTATTATTCTTTTTTTTTAATGTTACACTTATTGGAGGGAGAAATTGTGGGCATATTAAATAAAATATCAAGATTCCTTACTTTTTCCTATAAGCGTTTAACACAACCTTGATGGTACCTCTGACAAACCCATAGAAACAAATGCAGGCTTACAACTTTTATTGCTCAGCAAAAGCCCTACTTATTCATACATTCACAGACCCATTCATATCTATCCTACTTAAAGCTTAGCTGCCCAGATTAGGTTTGTGTTTCAGAAGCTGCCAAAGCTAGTGAGATGCTAGAGACAGCTTACAGGTGTCATGTATTTGAATTTCAATCTGTGTTACACTTTTTCCAATGTCTGGTCCTGGCAATTATCTGTCATTAATTCTAAAATCTCCACAGCCACACTTCTCTAATGGACTCATAATAGGGTGACAGGATGCTGCAAAGCCAGGCTCCCAAATTTTCTTTAAATCAGGTATCGGTACACAGCATAAAAATTCAGTAGGCTTATTGAATCAAGCCTCCATACATTTGTCCTTTATTATAGTTTTCAGTTCCAGCATAACTAATTAGAGGTAGGCACTGGCAATCAATATAATTTTCCCAACCAATATAAGCAGCAATGCTATTTAAATCAGTAATAAGATAAGTTATTTATTATTATTTATTATTTATTAAACTTATATACCAAGAGTTGTCTCGTTGCGCCTTGATTCCAGTGATTTCCCAGTGAAAAGATTTCCCAGTGAAAAGTTTGAGAAAGAAAGGGCAGGCAAAATGAAGTAAATTATAGAACAGAGAAGCCACTCTTACCTGTCACATGCACGGCTCACATACTTCACACGGAGTTCCTCTTCCTCCTATTTTATGCCTGAAAACACACTCCAACCAGCTGGTCTTCATCAATCTTGTAATAGAATATTGCTACAATTTAGAAGATAGTTTGAGGAGAGGTCCAAGTGTTTAGGGTCAGTTCTGGATCATAGAAGTTTGTGTTCCTGGTAATTTTATCTATCAATCAAACTTGAATTTTATAGTATTTGGTCTTTCATTATTTTAGTCCATCCTGTCATACTGTTAGATTTCCAAGCACCTGGACATTACTGTATAGATCATTAAACTCATCCATCAGGGTCAGTAGAAGAAATAATTTGCTGGGCAAGCCTGAAAGTAGGTTTAATTCCACTCAAATCTGGATTCTTTCTGAATCAGCTAGTCTGCTTTTCTTTTTCTTTCTTTTTCCTTTTTTTTGTAGGTCCAAATCACCCTTCCAACACACTACAGCTGTGACAAATCAAAAATGACACATGGAGTTACTTAAGACTGGTTTCCTTTACTTTATCCTATAGACAGAATCTTGCCAGACAAAAAACAACTCTTTGCATAACTACAGATGTACCCTGGGAATAGCTAAGAACCAGGTTCGTTGTAGAGTTGACAATATCTTTTTCTGAAATAGTTTGCTGTTATGTTTGATTTGGGAAAGTATGGTCTGGACTCACCTGAAATACCTTTTCCATGTGTATAATAGTAAACTGTGATTTGTGTTAATATTCCAATGATTGTGGCACGATTTGGTCATGAACAGTCAACTATTTTATGATTGATTGATTGATTGATCTGAAATGTTGAAGGTGCTCTGAAACTTCACATTCTTAGACCATAGCTGTGATTTTGCAGATTTTAAGATGACCTATAATCCACTCTGCACGATATGCAAGGAACTCATCCTATGTACTGATACCTTTGTCTTGTAAGCCAGCATTCGTTTTTCTGCATTGATGTCTTTTAAGATTTTAAAACAAAACTGTTAATCTGAATACTTAAAATGGACATAGGGAGTGGCTTCCTTCTAATCCATTCCACTCTTATCCAAAGAATATTTCCTATTAGCTGCTTTTCAGCAAGAACCATAGTCAGATCAATCACGAGAGGGACATTTTATTGAACACATTTTAAACCTCTGAAGAAAAAAAATGGAAGTGACGAATGTCAGATTCCACTAGAAAGCAGGTGGTTCAAATAAGTAGATTGTATATGAAGATACAGAATTATGCAACTATTTATGCTTGTGTGAATGACAGTGAATGTGAGTGGTGTAACCATCAGGCTCATCCTTATTTTATATTTCATATGGAAAAACTACAGACAGATGTAAGGGAAGGTTCTAAAGAGACCGTCAATATATTGTAAATCAAGAGAACGTTACATTAAAGCATTACAAGCTGTGTACAGTGTGAAATATGTTAATATCCGATCAACAATTTTCCTTTTTATTTTTACTCTATTGTAGGGGTGCATCACTTAGCTAAAATCTGAATCAAATTTGAGACATGAATGCTGAGACATGGTTCAGTTCGAATTTGAAGTTGGAAGGCAAAAAGATTCAATTTGTTTCAATTTGATATTTGGCTTGATAAAAGATCATATCATAAACTATAATAGGAAAACATGAAAGTGCCTCCAGATGCTTTATTTTTGCTATAGAAAAAATTCAAGCATGCTGAACCCCTTTGTATTAATCATACCACGTATGGACCAAATAAATTCAAGATTTTATGGCAAATACATTTCTGAGATATTTTCTTTGTACCTTATTTCAAATCTTTGTTATGGTGCTGTAGTGTATGCAGCTAACATACACAAGCCAGCAGAACAACAGGAGGCTTGGAGCTGGACAGCTCCAGGCTATAACCGCGAGTGGCGGGAAAGCCTGGTTCAAACAGGTTTGACAGCTCCGGGCTATAACCGTACTGGCGGGAAGCCGAGGTTTAAAGAGATTGGTTACCTGCAGTAGCAGGAAGCCCAGGTTTGAATCCATTGGCTGGCATTCACCTGGGCAGGTATAAAGCATGCCAGCTAAACCCTTGTCCCAAGCAAAAAATCCACCTAGCTGAATAAAGATCTACTACATCTACCTCCCTGGTTGTTTTTGTCTTCCTTGCGACCTGCGATTTTACAGGTGCTCAACCAGCTTTTTGTGCCTTGTTAAAACAAGGATAGCAGGGATGAGCAAATGAAAACACTTGTTGCCTCAAAATTACCTGACAGAACTTTTAGATAACCTTTGCAAAAAGTGTCCTATTCCAAGTTTGAAAATAACACATCCAGAAACTACTTATTGAAAAAATAAAGTTTCCATCTTCCTCTGATTTTTTTTGCTTTTCAGGGTTGATAACCTGTTGGCATGATTGATTCACAGGGCATTCTCCAGGCTAGAGAAGACACAGACAAATAAATGTGAGTGGGTGGAGCTTCAGTTGCAAAATTGTGGACACATCTTGACTTTTTTGGATCCTTTCACCTGCCATTCAACCAATCAACCCATCTCAGGGGTAGCTAACTTTGGCTCTTTAATGACTCATGGACTTCAACTCCCAGAATTCCTGAGCCAGCATGGCCGGCTCAGGAATTCTGGGAGTTGAAGTCCACGAGTCATAAAAGAGCCAAGATTGCCTACCCCTGACCCATCTAGTTTTGACCATAAAGAAAATCTTGAGACTCTCCAAAACCCTTTGAGATTCTCCAGATTTCTTCTCAAATCTCCAAATTCCTTCCAAATGTGCTCAAACAGAATTGTAACTCTAAAATTCACTTTGAAAGGGTGAATCATCCCTCCAGAGCTTCAGTTTACTGACATTTACTATATCTCTGTTAAGAGTTTTCACAGAGCTTTGGGGAAATGGAAGTTTTATTTTTACAGAATTTGGGAAACTGAATCTTTTAGTTTATTGATTAGGCAAAACTGATAAGAGGAATATTTGTTATCCTCTAAGAATTAATGCAACATTCAAATGCCAAGACTCACAAAGTAATCTGGGGGAACATAAAATCACCCTTGCCTTTTACAGAATTATTTATAATTTTATTTTTATTAATGTTTAAGGCAAACATTAACCACAGCCATATTACATTGTGCTATGGTTTCAGTAATGATCATCCACCCACTTAGTCCTCATCATAAAACATCTGGTGATGTACCCTGCTGGTTTCATTCAGCCAAGGCTTTGTGTGAATTTTTAAAAGTGCTCCACTGCAGAATACTGTTTTTTGGGGTAGGGGACTGAACATATTGTTAACACATTTGGGATCTGTTACATGATTGTCAGCTGCAGGCACTACTTCACAATACAAATGGGCAGTGAGTGAGTCACTTAATTAAAAAAGAAAGAAAGAATGCGCAGATGAACATATTTCTGATGTTAAGCTCTTAAATCTGAAGCTGAAACAAAGCATATTGTATTTGGAGCAAGATAAGTTGCCTCTCATATACATGGAATAATTAAGACAATCTGCAGCCAAAATTAAATGTAATCAAAATGTAACGCCTCCCTCCACTATCGCAAATCCTGCTATGCCACTTCATTGTGGTGGTGATTGGGGTGTTCTTGGGAAGGAAAAGCAAAGAATGCTGGGAGTGCAGGCCAAGAGTATAAGCTACCAACAGGGCAATCAAAGACATGAAAACATTCCAGATGCCCAGTTAAAAAAAGCAGGTGCTTGTATCAAGCAGCAGCAAAAAGGAAGATGCTGGAAGTGGACCATCACTTAAAGACATCATTTCATACTGTGTAGGAAGAAGGCAATGGTACTCAGCCAACTACATGGATGGAGAAAGTAAAGTGTGGGAAGTCAGCCCCCCTCCAGAGAAAGAAATATTTTTGGAAATATTTAAAAGGCAGAATATATTTCCCTAAAGGATTTTAAAAGCAGAAACCAACCTCGCCCCCAAGTCTTTCTGTCCCAAACAGAAACCAAGTCTGCAAAATGCAGATGTGATAATCTTGTCAGAAAGACTGGAGTCAGGAAACTGGGATTAGGAAGAAAGATCCCTAGAATCAACAACCTCTCACACCAAAAATCTAAGAGTCATCAGCCACAGCTCCAGGGAAGCAGGATATGACCTTTGGGACATAATAGGATTAACCCACCACCATAGAATACCAGAAAGACACACTCAGACTCAGGTCAAAGTTCATGCCACAGGAACAACTCCAAACAAAAGGATCCAGAGGATATAAAAACCCACTCCCTACATGTGCTCTCTCTCTTTTCTTCCAGAGCCATCTTCCTGTCTGGTTCTTTTCTTCAATAAACTACAACCTTCTTTCTAAAGCAGTCGCCATGTTGTTTATTCCCAGCTTGAACCACTAAGGAAGAACTGAGGATCTTTTGGCGTGCTGATGGTGTATATGATGTAGTTAGATTAAAGACTTCTGGCCATCCAGTTTCTGATGTTGCCACACAAGATAAGAAAATCTGAAACTTAAAAATACAGAATTGCAATGAGAACATGGAATGTAAGATGTATAAACATGGAAAACCGCAACCCAGTGAGAAAGATGAAATGAATCGACTATACATTGACAGGCATCAATGAATTGAGATGGACTGGAACCAAAGAAGAAACCAAAGAACCGAAAAAGAAACTATATTGCTTTCATAGTCAGGAAAGATGTAGCAAAGAGCATAGAGAAACTGAATTGATTATATTATTGATACAAGAGCTCAGTTATAACAGTACATAAGTGACCAGTGGCTGATTAAAAGAATTTCAACCTCTAGTAATGAAAGTCCCAGGTGAAATAGGACTAATTAAATATAAAGGAGACAATAGGTTCAACAACAAAAAAACTGAAGTGCTGGGTATTTTCTTTCTTTTAGGATCAACTATGAACAGTAAAGAAATCAGCAGTCAACAAATATACCGCAGGCTAGCATTTGGCGAAATAGCAATGAAGGCTTTAGAAAAAGTGTTTTCTGGTGAGACCAGTCTATCCCAAATATGGGACAGAGCAGACTGCTTCTACTTTCGCCTTTCAGCTCCAATCTGGGAGCCTTCACAGGCAGTCACTTCTGCCTGTGTGTTAGATTTAAATTTACTGACAAAGAATTAAAGGGAGACTAGTATAGCTATTTCGAGCTACTTAGCTTTCATCAACAAGCCATAACCTTCTGAGATTCAAACCCAGGCCACTTGCATGTTAGGGAGATGTATTAACTTCTAGGCCACAGGCTCTCCTCACTTTGTTAGGGAGATTAAGTGTTTTCTGCTGAGACTGGTCTATCAGGGCGACCTGGTCTACCCTAAATATGGGACAGAGCATATTGCTTCCTCTTTGGAAAAGAGATTCGGATGTCAATAAGTAGTCCTCACTTAACCATGGTAAAGTTGGTATCAAAATTTTCATCTCTAAGTGACAAGGTCATAAAGTACGATGCCATGTGACTGCACTGCTTAGTGATGGAAGTGGCAGCATTTCCAGCTGCCATTGCAAAGTGAATCATTGTAAGTCATTAAGTGAGGATGGCTGTTTCTAACCTCCTGCTAGCTTCCCCACTGACTTTGTGGGTAAAAAAGGTCACAAGTGACCATGGAGAGTTGTGCTATCATAACTGCTAAGCAGCCAAATTTAAATACCTGACTGTGGGGATGTTGCATCTCACATAAGTACAAAAATCAGTTGTAACTATCACTCATTCAGCACTGTCGTAGGTTGCAATGGTCGCTGAATGACTGGTCATTAAGTGAGGATCACCAGTACCAAAATCAGAATCATGCAGGCAATGATTTTCCCTGTGACACTTTATAAAAATGAAAGCTGGATTTTGTAGAAGCGAAATAGAAGTAATACCAACACTTTCAAATCTTGGAAATATCAAATATTCTTGTGCTAACACGGATAGCCAAGGAAACAAATAAATGTCATATAATAAATTACTATAGAGTTCTCACCTGAGGCATAAATGACTAAGCAAAAATTATTATATTTTGGACAGAATGTATGAAGACATCTTGAGAAGTCTACAATGCTGGGAAAGGTGAAAATAAGCAGAAGAAGAGGACAACAAGCAGTAAGGAGGAAGGACTCAGAGTGGTGAAAGTTGCACTGTTAGAAAACTGGAAGACCATCCTGAAGACATTATGAATGTGTGGTTGCTAAACGTCAATGCCAATGCACTGTTGGAAAATTCAAAGGCCAGGTTGATGACACATAATCAGATCAACTGTAATTTGGAACAAATGCCTCTCCAGACCACAAATAAATTTTAGATTAATACTTTTTTAAATATTTGTTTACCTTTCAGTAGGAATATTCACTTTTCTCATTCTGTGTGCCTGTAGGTGAGGCATAGGTCTGTAGGTCTTTATGTCTTCTTGGGATTTTAGCATTGACTATTGCTGATCGTAGGCTTTGAATCTCTGCTCCTACTGTTAATGTGGAATCATTTTCTAGCTACTCTTCCTCTTGGCAGATGGGTTGGCCAACTAGATGCATGTTTGTTTACAACAGGATACCGATCCTGTTACAGTAGGATTACATCCCCAAAATTGGAATAAGAGCAATGCATGCTGTTTCACACGATGTTTGTGTTTAGACATAATGGCTTTGTTTGTATATGGCGTTATTAGTTTAAACTAATTAGTTTATTAGTTATAGTGATTAACAATGATTTATTCTATGAAAACAAGCCCATCCCCCATTTTCTTAATCAGCATGTTAGGAAGTATATATTAGAAATATTTGTTTATATTATAGATAGGCAGCAGGGAGATTCAAACACTTGAACAACTGGTTCTCTGTTGGATGATGCTTCCGGAAGTCCATTCCGGGCTTGGGCAATGCAAAATTAGCTACTGGTTCTGCTGAACTGGTGCAAACTGGCTGAATCCCACCACTGTAGATAGGGTGTGGATAACTTTTTTATCTTCTCCTTCTTTCTCTCATTTTCCCCTCACCTACCTCGTTATTTTTATTTATTTATTTACTTGTATCCTGCCTTTATTATTTTTTACAAATAAGGCAGCAAACATATTCAACAAAACTTCTTCCTCCTATTTTCCCCACAACAACTTTGTGAGGTGGGTTGACCTGGGAGAGAGTGATTGGCTCAGTCATCCAGCTGATGACTTGAGCTCATGTCTCCTGCTTTCTAGCCAGATGCCTTAACCACTAGAGCCAGGGGTAGGCAACATTGGCTCTTTTATGACTCGTGGACTTCAACTCCCAGAATTCCAACCAGCTCAGGAATTCTGGGAGTTGAGGTCCACGAGTCATAAAAGAGCCAAGGTTGCCTACCCCTGCACTAGACCAAACTGTCTTTCTTTCTCTAGGGACTGGGGGGTTTTTTCTTAATTTTTTTCTGCCCTTTTAAACCTAACGCCCCTTTCAGGAAAAATCAGACTTGGAGTGCCAAGCTACTTGCAATGGTACTGTAAATAACCTTGACTTTCTTCCTGATGAGAAAGTGAGGGTTACTTGGCATAGGAGTTTGAGGAGAAGGACCGTTCCTGTGTGCTTCAGAAATTAGCTTCTGCCAACAGAAGCTAATTTACAAGCATCTTTCTGTACACATTAAGTCCATCTGAATTCATAATCAGCTAAGCAGGTTCAGACAGACAGCCCCAAAGGCATTTAAAGTGTCCAAACAGAGTAATTTGCCCTAGGCAGTAGTACCCAGTGCCAATTTTAAAGTAAACGTGGGGTGTGATCCCAACCTGCTGCCCTGGGAGCTGCCACATTTTGGTATTTCCCTTTAAGGAGGTGAGAAGAACGTTATTTAAAAGCAAGTGCCCCTTTTCCTTCTCTGAATCACCACAATTGATTGATTAATGTATCCTGTCACCCTTAACTACCTGGAGAACCAAGAACAAGGGGCCAGATTGTATTCACAATTAGGTTGTTTAGTTGTTTAGCAACGGGCTTTGGATGTTGGGGCAGAAATGTTTGTGGGCTTTCTGTTTCATCTCCTGTGTTCTGTCTATGTCAGCCTTTATCTTGATACCAAGGTAAACATAGGCTTATCCTTACTTCAAAAAAGAAAGCTGTGCAAGCTAATAATCCCTTCTCACAACTGGCATCTCGTAGCTGTACCATTTAGGCTTATGTACCATCCCACAGTGCTTTACAGCACTCTCTGGGTGATTCACAATGTAAGCATTATTTGCATACTGTCCTCAACAATCTGGCTCCTCATTTTACCAACCTCAGAAGAATGGAAGGCTGAGTCAACCTTGATCCCTTTCAGGATTGAACTCCAGGCTATGGGCAGAGTTTGGGTACAATACTGCACTTTAACCACTGTGCCATCAGTACTCTATCTGGTAGTATTGGTACCTATTTTTTGAGAGACTTATTAGATGCCCTCTTTCCTCCCCCCCAATTGTCAGGGGGGGGGGTCAACAAAAAGCCTCCACATGCTTCCTTTCATTGCTTTTGTGAAGCCTGAATGCCATATAGAAGACCTGGAGTTCCTCTCCAGGAGCTCCTGAGGCTTAAGTCCTGTTAGATAACACTTCAGGACTTCTCTCCTAATGCAGGTGAAGGGGAGGGTGGGGAGAATCCAATCCACACACTGACTCGAAATAGTACATACAATAACTTTGTTGATCAAACATAGCAGTGTACTTTTTTTGTGTTGACTACCTTTTGCCCATTGATGCAAAACTTTTGGTTGTCGGTTTTGTCCTGTTTCAATTTCCTATTTAAGTGAAATTTGAGTTATTTAACTTTTAGTAACAATATAGGTAACATAGTGTCATTGTTGGAAAGGGAAAAGCCAAGAGAGCTTTCTGTCTTTCAAACTAATTAATTTAAAGATGTGCGGACATCAACTCCCAAAAATCTCGGAGTTGAGGTTCACACTTCTTAATGTGGTTGATATTGAGAAACACTGCTCTAAAGTAATAAAAGGACTGGTCTAAAGCTAGTCCCAACCTTTTGGGCAGGGACCGGTTCCTTGGAGGACGGTTTTTCTGTGGGCCGGTGGGCATAGCTTCACACACAGCCTGCATCCCATGTGTGTGCATGGATGGGACTTGCTTGCTTGTATGTCCCAGCTTCTGCCAGGCCATGTACTGCTGCTGGTCCATGGCCATTGGGTAGGGACCCCTTGTCAGAACCCGTTCTTACAGTGGGAGTGGGGGGAATCCATTTCATTTCTTTCTATTTCTTACTGAGGGTTCTGCCATTCTCCTGAGGGGGAGGGCGGAAGGCTCTGTGGGTTGTGTCTCTGCTTTGCTACAATGTATCCTTTCCATTATTCCTACATACTTGGTCTTTGAACTGTGTATCCCTTGATGTTACCTTGGGGTGAGAAAGGAATGTGCCTCCGGCCATCTGGCTTATCTATTGCTGTGGAAGGGAAGATGCGAAGACCCAACAACATCATCACAAGCATGGGATCGGACTCCATTATCAGCTCCTTTCCCATAGCAGACTTAACACCTGAGGATTGGCCTATTCAAACTGACCGGATGAACCATTGGGGTGGGGTTTGCTTGGGACTCTTTTAACCTATTGATCTGAGTGGAAAATCCTCAGATCCTGCCTATTATGCCTGCTATCAGCTTCTCCTAATAAAAGTTCCTTTTGGAAGAAACTGCTCCAAGAGTCCTGCTTTCTTAGGATGAGGTTTGGAAGTGGGCCCTAACAGCCCTAGTCTAAAAGATACAAGGGGAGACTTGACAGAAGACAATAAAGTCATGCATAGTAGAAAATGTAGGCAAAGAGAGATATTTTTTATCTTGGGGTCATCAACTGAAACTAAATATGAGAAGAATTTGGCACCAGTATAAGGATTATTTTGTATAACACCTGCTTAAACTAGAAAATCACTTCCATCAGATATTTTCTGAAGAGAACTAGACAGATTCATAGAGGATTAAAATATAAATGGCTACTATGCTTAATGGCTATCTACCTCTTAAATCATATGCAGCAAAGATTACTATAAATCAGTCTTTTCAAATCAGGGCCATGGGCATCTCTTCTGTGAGAGAACCTATGTATCTTTCCTTATTTATACTTTTACAAGAAGCATTTTGTCATTTTATTTAAACTAAAAGTCCACATTGTCAATTATTCTGCTCAAAGAGCTGTGTGAAGTTATGAGCTGTTGCCTGTATTTTTATCTGACAACAAAAAACAAAGAAGACAGGTAACCTCCAATCCTATTTCAGGCTACAAATGAACAGAAATAACTACATTTATTTGGGCCTTCTGGGATCACGCAACGAGGCAGCTTCTTGCGGGCCACTTAGAGCTAATCTGGGGCCAAAAGATGTCTATTCAGTCTACTGACTTCTAAGAAACAAACAACAAATCACCCACATTCCTTCCCTGAATAAGTGATATCAATTTTTAAGCAGTTATCTTTGTCAGAAATGCATCCATCTGTGACGCACTAGATGTAACACAACTTTTCTTCATGAGATACAGCCCTTTGGGTCCTTGAATAGGGCTATGGTGATCCTTCTTAATCTTCCTTGCTCCAGAAGGAATGTATTTAGTTCCTTTGGGTTTTTCTATGCCATTAATCATCTTCATTGCCCATATCTATATCCTTCATAACAGTGGCAACCAGGACTTGACATAGTACACATAGTTTTCTACTTACAACAGTTGGTTTAGTGACCGTTTGAAGTTACAACGGCATTGAAAAAAGTGACTGTTTTTTCAGCTTATAAACTGTTGCAGTAACCCCATGGTCACATGGATCAAAGTTTGGATGCTTGACAACTGACTCATATTTATGACGGTTGCAGTGTCCCAGAATTACATGATCACCTTTTGTGGCCTTCTGACAAGCAAAGTCAATGGGGAAACAAGATTCACTTAACAACCGTGTTACTAACTTTACAACTACAGCGATTCACCCGACAATTGCAGCAAGAAAGATTGTAAAATGGGGCAAACTCACTTAACCATGGTCTTGCTTAGCAACTGAAATTTTGGACGCAATTGATATCATAAATTGAGGACTATCTGTACTCCAGCTTAAATCTGAAGAGTGTCGAATAAAGTGGAGGGGGTTATTTCTTCTGACTTGAAAACTGGAGATCCTTTCCTCAAGTACTGTTGCGGAGGCAGTTATCCCCCTCACTCTCTGCCCATTTTAACTTCAGCATAAACTTTGAGACAGATGTAGTTGAAAGAGAAATGTTGTCCCATTCAAAGTCAGAAAGTGAAGGCTGAACCTGCGTGGGGAAAAAAAAATTGTCTTCTCCTCCTAAGCCAGACACTCTCCTTATGATACCACTCTAACTCAGATCACCCAGTTGGTTCAGGTCACAAATACAGATTTTGGGGGGAAGAGACGTTCATCAGAGATCAGTAGAAATGTTTAGCTACAGCTTTAAAAATGTAGCTTGTTTTAAAAAAAAAGTTTACTTTAAAAGAGCCTTGGTGGAGCAGTGGGCTAATGCCTCCTTAAGTAACACCAGCTGCCTGCAATTAGTGCAGGTTCGCATCCCACCAGGCTCAAGGTTGACTCAGCCTTCCATCCTTCTGAGGTAGGTAAAATGAGGACCCAGATTGTTGGGGGCAATAAGCTGACTTTGTAATAATGCCGCTTGGGGGGGCGAAAGTCCTAATAAGCAGGCATATACATAGAATGAAGGCTATTGCTAAGCACATTTGATTTGTGCTTAGATTGTAAGCCACCCTGAGTCTTCGGAGAAGGGCGGGATATAAATGGGAATTAAAAAAATTGAAAAGAAAAAAGAACCCAAATCACAAACGGCTATGACATAGTAACATTTGGAAACACTATCATCTGACTAAACTAGTGCTTGATTAATGACCTCTTAATAAAATGAAGTTCTTGCTAATCTACATGAATATGACTTTCAGCCCTCAAAGAGTTGTTTCTTTAGCTTCATCCTCCATCAACTTAATGTTATCCTCTGGCAATCTGAATTATGCAGCTGGGATGACTCTATGAATTCTAAACTTGATACATAGACCAAGTCAGATTATCTTTAGGCACCTCCAACCTAAGCCTTTCTGTTAACAGAAATTTAACAGTCATGGATCCTGAAACAGCTGTCCAGCCTAATGGCTCTTGACTTCAAAGAGGTGTCAGACTAAAGCCAGTACTTCTGGCAGTTTCAAATCTGTCACTTTCTGGAGAACATGAAAAGGCAAAGTCAATTCTGAATATAGAGTTGTCACATAAATGCCTTGAGAAAAGACAAACAAATGTGCCGAAGAAGGTTATAGCCTTTAAGTGAGGGCATCTTCTAAAGAGGGTTTGGGGATTTCCATGTCTTATATCTGACTTTCCTTGTGTTTTGGTATTGGAGTCTGCAGGGTATAAAGATCTGGGACTGAAGCTTCATCTTTGGGACCTCAAACATCATCTTTAAGAGCAACTGTTTTACTGAAGCTTCTGTTTTTCTTCCACACTGCTCTCTCTTCACTTATTCTGTCTGCAGTAAGGTAATGGAGTCCCCCGTTGTGTCTGATTCTAGGAGGGAATGCTCATCTCTGTTTCTTGGCTGAGAGAGCCAGGGTTATCTGAAGACATTTCTGTGGTCATGTAGCCATCATGGCTATATGCCAAAGGTGCATGGAATGCTGTTACCTTAGCACCAAAGTGGTACCAATTTATCTACTTGCACTTGCATGCTTTTGAACTGCTGGGTGGGCAGGAGCTGAGAGAAGGAACGGGAGCTCACCCGTTGCACAGCGCTCAGGTCTCAAACCTGGCCTATCAGTTTTCCAGCTGAGAAGCTCATCATCTTTAACTGCTGAGCCATCGTGCACCCACCCCTGCACAAAAGCATAAAACAGAAACTGCCAAACGCTTTGCTAAACCAAAGTGAGAAATTATACTTAGCTCTCCAGGGTGCAGTTAGAACCTAGAAGTGTGTTGCAGCTTGGGTTGAGGGACAAGCAGGGGTCTAAGTGGTATTGGTCATGCTAGGAACAGCCGAACAGCATTACTTGTACATGTGCTATTCTAAACTAAACAGCACTACTTGTATACATGCTGTTTTAATGATAAGAAATTCATAACCAATCCTTCTACTGTTGTTTTGAATTCTTTGTGTCCTGAGGTATAAAAATAGAATTCCGGTCTTGCTCAGCAACTTTGTTTGCTAATGGAAAAGCCCTGATCAGAAATGATAAAGTGACAAATTTCCACTTTCCTCAACTCTGCATAATTGTTTGGCCTTTGTGCTGGGTAAACGAACCACAGATTGGCTCATGACCATCAGGAGCAGCAAAGAAAAAAACATTATCCAATGACACCATCCCATGAATGGAACGTAAGTCTATAAGGGCAGCATTTGCACAATGAGGTCATCTTACAGTGGGTCATTTTGCCATCATTCTCTGCAACGGACACCACTGGTTCCCATCCCAGATAAATGGGAAAGACCTGAAATAAAACTGGCATTATACATTTTACATTATAAAACTATAATGGGTGTTAGTTTGGTATGGACAAAGTGCATTGTGTGGACTATTTAGTAACTTCTAACAGTGTTTCAGCCTATCCAGTTATCCCAATCTAAAAATCTTACGGGGTACAAAAAAGACAGAAAGGAATTTTGGGTGTGAATACAACAACTATTACCCCATGATAGGTGCTAACAGGTTTCTGTTGTGTCTGTGAACAAAAATACCTCATGCAGGTATAAGCCCTCACCATATAACCACAACTGAGCCCAAAATCTCTACTGCTAAGTGAGACATTGGTTAAATGAGTTTTGCCCCATTTTATGACCTTTCTTGCCACAGTTCTTAAGTGAATCACTGTAGTTGTTAAATTAGTGATACGGCTGTTAATCTGGCTTCCCCATTGACTTTGCTTGTCAGGAGATCACAAAAGATGATCACATGATCCTGGGAGACCGCAACCATCATAAATGTGAGTCAGTTGCCAAGCATCTGAACTGTGATCATGTGACTATCAGGATGCTGCAGCAGCTGTAAGTGTGAAAAACAGTCATAAGTCTCTTTTTTCAGTGCCACTGTAATTTTGAATGGTGATTAAATGGACTATTGTATGTCAAGGGCTACCTGGATATGGAGCTATAGTATAATGTTGTGGGTTTTTTTTTCATTTTGGTTCAGAATATGCAAACCTGTTGCTATTTGTAGAACATAATAGCTTAACCAAGGTGCTGTGCCAATCGTGGCTTAGCTCAATGAGGGAGACAGTATCTGATGAAGCCTTTTGAAAGAGGAAGTTGCCTTAAAGATTCTCTAAAAGCAAAAGAATGAACAATAAGTTGCAACTCCATTGCTGTAAAGAACAAGCACAAATGCTTTCATTTAATATTTCAATAAATGCAAACTAATTTCTTGGAAATGCAATTTCTAGTAAGTATACATACACATCTACATATCTGCATGCACATATTGAACTGCAGTTACATGATTTAAGAGAACTGTAACTTTGTCAAGTATGGAAACTTAGTGACAAAATCAAAGAGGGAGTATACTTGGCTTTTGATTTTCAAATTCTATTTACCGGTAACTGGGTTTATCATCAAAAGAGCTTTGCAAAATACATGAGGAATATCCCTACTGTTGAGGATAGGAGTTGCTGTATTTCTGCTGTCTTTTCTTGTTCTCATTTGGAACAGGCATATCTTGGAAAACCAGAAGGCTGCATTTTGGAAATGCAGAAGGAGTAAAAAGGAGGAGATGATTTCATAAAATGTGTAGATAATAATAATAATAATAATAATAATAATAATAATAATAATAATAATAATAATAATAATAATAATAATAATGATGATGATGATGATGCTACAAAAAACTGTGCTACTTGGAACATCTTACATTTTAAGGAGGTACCTGGCTGATACCTAGGATGCAGCAACCCGTGTCACCCATCAGCACCAGTCAATTTGAATGTTCAGTTGATTGAGGTTCATATTTAAATAATAATAATAATAATAATAATAATAATAATAATAATAATAATAATAATAATAATAATAATAATAATAATAATAATAGTTGGAAGGGACCTTGGAGGTCATCTAGTCCAACTCCCTGCTCAGGCAGGAAACCCTATACCATTTCAGACAAACGGTTGTCCAATCTCTTCTTAAAAACTTCCAGTGTTGGAGCATTCACCACTTCTAGAGGCAGGTTGTTCCACTGCTTAATTGTTCTAACTGTCAGGAAGATTAGACATAAAGTTTTGGTCTCTGCTTCAAAGAGAGAGATTGGGACATTTTAAGAAAGATACTTTTTTTCTCCCAATTATGAAAAAAAAGTGTCTTCTCACTCTCATGCTTTGCTGAAAGGTAGAAAGGGGGATAAGCAGTCAGAAATATAATCAGTTACATTGAAGTAGGCTGGTCACATAGCAAGAGGAATTGATGGCAGTTATAGAATGGATCCCAATTGATAAAAAGTGTCCACAAAAGAGACCTAAAACAAGATGGAGTGATGACATCAGCAAGTATTGAGGGCCCAAGGAAAGCTCAATACTGAACTTTTTGGAAACATGCAGAAGAGGCCTTCATTCTGCAGTGGATAGAAAATGGCTAGAACGATGACGACAACATTGAAATAGTTTTTTTTTTAAATATATCAAATGTAGCAGTGTGTGTTATGAGAAAACTGACATGAAATTACAGAATCAGAAATTGAAAAGAACAGTTTTGCTACTACATTAAAATATGTGGAATTAAAAAGTAAAAATGTAGCCCCGTTCAATATAAGAATAGTTCTGTTTTGAATGATGTGATGTACTCCATTCTGATATGAAGAGAGGCCTAAATAAATTTTGCTATAGAGAGAATATCCATAGATTTTTAAAAAAAACAATGTTGTACTCAGTTTTTCCAGCAGAAGCTTGTGCTTTTGATCTTTGCAGGCCAAGAAGGGGCTTTATCATGAAGCCATGCTAATGAGCATTTGGAGACTTTAATTTATGATGTATCTGACGGCATTGCAGAGAATTGGGTATGAAATGTATGTGATTATGTCGACATGCTGAAGAATAAACCAGCTGCTATTTGTTCTGCAAGTATTCAGAGAACACCCTCTTGCTAATGGCCCAGAGCATGATCTGGCATCTGGTAAACTAATGCATTGTCATCTTTACAGTGAAATTTGCCACAAATCATTAATGAAGCCAACAACCATTCCATTTCTGATGTTGTCTGAAAATACGCCAATTACTGTAAAAGTGCTTCGATAAGCAGCATGATTGAACGATAGTAACCGGAGAGTAACTTGTTAGCACAAACTCCTGTTGCAAAGACAGTAATGAACTGCTCATTCCAGCACTTGGTATTTTCTTTTTAATCAGCCAAGATGGTTAGATTGGATTATTTATGTTGCATTTTGCATCAGCACCTAAGGTAGCAAATAGAAAAGCACTTACTAAATGTGTTCGCTTATGACATTCACTTATAATTTCTGCCTGTTATAAGAAACTAGCAATCCAACCCTTAAAAAAGGTATGCACATTGTTAAATAGCAGGTTCTTTGGTGCAGGAATGAAGACGAGGTAACTGAGTACAGGAAACTCATAGTTTATTTCGTGCAGTAACTGTACTGAGCAAATGGCTGCAACTAGCCGCAATATATAGTCTAGCCCCTAGGCGGCAGCCAGTAGGTTTGAAACAACCATTGGTGCCCAGGGATAGCCAATTATAGCGCTGGAGACTTGTAGTCTGGGTTGCTGGAGAGCCGTTAGCTGGTACAGCAACCCAAGTGATCTTACTAATGAGCCCAGTAAATAACACACATCTTCCCATATTACTCCTGTGCCAATATATGTATATATATGTGTGTGTGTTTGTGTTCCCCACATTTATGGAGGTCATTGCTTTCCTGTTCAGTCTAGGTTTTTTTTTGTCTCAGTTATGATCCTGGCAGCTCTGAAGAGCAGGGTCCCAAACTATGAGAATGATTTCTCCTGGAAAGATGCAGAGTCCAGACGAAAATTTCTTAGTTATATTATTACATTAAATCCACCTTTCCCAATGTTTCATTGTATTGTTTAAATGGTTCATTTGTATACATTGTGGTATTTGGATTTTTAGGGGAAGTGTGTGGTACTAGTTGGAGTGTATGGTAACAAGTTTAGGAACTCCTGGAATAAGGGGATTAGTTGGGTTCACCCTTTGAAACTATTATCAATATCACTATATTACTTGAGGTAAAACTGAGGAAGTTACTTAAGGAGTGATCTCATCCCAATTACATCAACTCATCCTACCCAATTAAGCAGGGACAGCATGCTATCACTGGAGATTTTCAAGAAAAAATTGGGCAACCATTTGTCCAGGATGATATAAGAACTTATGCCTTGGGCAGGGGATTGGACTAGAAGACCTCCAAGGTCCCTTCCAGCCCTACTATTCTATGAGGTCCTGTGGGTTAAAGAAGTTTGATTGACAAGATCTAGGAGGAGGGCCTTCTCTACTGGCGTCCCCATTCCTTGGAACATCTTATCACCAGAGGTGAGGCAAACCCCAATCTTCCAGTTTTCTGGAAGACTTTTAAGATCTGGCTCTGCCAATTAGGATCTAAGAGTGTTGTGGAACTCTTGGGATGACAGATGGCTTGAGGGCATGACCTTCATTTTGTTAACTTTTTACCCTTCTCCATTTTTAATTTTGATTTTTTTTTACTTCTAACTTGTAAATTTAAATCTTGTTTTTAATCTTTTTTTAAAAAAAAAACAAAACTGTGCCCTAGTCATGTTTTTATATTATATGGGTGAGATCAGCAATGCAGAAATTTGATAAATACATAAAAATAAATACATTACCAACACCAACATCAACCATTAAGGAGAATGAACATGGTGACCATTTCTTTTGAAATTTTAACCATTAGGATATTATATACATGGGACTTTAAAGAACGTTTGATATGTATCATTGTGTTTTTACACTAATCGTGACATCCCGCATTATTAGACATATATCCTGACTTGATATTGGACAACTCAGCAATACAATTTGAGAAGATTCTTAAGAAAATACTTTACAACAGCCAAACAATGCTTTGTTTGAACTTTAGTCTGGAGCTCTACAAACCTGGATGCCTCTTTCTAACTTAGAATCACAGAGTTGGAAGAAGCTATTTGGGTTATAAAGGCCAGCCCGCTGCTCTGGGCAGGAATTTAAATTAAAACAAATGGAAGATGGCTATTTATACTCTGCTTGAACACTTCTAGCAAAAGAAAACCTACTACCTCTCTGGATAATTAGTTCCACTGTTGCAGTACTTTAATACTGCTACACATTTTTTTTTCTTAACATTCAGCATGAATCTAATTTCCTGTAAGCAAAACTCATTATTCCATGTCCTGCTCTCTGGAGTGATAGAGAACAGATCTTGACCTTCTTCTGTGTGATATATTTTCAATTATTTGAAGTGTGTTGTCCTATCTCCTCTCAGTTAGGACTACCAGATCTGGCTATAAAACTCGGGGTGACCACAAAATAGCACTTCAGAGTTAAACCATTAATAAAAATACGGAAGAATACAGAGTTCAGGACAGAATCTCTTGGCACTCTTCATGTACTTCATTGCAGTCTTATTAGGAACTAGTGATGATGTGTTTTACATTATAATTTTTAAGGATCTAGTTATTGGGTCATCCAATCCAATCCACTAGTTTGCTCATCAGAAAGTCTTGGATAATCTACCAAACACTTTGCTGAAATCAAGATAAGTTATGTCTACCAAATTCCCTCTATTTCTTTCTCTTTTACAGAAGGTATTTTTTAAGCCAAAAAACCCCTAATGCAATCCTTGGTTGTATAAACAGAGGCATGGAATCAAAATCACGTGAAGTATTACTACCACTTTACAAATCCTTAGTAAGACCACACCTGGAATTTTTCATCCAGTTTTGGTCACCACATTACCAAAACAGATGTTGAGACTTTGGAAAAAGTGCAAAGAAGAGAAACTAAGATGATTAAAGGCCTAGAGACAAAAGCATATGAAGAACGGTTGCAGGAATCAGACATGGCCAGTCTAGAGAAAAGAAGGACTAGGGGTGACATGATAGCAGTATTCCAGTATTTGAGGGGCTGCCACAAAGAAGAGGGGGTCAAATTATTCTCCAAAGCACCAGAAGGCAAGACAAGAAACAACAGATGGAAACTAATCATGGAGAGAAGCAACCTGGAACCAAGAAGAAACTTCCTAATAGTGAGGACAATTAATCAATGGAACAGCTTGCCGTCAGATGTTGTGGGTGCTTCATCACTGGAGGTTTTTAAGAAAAGAATGGACAGCCACCTATCTGAAAGGGTATAGGATCTACTGCTTGAGCAGGGGGTTGGACTAGAAGACCTCCATGGTCCCTTCCAGCTCTGTTCTGATTGATCGAAGGTATTTTAATGTTGTCTACAATTTGAAGAGGTGTAATGAAGTGTAAATATTGGTATAAGAAATAAAAAATCAAATAATGAAATTGGTTTAGTGTCACAAAAAGCAGCCTTTCCTAATCCTTACAAATCATCCATAGCTATATTATATCAAGAATCAAATCTGACATATTTGATATTAAAACAACTTTAGTACTTCTTTCCTTAAAAATTCATCTAAATGACCATAAATACATAAACTATTTCAGCTACAGTTTTGAAATAGCAACGGGGCAATAAAAGACTTCAAAACAGATCACTAGAAGAGGAGCACTGAGGACAAAAATTCCTGTCATCCATAGGGATTACCTTTTGGTATTGTAAAGTGTGTATAGTCAAGGCTATGGTCTTCCCAGTTGCAATGTATGGCAGTGAAAGTTGGACCATAAAAAAGGCTGAGCGCCAAAGAATTGAGGCCTTTGAACTCTGGTGCTGGAGAAGACTCCTGCGAGTCCCTTGGACTGCAAGGTGATCAAACTGGTCAGTCCTAGAGGAGATCAACCCTGACTGCTCTTTAGAAGGCCAGATCCTGAAGTTGAAACTCAAATACTTTGGCCACCTAATGAGAAGGAAGAACTCACTGGAGAAGAGCCTAATGCTGGGAAAGATTGAGGGCAAGAGAAGAAGGGGAGGATGAGGTGGCTGGATGGAGTCACTGAAGCAGTAGGCGTGAGCCTAAATGGACTCCAGAAGATGGTAAAGGACAGGAAGGCCTGGAGGAATATTGTCCATGGAGTCACGATGGGTCGGACACGACTTCGCAGCTAACAACAACATAGGGATTACATTTCTATTACTAAGAGGCTAGTCACTCTGAAATCTGACCTGGAAATAGATCAGAACTAAATGTTATGTTATGTTATAGAACTGTCTTAGTGGCTCTCTGACTTTAATGACCAGATCACTGCAAGGAATTTAAATTCTTCCATCCTCCAGCACTCAGTCAGAGCTAAAGAAGCTTCTTGGATGAGAAGTGAAACATTTTCAAAGAAAAAAATCCAGTTGCCTTTTGAAAAAGCACCTTTGGGACAAAACTCCAAGAACACAACACAGACCCAGAAGAAGATCAAGAGACAATATTAAAGACATACTACAAGAACATCAGTTAACAATGGTAGAGAGGCCACCAGGACAGCAACTTTGTATCTCCCTTGATACCTAAAGTGGAAAAAGAGGAAAAGAGGGGGAGGGGAAGGAGAAGGGGGAGAGAGAGAAAAAGAGGAAGTGGGAGGAGAAGGAGAGGGAAAAGAAGGAGAGGGAGGAGAAGAAGAGGGAGGAGAAAAAGGAGAGAGGAGAAAGAGAGGGAGGAGGAGGAGGAGGAGGAGGAGGAGAAGGAGAAGAAGAAAGATCATCCCAGTTTTACTACCCAACTCTGCTAGTTTCTTGGAAAGTGACAAGATCTGAAAATTGACAGCACGTATGTAAGTTTGGTCCCAAGATACCCCCGTTACTTCTTTCAGTTTTATGAAAGAGGGGTCCTTTTTATAGGCATTATATTAGACCCATATTGTCTGGTGCTCTAGGCAGTACATCAGAATAAAATGTACAATTTTTTGCCCCTTTTTCCTCAAAATGGAGAGAGACTAGAAATCCTATTTTCAAAAGGCCAAGCACCTTTTTCTGCACAATAATTCTGTCCTTCAACCACTTGCTTCCTTTTCAGGTTTATATTCAATGGTTGGAAAGGGTGCCTGAGGCACTTTATTTTCTGTTACAACTTTTCCTTGTGTAAAGCATTTCCTTCTAAATACTTTTAATAGATGACCATTTCTAAGTTTAAGTTCATGCCCTCTCTTTTCCCTTTCTTTTGCCAGAATTGTTTATAGCTTTATAAGGGATGCTATTTGGCAGCTTCCCACACTTTGGAATTGATTGATTTTTTAAAATTATTATATGCCATCACGTTGGTGTCAACTGTTAGCAACCTCATAGATAGATTTCTTCCATGACAATCTGTCCCAAGCCTGATTTTTCAGGTCTTCCAAAGCTGCACTCGTTGCCATTGTGACTGAGTCCATCCACGTTGCTGCTGGTTGTCCTTTGCTTGTCTTTCCTTCCCACCATTCCCAGCATTAGAGAGCTGGGTCTTCACGTAGTATATCTGAAGTAAGCCTGGTCATTTTTTCCTCAAGTGAGAACTCTAGGTTGATCGGTTCAGTTAGCCATTTGTTTGTTTTCTGAGCTCTTCAGAAAACTCAGAAGACTCAAGAGTCTCCTCCAATGAAAAAAATTCAATACCATGTTTGCCCCAAAATAAGACCCACCCCAGAAATAAGCCCTAGCCTGATTTTTTTGGGGGGTGGGCCTAATATAAGCCCTACCCCCAGAATAAGCCTGGTGGGGTGGGCGTGGCCAGCACAAGCGGTGGTGAGCGTGCAGGGGGCTGAAGTTGTCTGATGCGCCTCCGTTTCCAAATGCCCCATAGGTGCCCAAACACTTTTCGTCCGGATGGAGAAATGACGGAGACTGAAAGCTTTGTCCGCTTGCAAATGGGGTGCTTGGAGACGGAGTGAATTGCTTGGTTTCTAAGTCCCCCATTCACAAGCAAACAAAGCTTCCAGTCTCCCTCTGGGTGAAAAGTGTTTGGGTGCCTATGGGGCACTTGGGGCAGCTCCACCCCCTCCACCCCACTCCACCCCACTCCACCCCCCTCCTTGTGAGGCAGATGTCAGAAAAAAATAAGACATTCCCCCAAAATAAGACCTACTGCCTCTTTTGGAGGCATATATATAAGATTGAGTAGGATCAATACTCTTTCTATCCTGTTTCTTCAACTTTCATATCCATAGAATGCTACAGAGTATGCTATTGTTTGTACCATTCCGAATTGCTTATAACTTTACATGGGACACTTTCTGGAAGCTTCACCTACTTTGGACTAGGAGTCAACAAATCAGAATAGAGCTGGAAGGGACCCTGAACGTCTTCTAGTCCAACCCACTGTTAAAGTTCCAAGTGACTCCTTTTCATGCTTGGCTGCAGCTCATTGTGTTATTATCAACATATTAATTGCTGCCTTAGCATCAGTGGGCTTCAAATGCTTTTGCATGACTGGGAGTCAAATGTTAATGAATGGTTTGTATGACAGCCTCCTGGAAAAAAGGGGTTTGTTGCAGCTAGCTGGACACTGAATGCTTGTGGAAGTTTTGACATCAGTTGAAGGGTTAGGAATCACTGGCTACATTCAGATATAATGAACTGTGGGGGTTTTTTTGTGATGGAACCAAGCCCAGGTTACCCACAGGATCCAAAACAATAGAGTTGCTATTCACTAGACAAATTGCTAATCTGATGTTGTACCTGTGTTATTTGTTGCAGCATCATGGGTCCTAAATGACTTGGAGAATCTGCTGCCAGTATTCAATTTGGAAGGTCAGGATTTTATTTTCTCCCCAGTTTGGAATTATAGCCTGAATCTGAGGTTATAAAAATAGACCCAGGGTTGAAAATAGCCCCTGAAGCTGGCCATCTCTAATTTTTAATGACCAAAAAAAAGATAGGAAGAATAGTCATGTCAGCTCTTCTTCTACACTTAATTTGAACTCCATCCCATTTACATTTTAATAACATTAAATCAGAATTTGTTTGTCCAACTTTGGGGAATGTAGCTCCTAGACAACAGTGACCCATCATTGAAAAAACAGCAGTGGAGCTTATTGCTAATAAAATAGTTGAGTTCTGTGCTGCTGTGTTAAAGCAGAAATTGTGAACAGCCATCTGTGGAACATGTTTTAACTTGGATTCCTACTCAGAAAAATTGAGTAGGAAACTTGACAGCCCAAATACTCCAGAAGATATTTGGGCTGTCAAGTTACAAAGGCTCAACTTACAAAAGGATCTTGACAGATTCAACACTTGGCCCTATCTAACAAAATGAAACTCAGTGTACAGAAAAGAAAAGGTTTTACATTGAGGCAAGAAAACCCAAATGCACATGTGTAGAATAGAAACATTAAGAAAACCAAGATCATGGCATCTGGCCCTCTCAATTCCTGGCAAATAGATGGGGAAGAAATGGAGGTAGTGACAGATTTTATTTTCCTGGGCTCCAAGATCACTGCAGATGGGGACTGTAGCCAAGAAATTAAAGGACGCTTGCTCCTTGGGAGGAAAGCCATGGCAAATCTAGACAGCACACTAAAAAGCAGATACATTACCCTGTCAACAAAAGTGCATATAGTCAAGGCTATGGTCTTCCCAGTTGCAATGTATGGCAGTGAAAGTTGGACCATAAGAAAGGCTGAGCGCCAAAGAATTGAGGCCTTTGAACTATGGTGCTGGAGAAGACTCCTGCGAGTCCCTTGGACTGCAAGGCGATCAAACTGGTCAGTTCTAGAGGAGATCAACCCTGACTGCTCTTTAGAAGGCCAGATCCTGAAGCTAAAACTCAAATACTTTGGCCACCTAATGAGAAGGAAGGACTCACTGGAGAAGAGCCTAATGCTGGGAAAGATTGAGGGCAAGAGAAGAAGGGGACGACAGAGAATGAGGTGGCTAGATGGAGTCACTGAAGCAGTAGGCGTGAGCTTAAATGGACTCCAGCAGATGGTAGAGGACAGGAAGGCCTGGAGGAACGTTGTCCATAGGGTCGCGATGAGTGGGACACAACTTCACAACTAACAACAACAAGAAGAATAGGTGGTACCTAGCTCAACAGTAGTAACTGTGAGAGGGATCTCAGAGTTTTAATGGACAATCACTTAAATATGAGCCAGCAGTGTGCTGCAGCTGCCAAAAAAGCCAACACAGTCCTAGGCTGCATTAATAGAGGGATAGAATCAAGATTTGGAAAGAAAGGCAATAAAATAAATAAAAGAAAACTTTTATTTAAATTATCAAACTTGGATGGGAATTGAAAGGTTTAGAAGAAATTAGTATTTTAAATCAAGCTACCTAAAGGCTCACTGTAACTATGGTTTCACAATTTAGAAGTAATGGGAAGTTATGATTAAGTAAATGAGAAAGTATTTAAACAGGACTCTGATAAGGGAAGTAAAAAACAGTGGCAAGAGCAAAGAATATTACAAATTTGAATTGGGTCTAGGAAGCATGGTGTGAATGCAATAGAGCTGGAAGGGATCTTGGAGGTCTTCTAGTCCAGCCCCTTGCTCAAGCAGGAGAACCTAAACCATCTCAGACAAGTGACTTTTATGAGTCATGGATTTCAACTCCCAGAATTCTGGAACCAGCTATGCTGGCTCAGGAATTCTGGGAGTTGAAATCCAAGAGTCATAAAAGAGCCAAGGTTGCCTACCCCTGGTCTAGCCTCTTCTTAAAAATTTCCAGGAGGCAAGCTGTTTCACTGCTTAATTGTCCTCACTGACAGGAAGTTTCTCCTTAATTCCAGGTTGCTTCTCTCTTTGATCAATTTCTTGTCCTGCCCTCTGATACTTTGGTGAATAACGTGACCCACTCTTCTTGGTGGCAGCCCCTCAAATACTTGAATATTGCTATCATGTCACCCATATTTCTTCTTTTCTTTAAGCTAGCCAAACCCTAAGTCCTGTAGCCCTTCTTCATATGTTTTAGTTTCCAGGCCTTTAATCATCTTAGTTGCTCTTCTGATTTTTTCCCAAACTGTGAACATCTTTTTTATGAAATGGTGACCAAAATTAGCTGTAGTATTCTAGGTGTGGTCTTATTAGGGTTTTATAAAGCGGTACGAATACTTCACATGATCTTGATTCTATGCCTCTGTTTCTACAACCCAGGATTGTATTAGCATTTTTGGTTGCTGCTGCACACTGCTGGCTCATAGTCAAGTGATTGTCCACTATGACTCCAAGGTCCCCCTCACAGTTGCTGTTTTTAAGCCAGGTCTCGCCCAATCTGTATTTGTACCTTTGGGTTTTCCTGGCTAAATGTAAAACTTTGCTTTTCTCCACATTGAAACTTCTTTTGTTGGACAGGGCCCATTGTTGAGGTTTGTCAAGATCTTTTTGGATCCTGAGTTTGTCTTCTGGGGTGTTGGCTACTCCTGCCAGTTTGGTGTCATCTGCAAATTTGGTGTGTGTGTGTGTGTGTGTTCATTCTAAACTGCTATATTGGATTTGCAATCAAGATTTTAAAATACAAAGAGAGTTACTTGCTGAGGAACTCTTAAAATGCTGTATTGATTACTGGGAAATGTTTAATTTAATTGTAAGCATTCATAGAAGAAAGGCTCCTATTAAAAATATATTGTTGTTAATCTATTACTTTATTTGATTATTTTCTTATCTAATGTCATTACTATCTTATTACATGTGGACATCTTTTCTTTTTGAAGACCCCCCTGAGTAAGAGTAAAAAAAGTGTTAGCCTATGACTACAGCTTTCAGAAGAGGAAAGAGGCAAGTCTTAAAAATCATATTATGTATACTTAATGCCTACCTGACCTTTTCTCCTGTTACTTTAATCTTTTTTTTAAAAAAAAATCATTTAATTTAAAAGCTGGTGTATTAGGCCATTTATATGTAAATAGCCTTTAATTCATGCATTGATTTAACAGACTAATCCAAAAGATTCTTTACCACTGTTGACCTTTTTGACTCTATACTTCTGTGGAAACTATAAAATGGTTCTGTATGACCTCACAGCCCTGTGTAGCATAACATGCCTCATTTGTTCTATATAAATCAGTTATAACAGAAGGATTTTCTGCCAGCAGTGAATTATTGAAAGTGAATTGATATGGAATACTTTAATGTTAGAGAAGCTTCTATTTAAAATCCTTCCTTCCTTCCTTCCTTCCTTCCTTCCTTCCTTCCTTCCTTCCTTCCTTCCTTCCTTCCTTCCACTGTACAATTGATCAGGTTTTAAAGCAAAATATGCAATATACATTTTGTGTTGTGTTTTGTATCTGCATTTGATTCACCCCTCCCCCGAAATGAAGAATTGCCTTTAGATTAATAAAAACCCTTTACCCTTTTCCCTCAGATTGGATCAGACCAGATGGTTTAAATTACCATTTGATTGTGAGAATTATTTTGAGCCATTCTTGCTCTTGGTAAAGATTTAAAAATAAAAAAATAATAATAACTAGCTTTCCCACCCATCATACCAAATTGTTTGCTGAGGAAACCATAAAATGCTAAATCTATACAAAAAACACAACTCCAGTTCCCAACAGTTGGGCTTCATTTTAGTTGTTAAACAAAGGATCGTGATGTAGAGGAATATTAATTCAGGAACAAAAGCATGAAATATACCTTTAAATGGTTTCATAAAATGCCATTTTGACGATGAAATATGTTGGTTCATTTTTTGGGAAAAGTATACAGTAAATACAATTGATTAGACTACAGCTGTTCCTTAAAAAAAACACATCCCTGCCATAAAACAGTTTACACTGAGAAAAATGACAACTTTGCAAAGTTATGTGCAGTCACATACAGAAACTCAATGGTCTCTGTTAAGAGCTTGTTGCAACAAAAAATGAAAAATATGTGTCAAAATACAGACAATGATGGAACTCTAACGGGACCTCATTTTGTCACAAATGGTAAAATGTATTGACAGGATTTAAAAGTGTGATTTGAAAGGTGGGTAATGGGTTCTTGTTGTTCTTTTGCTTTGAGGTTTGTGCGTGTATGTGTGCAGATAATCAAAGTTAGAACAAAAACACCACTGAAATGGCAAGATTGCACATAGTACAATACCAACTGTTAGTTTAGCTTTTTTAACTTTCCTACTGATCGTCACAGTGCTTTTTTTTGTAAAAGAAAAAGGTGCCGGAACTCACACATGTTATACAACCTGCCTTGCCTACCCTACAAGGTTCCATCCAAAAATTGTGCTGGAACTCAGTTCTGAGCGTTCTATGAGAAGAAAAGCCCTGGATCTTCATAAATGTCTGCTCTATTCTTTAAAAATAATTATGAAAAAATAAAACAAGACCGAATAACTGATTGTTATTGTTATTATTTTGGAAGAGCCTGGAGTAGTTTTTAAAAACAGCAATAAAACAAAAGCAACATTTTCTTTTGGCAAGGCCTGCATGAAAAGGTTTGCACATAGAAAGAAAAAACAAATAAACTTGCTTGTATGAATAAAAAGCTCATTGCAATTTCTGCAGGCAAAAGTGGGTAGCTGACTTTCAATGATGTTGATGTGACACGTGACATCCAGTTATGTTTTGCTTACATCGCAAAGTGGTATGCTAGCCAACTAGAAGTGTCTTTTTTCTCATAACTTGGTATAAATATGGTGCAAATAGTTTCCCCCATGAAGAAATCAATACTTATTTTGTCATTTTTATATTACATGTTTCATTCAAAGCTTGACTTCTTCCCTGTATTGTGTTTTCAATAGGTTGAGTGGAACGTTCAAGAGTCCATAAAACCTGAATATAATTGTCAAAAAAATCCTGTTCATATAAAACACTTTGAAAATTTTAAATTTAAAGTCTATGCAAGGCTCTAAGACCATGATCACTAAGATCATGATCACATGAGAAAAAAAAAACCAAAACATATTCTTAATCGAAGATGGGATTTAATTACAGTAAGGTTGTAGCTTATATAATTTTTTGGCTTTCCAATTAAAGATTGTCAATTATTATTGTCAATTCTGTAAATTCTATAAACACACACAAACACATTAAGGAATATAAAAATGGAGTTAAATTCTAACTCCTTATACCTTTGTTATCATTGTAGATTCAATACTTTAAAAAATCGCTCAGCCAAAATATGTCCCAGCTATAGAACTGTATCAGTTCATCTAAATTTAATCACACTGAATTTGAAAAGTAGCTTGAGAAGTTTCAGATTAAATAGCTTGGTTTGAAAATTAAAATAGCAATTATAGTTGTCAACATTTGCTGTTTACATTTTCAAAATTTCCAAAGCGGTGGTGCTTGTTTCTTTTCATGTCAGAGTAGTTCAAAGAATGCAAACTGTTTTATTCATAAAAGCAATTTTTCTGACTGGAAATGCAAACTTTATATCAAAACACATGCTAATTAATTTGGTAGACCACTAATCCCTTAGCCACAACTTCTTATCTGAAATATGAGGATAATACGCTGCTAAAAAGATTCTTATATAGATGTCTGCCTGTATATGAGATTCGTTGAATTTATAAACTGTGCTATAACAACATATTTTCTTATTATTTCTATACTGGTATACTCTTTGAATTTGCAATGAATAGATGGAGGGAAGCAACTAACCCCACCTCCACATTCATTCTTGTCTTTGTGGAGGGAGTCTTTTTGTTAAACCTTTAAGAATCCTTGCATGATATATAGAAATCTGATTTCCAAAACTCTACACCTTGCAGGGAATATCAAAAGATAAAAGAGATCCTTTTTTTCCATTGCAGAAGTTCAAGCAATTGGATGGAGCTTCCAGTATTTTGGAAAAGTACCTCAATAGTCTACTGAAATTGCTAGTAAGAAAGAAAGACCTAATTCAAGTTTTACCTAGATATAGTCCATTATATCAATCATCTTATTCCCTACAGTATCTTAAGAAGTATCTTCATACAGGGCTGTCATCTGAAATTCATGGCTTTAAAAATAAATCTTGGTGCTTGTAACTGTCACATAACTTGTTCACTAGTGAGAACATCTGGAGAAGAATGAACTCTCATGAACTCAAGTTGAGAGAACCTTACTAAGGATGCTGCTAAAATCTTTAGTGTTAACATCTCTATCTGGGTGACTTCTGGATATGTGGGCTTCAGCTCCAAGATTGTCAGCCAAATCCATGTTTCTGGGGAATTTGAGGAGTTGAAGCTCACAGGTTTCAAGACACTCAAATGGAGAAGACTGCCCTTTTATCATACATACTAAAGTTCCTTTTTGTTTCTTTGCCAATCTGAAATTAAAATCCAAGCTGGTGAGGTTCCAGGTTTTCCTTCCTGACCATCCACAAAGGAACTACCAATCATTTTGATTTTTGCAGCTTAGCAGTTTTCATCCTCTTAAGGAAATGCAGAGGTGAAATAATGCTCTTCTCTTATCATTTTATAAATCTAAGTCAAATACTCTTTTTTAAACTTGGTTCTTTTTAAAATCAGTTTAAATAAGGCATGAGTTGAGAGTCCACAATAAGCCAAATCAGTATTATTCACTTCTTCAAGAAGAGGAAATTTTATTAGCCAGGTGAACTGGGATATGGATTTGCCTTCAAAAACTTGTTTCAACTAATATTTCAGCTGGCAGAATCTCATGAGGCACCTTAGTAAGCTGAGGTTGCTGAGCAAATATTTGGATTTTTTTGGCATGCAAGTGTACGAGAGCTAGACAAGACTGTTCATTTTTACCTATTATCATTTATATTATTATTGTTATTTAATTGTAATTAGGGATAATCAGATCTTGTAAAGAATATAGTATATGCAGAAATTGTCAAAATTTACCAGCAGGGTAAATGTTGCCTATACCAAAACCAGTTCAAATTGTTGAGAATGGTCAGTCCAAGAAATTTGGTGGATCTGAAAGTAATTGATAGGAAGCTTTATCAGAGTACATGCAAAACTTTGGCAACATATTAAATATATCATGGAAGAAAATCTGTGTTAAAAAGAAACAATATTGGGAGATAGTGATATGGAGGCAGGTGAATATAAAATCAATTTATTTAACAGGTCAGTTTGGCATCTATAAGTATTTTAAACTCTCATCAATTAAATATTTGGAACTCTTTTTGGTGCACTTTGAAGCATATTTCTTGGTCTTCTGTTCTCTCCATTGTTTAATAGTGACATACAGAAATGATGATGATGATGATGATGATGATGATGATGATGATGATGTTGGAAGGGACCTTGGAGGTCATCTAGTCCAACCCCCTGCTCAGGGAGGAAACCCTGTGCAATTTATGGTCTGAATTAGTTTGCAGGTAACTGATTGGGTGAAGTTAATTTGATTCCAAACATAATTGTTTTTACTCTAAATCTAGATGTGCTTATTTCTTGCTTCCTGTGGTGGAACAGGCTGCCTGTCATATTCATATGAAAATATAGACATATGGCTGCCTCTTTTTGTTAGTAACTGTTGACCATGTTATCTGGATTTTTAGGAATCATAGACCAACAAATTTCAGGTAAGTAGTAGTAGTAGTAGTAACAACAACAACAAAGTTGGAAGGGACCTTGGAGGTCATCTAGTCCAACCCCCTGCTCAGGCAGGAAACCCTATACAATTTCAGACAAATGGTTGTCCAGTCTCTTCTTAAAAACTTCCAGTGTTGGAGCATTCACTGCTTCTGGAGGCAGGTTGTTCCCTGTTCTCTGTTATAGGTATTTGAAATCTTAGATTGTAACTCTAGCCTGTCCTTGTGATATTACGATACCATTAATGCTGTATTAATATTGCAGTATGACAGTACAGTAAGTTACAGTAGTACAGTTATGATAGACTCCAATACTTGGTATTGTCTTAGCACCTTGTATGAACCCAGCCATGTTGATATGTAAATCATTGCTGTGACTAACCATCTTGTTTAAACCCACCCAATGGAGCTTTTTTTCCAGTAAAACTAATGCCAAGTACAATTTGTGAATTGGATCTTTCGGTTCCAATAAGGGCAGCTCAGGACTGTTGTATTTCAAGAAACTACAAAGAGTTATAACTCATCTGAAGAAACTATTTCTTGCTCTGCTTTAAAGACCAAATATGGAGGCAGGAAAGGAAACCAGCCATAGGTTTAAATTCATTGTTTTCTGTTCCATTCAAAGTTTGTACAGAATTTGTTTTCTCAAGTACCGCTAATACAAGTAGCTTTTTTGCGATGTAGTTGGGTATCAAGCTGCAGAATTGGTTCCCTTTGCCAAAGACTGCAGTGATTAAGAGACAAAAGACCATTTAGCATTTATGAGGTTTTTCTGTTTCACCTGTTAATGTAGCTTTGGGCTAAAACACGGCATATATGATCTCAGGATGAAGCTGCATTTCCTCATTCCTGCTTTCTTCAAAATGATTCATCCCTTTCATTATTCTTTAGATGCAGGAAAATAAATATTTTGTCAGTCTTTGAAACCTTGTGATTAATTAGTCTGGGGTTCTTTTTCTGTTTAGAGAGAAGCCTCCCTTTTAATACTTTGGCAAAAGAGAAGCCGCTTTCGTTGGAGATAAATTGCAGTGTTCTTTGTAGAGAAGGTGGGTCATGGGAGCTATATAAATTGGCCTTCCACAGACAAACTTAGAAATTATGGTTACTGCAGCAAAAAGACTTTTACTCCTTTTTTAATATATATAATATTTAAATGTGATTTAAATATTTTTTTTCAAATGAGCAGAAAATGCTGATAACATTCTCAGAGGTGAAAGACAGAGCTATCTTTCCCTCCTTATTTTAGTTTGAATGTGGCAGAGTGTTATATGCACTCATTGTTGTTGTCAAATGGGATACAGATGGTGTGCCATCTCTGTCACAGCACCTGCCTTATGAAACCTCACCTGAGGTTCAGATACCCCCCACCAACTCTATTGATGTCCTAGAAACCTTTGACACTTTAACTGTTTCCTCACTCATTAGGCTAATTCAATGGTTCTCAACCTGTGGTTCGTGAAGGGTTGAAGAAATGTTATGACTTTTAAATCTTGAGTTGTCTTGGTGGTATGTAGCCATGGTCCGTGGCCACAAAAGATATTTAAAGGGGTCTGTGGTAAAGAAAAGATTGAGAAAACCATTACGCTGTTAGTTGCTCTAGGGTTGTCTGATGTAGATTTCTTTGAGGTTCTCAGCTGTATTGCTTTAATTTTATGATTGTTGTAAATGATTGGATTGTTGTAAATAGAAGTAATCACACTGTACATGCTCTTGGATAGGTCAAGAATTGAAGGTTCCAAAATACACACTGGAAATTGGGTTTAGCTCATCTGTGGACCAGAACACAGATATTTTTAAAGCCTATCCCAGTCCTAAAAATCAGACTTTTTAAATAAATTATGATGTAACAGTTTTCAGTTTCCTACCTGTTGCAGCAGTTAAAAATTTGAGTGTGTGAGTTTTACATTTTTCATGGTATTGTGGTTGAAATGTCGAAGGTTGGCTTACTCGTGGATGGATTTATCCTCAATTATATATGGTATATCTACCATAAATATGTAACAGATTTGGTCATCCATTGACATAGAAAAGCAGTGATTTTAATTTAATTGTTGAACAATAGTTTACTGGGATGTCAAAGTGGCTACAAATTCATTATAATGATGCACATACTTGATTTCACCACAAAATTGATTTAGATCTCTCTAATTCTTTTTGCTGTCTAAGATGGAATGTGTCAGAGTGACTCGATGTGTTGGCACTAACAGACAGGTGTTGGAAGATAGAAGATTTTGCTGGAGGAATTCAATAAATTTTAATGGCATTCACTTTTTAAAAAACAGTGTGAAAAATCAAGTGGCAAAAAGAAAATCATATTTTGCCTAGATGCAGTGATCCTTCTTCAACTTCCCAGTGTTTCTCTTACATATCATCACAGATGAAAAGGTCCCTGCTCACAAAGCTAACATTTTTTTAAAAGTATAGTAGCTAAATTGCTTTTAGGTTTTTAAATGTTGCATTGTAGGAGTAGACTATTTGGGAGACGTCTGTGGACTTCATCAGTATTAGACCAAGATTACACATAGCTATCTTGTCCCCAGATATGAGGCTGGGCCCTACTTTTCTGGCCTTCCAGAAGAGCATTAAGACGTAGATCTTTTAAAACATGTCTCTTTTTTATATGAAGGGACGGTTAGGATGCTGAGCTTGTCGATCAGAAGGTCGGCAGTTTGGCGGGTCGAATCCTGAGTGCCGCGTAACAGAGTGAGTGCCTGTTACTCGTTCCAGCTTCTGCCAACCTAGCAGTTAGAAAGCACGTAAAAATGCAAGTAGACAAATAGGGACCACTACGGTGGGAAGGTAACAGTGTTCCGTGCGCCTCTGGCATCTAGTCATGCCGGCCACATGACCACAGAGACGTCCTCGGACAAGTGCTGGCTCTTTGGCTTTGAAACGGAGATGAGCACCGGCCCCTAGAGTCGGAAATGACTAGCACGCATGTGCGGGGGAACCTTTACCTTTACCTTTTTTATATATGATTTTTATGTTTTTAATCAGTAAACAATCAAAAGTCACTTACATTGTGAGATGGGCTGTGTGTACATTTCTATCAATCAACCAATCAATTAATCATATGCATATCTGCACATATCTACATTCAAATAGATGCTCTTGGCATGGAAAACAGGACCTTTTATTTCTCCTGGCTTGATGTTAGTGTCGGGCACAAACAGCCAGGGTCACACATGAATAGCCTAAGTCGTAATTTCATTGATTTCTACCCATATTACAAGAATCTCTCCAGACTGCTTGATTTCTCCTGGGAAGAAGCACATAAGGTTTCATGGATCTGTGGGGTGGGGGTGGGAGGGCCAGGCTTATATCTGGTGGCGACATGAGAACTCGAGGCTAGGTCATCACTTGACCCCTCCTTACAGCCTGGCTGGAGGTTTCCCAACAGACATCCAACAATTGATTGGCAGGTTAAGAGAAGCATTATCAGTCGGCTGGTGGATAACTTATCTGGATGCGTGAAAATGAAGTCTCAGTCTCCACTCCTATTATTCTGATTGGGATTTACTGTCGCCAATAGTGATGGAAAACAATTATCTCAGCTACATCAGAATTATTGGAAGGGGGGTATTTAAAACTTGCTTGATTTTTTTTAATGCAATTATTGGAGGGGGGTGTTTAAAACTTGCTTGATTTTTTTTAACGCAATAACTTTGGAGAAAAATAACCCACATCCTCAGACTTTGCAGACCATCAAAAACATTCTGGAAAATAGATATATGCGGCTAACAGACAGACATCTTATCAAGGAGACTTGTGAATTCTCCAATTCTTGCTGTGGTGAAGTAAATGACTCTTTGGAGCAATACTGGTGTGATAATAATCTACAGTTTAGAATGTTTTGTTATTGCTTTTTGCATTCTTTTATTTACACTGCAATGGATACCATGTTGTATAATAATGTCACTGACATGCCCTCTGGTAACCTGTAAAGATGCAAAGGAATGAACTGAACACTGGAGCATCTCCCAGTTCCAAAAATTAATTTAGGAGTTTTTCTAAGTTTAATCCCAAGACAAGCAGACTGGCAAGGCAAAAAAGGATGGATTGGAGAATTTCCTCTCATTTCTAACTCAGAAAGTTATGTTTTCCCATCCTGTTTATTCCTTTTTGAGGTAAGCAAATATCATAGAGAGAATTAAAAAGAAGTATGAAATAATTAAATCCAAAAAAATTAAAACACATAATCATAATCATAATAGTAAATTTGGAAGGGACCTTGGAGGTCATCTAGTCCAACCCCTTGCTCAGGCAGGAAACCCTATACCCGTGGTGGCGAATCTATAGAATGGGTGTCACAGGTGGAATGCAGAGCCCTCGCTGTGGGCACATGTGCTGTTGCCCCAGTCCTAGGCCTTCAGCTGGGTTTTATACAACCTTTTCGCTTTAGGCCTCCACCGCCGTGTGCAAAAAAAAAAAGGTTCAATCAATCAATTTCAACTTCTTGCGGGGAAAAAAGTTCTTGCAGAGTTGGAATTGATTGATTGAACTTTTTAGTCCCACCCAGTCTGCCGTTACCACTGCAGCCACGCCCACCCAATGGGCCACATCGACCCAATTGGCCAAACCCACCCAATGATACATAAGTGGGTTTTGGGTTGCAGTTTGGGCACTTGGTTTCTAAAAGATTCGCCATCACTGCCCTATTCCATTTCAATCAAATGGCTGTCCAGTCTCTTCTTAAAAACATCCAGTGTTGGAGCATTCACAGCTTCTGGAGGCAGGTTGTTCCACTGGTTAATTGTTCTAACTGTCAGGAAGTTTCTCCTTAGTTCTAGGTTGCTTATCTCCTTGATTAGTTTCCATCTGTTGCTTCTTGTCCTGCCTTCAGGTGCTTTGGAGAATAGCTTGACTCCCTCTTCTTTCTGGCAGCCCCTGAGATATTGGAACACTGCTATCATGTCACCCCTCACCCTTCTCTTCATTAAACTACACATACCCAATTCCAGTAGCCATTCCTTATATGTTTTAGCCTCCAGTCCCCCAATCATCTTTGTTGCTCTTCTCTGTACTCTTCCCAGAGTCTCAACATCTTTTTACATCATGATGACCAAAACTGGATGCAGTATTCCAGGTGTGGCCTTACCAAAGCCAAAGTGGCATTAGTACTTCACGTGATCTTGATTCTATCCCTCTGTTAATGCAGCCTAGCACTGTGTTGGCTTCTTTTGGAAGCTGCAGCACACTGCTGGCTCATATTTAAGTGATTTTCCGCTAGGACTCCGAGATCCCTCTCACAGTTACTACTATTATATCTTACCATACAATTCATTTTGTTTCCTTTGAGATTCTCATCTGTCATTTCATCTTACAAAATGAGAACACACTTTAATACACAGCTAGTTTTACTATTTTTAACTTCCTTCCTTCCTTCCTTCCTTCCTTCCTTCCTTCCTTCCTTCCTTCCTTCCTTCCCTCTTTCTCTTTCTTTCTTTCTTTCTTTCTTTCTTTCTTTCTTTTCTTTTCTTTTCTTTTATTTTCTCTTTTTCTTTTTTCTTCCTCCCCCTTCCTTTCTTTCTCTCTTTCCTTCCTTCCTTCCTTCCTTCCTTCCTTCCTTCCTTCCTTTCTTTCTTTCTTTCTTTCTTTCTTTTTCTTTCTTTGTCACAGTTGTAAACTTTCTCAGAATCCTTGTGATAATATCAACCTTATTTGACTCAGTAAATATTGAATGATATCTAAATATAATTATACCAATAATTAAGGAGCCATGGTGGTGCAATGGTTAGAATGCAGTATTGCAGGCTAACGTCACCCACAGCCTTGAGTTCAAACCTGATGGGGCTCAAAGCTGACTCAGCCTTTTTGAAGGAACTCTGTGTGTCCACCCAAATCAGATTGATAGGATGGGTGGGTTCCTTCAATTAAAGACCTACTTCTTATCCCAGGCAATGAATTAGAATGTTTGTAGCCCTGCTGGATGCAATGGTATTTCTTTTATCATATATTTACTGTTTCATCTAGATTATTTTTATGTTGTCTTCTCTTGTGAACTGCCTAGAATCAGTCTGGAGTTGAATGGTGCCTAATTTGAACAAGTAAATAAATGTTAGATTAGCATTTTATATGTCACACTAGCCAATCAGCTGTTGTTGTTTTTTCAGAATAGAAATTACAAAATTACAAAAAAAATAACAAAATATCTAAATGCACTAGGGCAAAAACATTTAAACACAACCACCAGTAGAAATTGCAAAAATCAACTTTTTTACAAACTGTATTGTATGTTAGAAAACCCAAAGAAATTAAGCGAGATTTATCCCAATTACTCTTATAAATAGAAGACTTCACAAAATACGGTAGTATCTTTTCACAACCTGGAGGAAAATTTGACTCCCAAGATTAATAGCCCTTGATGGATATCCATAAATCCAATTAATACTTCCAGTTATTCAATGCTAAGTTAGTGTCCCCAGTGCTTTTAGGTGCTGTAAATTTGAGTTGATAGTCATTTGATAGCATCCCTTTAAGAATTCACTTTTTTCTTAGTTAAAAGTAATCACATTGCCCTGGTAGTTAGAGCCCTTATAAAAAGATCAAATCATGTAGTCCCATCTCTTAAATATTTCTTTCTTTTCTTGCATGGAGGCCAATTCTAAAGAAGTGCGTCGTTTCAGAGAAAAAGCTTGCAAGACTTTCATATCTATGTTATCATATATTCATTTCATTTTTCTCTCTCAATGCCACAATGGAACTCCTGCATAGTGTAATTTCCAAGTAGCTCCTTCTACTTTTTTGCAATTCTAATTCCAGCCTGACTATTGTATTACAAAAGACATGAAGAACTAGGACATTGCATGAAGGAATTTTTAAATTCTAATGTCAAGGATCATTAATCATTTTTGTTGTTATATCTGAAACTTACAATGTCTACAGAGAAAGGAAAATGTAGGAGGGAAATCCACCTAGAGATTAATTTTTCATTTCCTTTATTCTGCCATAAAACAAAGACACCTCACCAATTAAAATAGAGGGGGAAAATTAAGCACTCTTTTATACATTTTTACTGCTGCCATCATAGTATCTGTCTCAAAGTGTCATTGAAATTAACACTTATTAAAATTTGCTTTCCTTTGCTACTTAAAACTGAGGTGACAATAAACTAATTTCTTTTAAAGAAAGACATCTTTGTATTTATATTAGCACTAAAATCAACAAGGAAATTGCTCGAAAGCCTTTGAAAATTTAAAAAAATCCTGCAAAAGCTTGCTTAGCTAAATTTGTAAATATTTTGCAGAAGAAAGATTACCTTGCTTAGCATTAGATACCTAGGTTTGTCCCCTCTTTTTTTCCAAGATAAAAACAGGTTTGATTTCCAGCTAACCTATATGTTAAATAATTTATAGATGAAAAAGTAGTGTTAAAGTATTATTTCTAGGTACTTTTATTAATGATGATAATGTACTGTATAAAGGTAAAGGTAAAGGTTCCCCCGCACATGCGTGCTAGTCGTTTCCAACTCTAGGGGCCAGTGCTCATCTCCGTTTCAAAGCCGAAGAGCCAGTGCTTGTCCGAGGACGTCTCCGTGGTCATGTGGACGGCATGACTAGACGCCAAAGGTGCACGGAGCATTGTTACCTTCCCACCATAGTGGTCCCTATTTTTCTATTTGCATTTTTATGTGCTTTCGAACTGCTAGGTTGGCAGAAGCTGGGACGAGTAACAGGTGCTCACTCTGTTACGCGGTGCTCGGGATTCAACCTGCCAAACTGCCGACCTTCTGATCAACAAGCTCAGCATCCTAACCCACTGAGCCACCGCGTCCCTCAATATACTGTATACAGTAGTATGAAATGACTTTCTCATTCATTGATAAGTACAAGATGTATTTCAGAAAACATTGCTTTGGAAGTATTGTCTCAAAGTCTGCTCTTTTCCATTTTTTCCCTCTTTAGAGAGGAAAAGCCCTTGTCGTGGTTTTTAATATTTTTTAACATCATTTGTGAACTGAACTACTGTAACCAGGATACAGGGCTTTCTGTGATGTGGGAACTCAGCAAATTTGCCTTAATAAACAATAAAATAAAACATGGCTTGGGATAAGATGCTAGCTCAGTCACTGTTTGCAAGTACTAGCTACTTGTCAGTTGATATTACGTATGTTTTCCCTCTGAACTGTTAGAAGACATATAGAGTGTATAAGGTCTTCCTCAGCTAGTGCTCCCAAGAAAGCAGAACTCTTGAAACAGGCAGAATCATCTGAAGGTTTGACACAGGAACTTTTATTGAGAGCCAGTAAAAGCAGAAAGGCAAGGCAAGATCTAAAGAATTCCTGCACAGAATGCTACATTAAAATATCCCTTTTCAAACCCCTCCCTAGAGCCCAACTGTCCAGTTCATTTCCAGCCAATCCACAGGTGTGAAGTTGTTATAGGAACCAGAGTGACAAGAGACAGTTCCCAGGCACAGCCTGGTTGTTACAATGGAGCAAAGATAAGGCAGAGTGCCCCTGGCACATTCCTCCCCCTTCTTCACACCAAAAGTGATACATCAAAGACACAGAGAATAAAGTAAAGGAAATACATCTACTAGCCCCCTCCCAAATGAGTGAAACCTACCCTTTTCCACTAGAAAGGCAGAACCCTGAAAAGGTGAAACAGAGGAGATCTGACAGTGTGTGAAACTTGATTACTATTGTTCAGCTACAGAGCACCTGAAGAAACCTACAATACTGTATCAGTTAAAACTCACAACTCAACTTACCCAATGCAGGTAGTCCTCAACTTACAACCATAACTGAGCCCGAAATTCATGTTGCTAAATGAGGCAATTGTTAAGTGGGTTTTGCCCCATTTTACGACCTTTCTTGCCACAGTTAAGTGAATCACTGCAGTTATTAAGTTAGTAACACAGTCGTTAAGTAAATCTGGCTTCCCCATTGACTTTGTTTGTCAGAAGATAGCAAAAATTGATCACATGACCCCAGGCCACTGCAACCATCGTAAGTATGAGTCAGTTGCCATAAGTCTGAATTTTGATCACGTGACCATGGGGATGCTGCAGTGGTTGTAAGTGTGAAAAACAGTCATAAGTCACTTTATTCAGTGTTGTTGTAACTTTAAATGGTCACTAAATGAACTGTTGTTCAGTCAAGGACTATCTGAAAATATTCTATTTAACTGCTTGGAGGTACATGCTAGATACAAATGATCCATTTATGTCAGGTATAGCTGATTATTCAGATCAGTCTTGTTAATGTTTATAAGAAGAACTTCAGAAGATTCTAAAGGTATTTAATAGGATAGGTGTCAAGTTTCCGAGGTATGGGCTTTTCAAGTGACTCTGAGGCATTGTTTACCTTAAATGTCCTTTATTTAGCCTAATACACTGGCAAATGCTTGCTTGAAGGAAGCTGGAATCTGAAATCTCTGCCCCTTGCACAATATATTAAAACACAATTCTTCACCTTTCTAATTTTGTCATTAATCATATTCTCCAATTAATTTAAAAAATCAGTTTCCCTTCCATTAGAAAACCCGCCAAGTTCTTATCTTCTTTAATTTCAGATGGCCTTGAGGTACAATCCTCCTCTTCCCCCCTCCCAACCTTAATCCAATCTTTTAAAGCAACACACAAGTTTAACATATGAAATGGCTACTTCTTCATCTCTTGTCAAGCAATAACATTCAATGTTAGCAGCATTGACGATAGAACAATGAAGACATTTCTAATTTTATTTTATTTTATTTTACTTCATTTTTATGTTATGTTATGTTTATGGTTTATTTTATTTTAATTCTATGTTATGTTATGTTATGTTATGTTATGTTATGTTATGTTATGTTATGTTATGTTATGTTATGTTATGTTATGTTATGTTATGTTATGTTATTGTTCTGAACCAGCCCTCTTCTAGCAAACCCCTATTCAAAAAGAAGAGACTGGAGAGCGTCCAAGGCTAAAAGGCTTCTGCCAAGATTTAATTACGCAGTTAACAAAAACACTAGAGCTTGTCTTCTCAAGCGGAAAAGTTGCTTTCAGCAACCAGCCCCTCCCCAAACACTCCTTTTATAGAGAGCTCAGGGCGTGGTCTCCCTGTGCCTCCTCCCGAGGAGACCCGCAGCCTTTTTCTGCTTAGTCCTGCTCGACTGCCTCCTGCGTCGGGCATCCTTGAACAGGGCCAGCTGTGGGTCATCATCCTCCGCACTATCGGGCTCACGCAGCTGAGAGGAGGTCCCCGGCTGGGAGCTCTGCCAAGCCTGCAAGCCATCATCAGCCGGTTCGTCACCCACACACACCTCCTCCCCCTCATCTGAGTCATCCGATACCTCTGAGCCGGGTGCCGAACCCACAGGCTGACCCTGAGTCACAACACTATCCCGCACCGCAGGGCCCTTCCCCCGGGGCTGCCGATCCGGATGCGGTCGGGATGGGAACTGTTCGTGAAAAGCAGTCACCAACGCAGGGGCATGAACGGCGGTCGCGTCTTCCCATGTGAAGTCCTCCGGCCCGTACCCTTTCCACTCGATCAGGTACTGGAAGCGACCTTTCAGCCAACGGGAATCCCGGATGCTGGCGACCTCGTACTCGGGGGTGCTGCCGCCATCGCGAGGTCCTGATGGGGGAGGTTCTGCTTGGCGAAGTGGACAAGCCGGTTGTTCGGGGACCAACAAGGACCGATGGAAGACGGGGTGCACGCGCAGGGAACGTGGCAGAGTTAAACGATAGGCGACCGGGTTAATGACGGCCTCGACTGGGAACGGTCCAAGGTAACGGTGGTCCAGCTTCCTCGCCGGCCGAGTGGATGGTAGGTTCCTGGTAGACAGCCAGACCCGATCCCCCACCGACAGTGGAGGCGTATCCCTTCTCGACCGATCGGCGAACCTCTTATAGTCGGCCTTGGCCTTCTCCAGCTGCCGTCGCACCAACCGATGGATCGCCTGTAACTCCGCCATGAATTCGTTCGCTGCCGGCTCCGGTGAGTCCACGGGCGAAAGGGGGAAAAACCGGGGGTGATAACCCACGTTGGCCAAGAACGGTGTCATCTGCGTGGAGGTGTGCTGCGAGTTGTTAAAGGCAAACTCAGCTATGGCCAAATAGTCCACCCAATTGTCCTGCTGCAGGTTAACGTAGCAGCGCAGATACTGCTCTAAGATGCCGATGACCTTCTCGGTACCCCCGTCGGTCTGAGGATGATGCGCGGACGAGAGGCAAACCTTAATGTCCAACGCCCGCATCAACTCCTGCCAGAAGCGGGCTGTAAACTGGGCCCCCCTATCGGAGACGACTCTATCGGGGAGGCCGTGCAGCCGGAACACCTGTTGGATGAACATGCGACTAGTGGCGCGAGCTGACGGTAAGCCGCGACAGGGGATGAAGTGCGCCATCTTGGTCAGCATGTCCACCACCACAAACACTGTCGTGAAGCCGGAGGATGGGGGTAGATCCGTCAGAAAGTCCATGGACACAGCCCCCCAGGGTCTCTTGGGTGTTGGCAAAGGCTGCAGTAAACCAGGCGGGGCCCCTGTCGCTGACTTGGCCTGCCTGCATGGGACGCAGGAAGTGACATAAGACTGGACGTCGTGTCGGACTCGGGGCCACCAGAAGGTACGGGAGACCAGGTTCAGAGTCTTGAACAGGCCAAAATGCCCCGAAGCCGGGTTATCATGACACTGGCTGAGGACGAGTCCCCTGAGTGGCCCTCCCGGAACATAGAGCCGGTCACGATAATACAGGAGTCCATCCGTGACCGACCAAGGTGAATCTGGCCCCACCTCTTCCTTCCGCTGAGCCACCCACGCCTCCTGCTGCTGCGCCTCCCTGATCCGAGCCCGTATATCCACCGGCTCCCGCACCGCAGCAAAAGACTCGACGGGGATCACTGTTCTGGGCGGAAGCTTGTCCTCCACTCGGGTGTACTCGGGCTTCCTGGACAGAGCATCCGCTCTCTGGTTGTGCCCGCTGGGTATGTACCGCACCCGGAAGTCAAACCTCGCAAAGAAGAGGGACCACCGGATCTGGCGTTGGTTCAGATTCCGAGCGGTCTGCAGGCTTTCCAGATTCTTGTGGTCCGTCCGGACCTCGATTTGATGCCGCGCCCCCTCCAGATGATGCCTCCAAGCCTCGAACGCCGCCTTGATGGCCAGCAGCTCCTTCTCCCAGATGGTATAGTTGCGCTCCGAGGGATTCAATTTCCGGGAGTGATACGCGCAAGGGAAAAGGGTACCGCTGGGCGTCGCTGCCTGGAGTAACACGGCCCCAATGGCAATGTCGGAGGCGTCCGCCTCCACGACAAACGGCCGTTGCGGGTCAGGATGCTTCAAGATGGGCTCCTTCATGAAGGCGTCCTTCAAAGCTTGGAACGCCTGTTGTTCGGGGGCGTTCCACTGGAACCGAGTCTTCTTCTGCAGGAGCCGGGTGAGGGGGGCTGTCAAGGCAGCAAAGCCAGGGATGAATGTTCGATAGTAGTTGGCAAATCCAAGAAGTCGCTGAACATCCTTCACGCGACGCGGGGGTTGCCAACTCTGCAACGACTCAACTTTACTCGGTTCCATGGCGATGCCCTCAGGAGAAATGCGGTGACCCAGGAAATCGATGGTCACCTGGTAGAACTGGCACTTCTCCAACTTGGCAAACAGCCGATGTTTCCGGAGGCGCTGCAGGACCTGACGGAGATGCTGATGATGCGCTTCACGCGACGGGGAGTAAATCAGGATGTCGTCCAGGTAAATCACGACAAACTGGTCCAACAGATCTCGAAAGATGTCGTTCATAAAATGCTGAAACACAGCGGGGGCGTTGGTCAGGCCAAACGGCATCACCGTGTACTCGAAATGTCCATAGCGAGTACCAAACGCCGTCTTCCACTCATCACCCGGCCGAACCCTGACGAGGTTGTAAGCTCCACCCAGGTCCAGTTTCGTGAAGATCTTAGCCTCCCGGAGTCGGTCCAAGAGCTCGGGGATGAGGGGCAGCGGGTAGCGGTTACGCACCGTGATGGCATTGAGTTTCCGGTAGTCACAGCAAAGCCGTAACTCGCCCGACTTCTTTTTGACGAAGAGCACGGGCGCAGACACAGGCGAGGACGAGGGCCGGATGAAACCACGAGCCAAATTCTTTGTCAGGAAGTCCCGCAATGCAGCCAATTCGGGCTCCGACATGGAGTACAAACGCCCCACTGGGAGAGGCGCATCAGGGACTAGATCAATGGAACAGTCATAGGGCCTGTGCGGGGGTAATTGGTCCGCCTCTGACTCGCTGAACACATCAGCAAAGTCGGACAGTTCGGGAGGCAAAGAAACCCCTGAGGAACCCTCCACCTGGCCGGCACAGATATGGCGGGTGTGGTCCACGCACTGCAAACTTGGGAAGGTGACCAAGTTCTGAGACCAATAGATCTGTGGATCATGCGCCCGGAGCCACGCCAGTCCCAAGACCACGGGGAAGTGCAGATCCGAAGTGACGTAAAACTGAATGGCCTCCACATGGGTACTGATGGCCATACACACGGGTTGCGTGGCGGCCGTAATAGGCCCGGACAGGAGCACTCGACCATCGATGGTCTCCACAAGCATGGGCGGATCCACTGGACACTGGGGAACAGCCCATTTGGCCACAAAGGCCGAATCCATAAAGTTAGTGGTAGCCCCAGAGTCAATTAAGGCATGGACCGGAATCCCCTCTGGCTTGCCAGGAAGGATCAGTCGTGCCTCCAGAATCAAATGCCGTGGAGGTTCACAGGCACCGTCGGAACGGCGTCGCTCGGCGTGGTCGTTGTGGGTCGCCCGATCTTTCACACCGTCTAGATCGGGCTCGGGCCGTTTCCCGATAGCAAAGCAGGGGACTTTCTCGGGGCAGGCTTGGTCACTGACGCCCGCTGACGCTTCTTCGGGCAAGAAGCAGCCAAATGTCCAGGGTCCCCACAGTAAAAACACAACCCCTCCGATCGTCGTCTGTCCATTTCCGTCACCGATAGACGGGACCTGGCAGCACCCAGCTCCATTGGCTCCTCCCTCTGGACTGGGGGCTCACGCACAACAGGGGCGGCAGGGGTCTGTGGGGTGGCACGGCGACTCTTACGCTGCTGCAGCCGGGCATCGATCCGCAGACAAAGATGGATCAGCCCATTCAGGTCTGAGGGAATGTCCACGCGGGCCAGCTCATCCAACATCTCCTCTGACAAGCCATCCTGAAAGGCATCCACGAGCGCAGCCTCATTCCAGGCGGAATCCTGGCTAAGCAGCCGGAAATCGCTGATATAGGCCTGTAGAGGGCGCTGACCCTGCCTCAAAGCTTTCAGGCGTCGGGTGGCGGTCTGCGCCTTAATCGGGTCCTCGTACATGAGGCGCATATGGTCACAAAACCCCCCAAAGTTATCCAACAAAGGGCTAGGCTGTGCCAACAGAGGCGTGCCCCAACGAGCTGCATCCCCCGACAGAAGGCTCAACACGAATCCCACCTTATCTCGGTCAGTGGGGAAATCAGCTGCTCTCACGCTGATATAAAGCTGGCATTGTCCCAGGAAGGCAGGAAACAGTTCTGGTTTACCAGCAAATTTATCCGGCATAGCTATCTGACATTTCCTCCTGGGTGGGGGTGCAGCATGTACCTGAGCTTGCAGTTGTGCCACCTGAGCTGCCAGCAAAGTGAGTTGCTGGGTGAGCTGGGCATTCTCGGCAAGAAGCTGCTCCATCGTAGTAATAAGGGGTGGGTGGCTGAAAGCAAACTGTTCTGAACCAGCCCTCTTCTAGCAAACCCCTATTCAAAAAGAAGAGACTGGAGAGCGTCCAAGGCTAAAAGGCTTCTGCCAAGATTTAATTACGCAGTTAACAAAAACACTAGAGCTTGTCTTCTCAAGCGGAAAAGTTGCTTTCAGCAACCAGCCCCTCCCCAAACACTCCTTTTATAGAGAGCTCAGGGCGTGGTCTCCCTGTGCCTCCTCCCGAGGAGACCCGCAGCCTTTTTCTGCTTAGTCCTGCTCGACTGCCTCCTGCGTCGGGCGTCCTTGAACAGGGCCAGCTGTGGGTCATCATCCTCCGCACTATCGGGCTCACGCAGCTGAGAGGAGGTCCCCGGCTGGGAGCTCTGCCAAGCCTGCAAGCCATCATCAGCCGGTTCGTCACCCACACACACCTCCTCCCCCTCATCTGAGTCATCCGATACCTCTGAGCCGGGTGCCGAACCCACAGGCTAACCCTGAGTCACAACAGTTATGTTATGTTATGTTATGTTATGTTATGTTATGTTATGTTATGTTATGTTATGTTATGTTATGTTATGTTATGTTATGTTATGTTATGTTATGTTATGTTATGTTATGTTGTGTTTTAAAAGATCCTGGAGCACTGGGGAACTACTAGAGGACTGGAAGAGAGCTGATGTAGTTCCCATCTGCAAAAAAGGGGGAAAAAATAGATCCAGGAAACTACAGACCTATCAGCCTGACCTCAATACCTGGGAAGATTCTGGAAAAGATAATCAAACAACAAATCAGCGAACACCTTGATGCAAACAAAGTCATCACTAAAAGTCAACATGGGTTTGACAAAAACAGATCATGCCAGATAAATCTTATTGCATTCTTTGACCAAGTGACAAGATTAGCGGACAAGAGGAATGCTGTAGATACAATTTACTTGGACTTCATTAAGGCATTTGACAAAGTAGATCACAACCTACTACTTGATAAGATAGAAAAATGTGGGTTAGATAGCATCACCACCAGATGGATTCATAGCTGGCTGACAGGCCATACTCAGCATGTGGTCCTCAATGGAACTGCATCTACATGGAAGGAAGTGTGTAGTGGGGTGCCCCAGGGCTCTGTTCTGGGCCCAGTGCTCTTCAATATCTTCATTAACGATTTGGATGAGGGGATAGATGGGGAACTCATCAAATTTGCAGACGACACCAAGCTGGCAGGAATAGCCAATACTCCAGAAGATAGGCTTAAAATACAGTAGGATCTGGACAGACTCGAATACTGGGCGCTATCTAACAAAATGAAATTCAATGGTGAAAAAAGTAAGGTTCTACACTTAGGCAGGAAAAATCAAATGCACAGGTATAGTATACTGTAGGTGGTACCTTGCTCAATAGTAGTAACTGTGAGAGGGATCTCGGAGTCCTAGTAGACAATCACTTCAATATGAGCCAGCAGTGTGCTGCAGCTGCCAAAAAAGCCAACACAGTGCTAGGCTGCATTAACAGAAGGATAGAATCAAGATCAAGTGAAGTACTAATACCACTTTACAATGCTTTGGTAAGGCCACACCTGGAATACTGCATCCAGTTTGGGTCACCACGATGTAAAAAAGATGTTGACACTCTAGAAAGGGTACAGAGAAGGGCAACAAAGATGATTGGGGGACTGGAGGCTAAAACATATAAGGAACGGTTACTGGAATTGGGTATGTGTAGTTTAACGAAGAGGGGTGACATGATAGCAGTGTTCCAATATCTCAGGGGCTGCCACAAAGAAGAGGGAGGCAAGCTATTCTCCAAAGCACCTGAAGGCACGACAAGAAGCAATGGATGGAAACTAGTCAAGGAGAGAAGCAACCTAGAACTAAGGAGAAACTTCCTGACAGTTAGAACAATTAACCAGTGGAACAACCTGCCCCCAGAAGTGGTGAATGCTCCAACACTGGAAGTTTTTAAGAGGAGACTGGACAGCCATTTGCCTGAAATGGTATAGGGTTTCGTGCCTGAGCAGGGGGTTGGACTAGATGACCTCCAAGGTCCCTTCCAAATTCTTCTTCTTCTTCTTCTTCTTCTTCTTCTTCTTCTTCTTCTTCTTCTTCTTCTTCTTCTTCTTCTTCTTCTTCTTCTTCTTCTTCTTCTTCTTCTTCTTCATTATTATTATTATTATTATTATTATTATTATTATTATTATTATTATTATTATTATTATTATTATTATTATTATTTTAATTTTTATTACTTTTCCCCCCGCACTGATTAATGTAGCTCTTATTGTTCCTAGAATTCTCTTCACCACTTCAGAATATTTTTAAAAATTTGTTATGCAGATCACTAACAGTGACCTGGTTCTTTTCATGAACACTCTAACAGAAAAAGAATCACATTGTATGGCTTTAATTGCCATGCTCTAAGCAATGCAAAATAACCAACTAAAATGAAGATTTTGGTTTGGTTGTTTTTTTTAAAAAACCTGTATGAAAGGGAGAGGGAAATTGCACATTATTCCCATCTTTATAGATGGAAATGATTTGAATAGCTCTTATGCAAATGGTGCTGGCAGAATAACAATATGCGCAGCCTTCCACACAACTTAGCTAGACTTGCATATTCTTACTTTGATTGTTCTTCAGAACACATAATTTAGTGGAATACACTATTGCACTGGTTACAAAGGAAATGTCCACGGATAACCTAATGGATTTTAAAATTGTTCCTCCAACAATGATAAGATTTCACCAGTTGCATGGGGAATTTGAAAGACTTTAGAAAACTGATTTTTATACTGTAGTCTTTTCTACATATCATGCCTATGTGACTAGTCATTTATATTTCTTCAACAAAAGCAATGAGTGATTGTAACTCATCTTGGAATGTCAGAAAAGAGATAGTCAGAAAATCATATTCAGAACTGAAGGCATCTAGAACTAAGCTGCAGTATAGCAATTAAAATGATTGAATGCCACCAGATGACTGAACAGGAAAACCACTGCAGCCATGGGAACTTAACTGGTGTCCATAGGACAATCACACTTTCTCAGCCCAATGCACCTGAAGTGCTGCTATTCTGGGCTCATAGTTAAGGACTTTCTCTCCTTCTCTCTTTCTCTGATTACATCTATTTAGATCTAGGATCTATTATCTATCTAATTTGATTGGAAGCTGCCCAGAGTTGGTTAGAAGATGGGCAGCAATATAAATGTTTTAAATAAATAATACCTACCTATCTAGCTACAATATCCATCCGTCTGTCTGTCTGTCTGCCTGCCTGCCTGCTTACCTACCTACCTAGTCTGTTTGTCTGTCTGTCTATCCGTCCATCCGTCTGTCTGTCTATCGTCTATCCCAGGGGTAGGCAACCTTTTCTCTTTTATGACTCGTGGACTTCAACTCCCAGAATTCCTGAGCCAGCTGGTCGATCCATATCCATCCATCCATCCATCCATCCATCCATTCATCCCATTAACTCTGGGCAATGTACAATAAAAAAATCCAAAGATTAAAGTATTCTACAATTAAAAACTCCAATTTAGTGTTTGTCATTCCTAGTGACATAGCAGCAGAAAAAATTATTACTATGGAAAATGCACCCATGCAACTAACTCCCCTCTTCCTTGACAACAATCTGTTGCCTGTGCCTGTTGACCCAATCATTGTTTTGAGGGGTCTCAAAGAGGGATGTCAAGGATGGGACTAGTCTAATAGAGGCCATATAGGCATTCTTAGAAATCAAAATGGCAGATTGTCTCCCCCTGGTGATTTCTTCGTGAGTGTATACACTTGCCCATAAAAACATAAAGGTATGCAAGGATTGTGATGAGTATCCTGATTGCAGCCCTTCAAAGTAAGCTGGACTAAATACAGCATATAGTATAGTATAGTATAGTATAGTATAGTATAGTATAGTATAGTATAGTATAGTATAGTATATATATATATATATATATATATATATATATATATATATATATATATATATATATATATATATATATATATATATATATATATATATATATATATATATATATATATATATATATATATATATATATATATATATATATATATATATATATATATATATATATATATATATATATATATATATATATATATATATATATATATATATATATATATATATCCTGTGGCTCAAGAGGTAAAAAACTGCCTAATATGCAATCAGCCCAGGTTCGAATCTCAGAAGGGTATGACTGACTGATGAAGACTAAAGAGTCAGAAATGCATCTTAGTCTCCCTTAATTCTTTGTTAGTAATTTACACAAATATATGAACTGTCCGGTGTGACTACAGCCTGTTCGATGGCCTTTGAGATAAGGCTGAAAACAGGAAATAAAGATTTGCCCCATGTTTGGGGCCTAGCAAGGTAATCTAAATAGTTAACATTTGACTCATATCTCCCCTTGCAGAAAGCTAACAGAGAGCGAGAGAGATCCTGTGGCTCAAGAGGTAAAAAAACTGCCTAATATGCAATCATCCCAGGTTCGAATCTCAGAAGGGTATGACTGACTGATGAAGACTAAAGAGTCAGAAATGCATCTTAGTCTCCCTTAATTCTTTGTTAGTAATTTACACAAATATATGAACTGTCCGGTGTGACTACAGCCTGTTCGATGGCCTTTGAGATAAGGCTGAAAACAGGAAATAAAGATTTGCCCCATGTTTGGGGCCTAGCAAGGTAATCTAAATAGTTAACATTTGACATATATATATATATATATATATATATATATATATATATATATATATATATATATATATATATATATATATATATATATATATAGTAACAGAACCTTACTCTGAATAGGTTTCCCTCCTCACTCCCTTTAACTTTATGACAACTAGGGAAGCTTTTGTCTGAGATGCTTTCTCAATATACAGTTTTATCCTGAACTCAGATTTCTTTTATCTGACTATTGTCTTCACAGCAGCTCTTCCTCCTGTTGCTCAAGGTGACTCATTCTTCCCACTACACCTGGAAGCTAAAGGAGGCCCGGGAGATGGGGAAAAACCGCACTAGTTTTATCTTCTAATAAATGGGAGGATTGTGGTTGGGTGTCTCAGAGAAAGTCATCTTCTAAAGTGGCAGAGTATCTGTTAGGAACAATTTTGAGTAGACCTATGCAAAGGATTGTTTTTTTGTTTGGTTTTGAAACTTCCAGGCTTCTGTACAGGCTTTGTCGGTAGCAGTCCTCATTTTATATAATACCTTTCCTTCAGAAAACTCTGAACAAAGAACTGTGAAATGGTGTCAGACATTCCCTCCTCCTTAAGCACGCCAAAGCAGTTATGTTCCATTAGATTAGATTAGATTAGATTAGATTAGATTAGATTAGATTAGATTAGATTAGATTAGATTAGATTAGATTAGATTAGATTAGATTTCTACATGCCTGGGTTGTTTATTACTGCTTTTTAAGAATATTATTTAAATTGATCAGTTTGAGTTTTTTGCTTTTTCATCTTTGAAACTGGAATTTCTTGAATCTGTTGGGACTGTGGTAGGTTATGAATATTGTTTTTTATATATAAAAAAGCCCACTATAGTTTAGTAATATGTCTTCTCCTGTGTAGCTGTTACAACACAAAAATATAAAGAAATTGTTTTTTTTTAAGGTAGGTATTTGCATCTCTACTTAGGCTAGACATACCATCCGGGTCCCTATTATGCAGGGTGGGAACTATGGCTGGGTTAATGTCAGGCTCCAAGAACCAAGGGCAACACATGGAAATACATCTGAGTAGTTCCTTTACTGTTGCTTACCTATTAACAGAAGCTTACCAGACTAAAGAAATTATTTGCAATAACTATATATATACATATATACATATATACATATATTCATATATACATATATACATATACATACACATATACACACACACACACACACACACACACACACACACATATATATATATATATATATATATATATATATATATATATATACACATATACACATACACATATACATATACATATACATATACATATACATATACATATACATATACATATACATATACATATACATATACATATACATATACATATACATATACATATATATATATATATATATATATATATATATATACCGTATATACTTGAGTATAAGCCGAATTTTTCAGCCCACTTTTTGGGCTGAAAAATTCCACTTCGGCTTATACTCCAGTCAACAAAAAAACTTACCAAGGACTTGTGCGCGGCCGAGGCTTTGGTGCTTCCGGGATCGCGCGCACCTCTCCCAAGCCACCGCCATCCGGAGACCTGCCGACGTTTGGGGAGGTTTGGGCGCCTCCCCAAACCTCCCCAAACGTCGGCAGGTCTCCGTTCCTCCGCGCAGACCTGCCGACGTTTGGGGAGGTTTGGGCGCCTCCCCAAACCTCCCCAAACGTCGGCAGGTCTCCGTTCCTCCGCGCAGACCTGCCGACGTTTGGGGAGGTTTGGGCGCCTCCCCAAACCTCCCCAAACGTCGGCAGGTCTCCGTTCCTCCTGCCGACGTTTGGGGAGGTTTGGGCGCCTCCCCAAATGTCGGCAGGTCTCCGTTCTTCCGCGCAGACCTGCCGACGTTTGGGACCTCAGATACTTAATTCTAAGTGGGCCTCTTCTGACTTGTGGGACTAGGCCAGGAAATAGGTGGAGAGTTTGCTACCAATAATGAGACCTACGGCATATGACTCAGTTCAATATTATGCAGAAATATGAAAACATAACTTTAATGCCAAGGCAGGGGGGGCAGCAATTAATTTCCTTCCAAAGAAGATAAGTATTAGATTAGAGATATTAATATTACTTTGTGTAGCAGAATTCCAGAGTTAATTTAGTTATATAGCACAGGCCTTTATTTCTAATATTCTTCAGACGTGACATGCAAGGTGATTAAATTACAGATGCCAATGTGAATTGGCTTTGGCAGATGCAGGTTATCAGTCTAAAGTCAAAATACATAGAAGACCTCTGGCATGAAGTATTATCTGCCTTCATATGACTTTTATGAGGCTTTAATTCTTCCATTGTGATTATTGTTTGTCATCTCAGGATCACAAATCAAAATGTTAGAAATGCAATAAGCCTACTAGAACCAGACTGAGCTTTCTCCATGGCTCTTCTTGACATCAGAAAAGATCCAGGTCCCAGTTAACTGTTGCCTCCAGGTCTTCTCCCACCTAGGACATTTGGGTCATCAGTAGCCAGTTCACCTTTGAAATGAATTAGAGAACTTTTGCATCTCTTCCCACATTGTCCTCCTGGTCTGAACAAGGCACTCTAAGATGGCAACAAGCAGTTGCTGTGGCTACCATATTGTGCTCTGAGGATTTCCTGGTGGGAAAATATAGGGAATGAAAGGTAGGAAGAATATGATGAAGGCCATTTCAACTGGCAGGCATCCCACCTCAAGCTGTGAATTTTCTTGAACCATCTGTGATCCATAAAAGTGATCCACTTTGTCCTATCAGGTGTTCCCTAAGATGTTTGCACATTAAATAAGCACAGCTGCCTGAATTATTATCAGTTTTGGATTACTTAAGAACAAGAACAGCCCTGTAGTAGCCTGTTCAATATCTTCGTCCCACTCAAGGAGACTCCATTGATGTGAAAGCTTTTGTATTCAATGGTGGATCCATTCAATGATAGCTGTCAAGCGCAGGAAATAAGGAGTCCAGGCAGTTCAAATTAATGTAGGTTTAATGTATGCTAATGCTCTCTACAAGAATCTGAACTACTAACTGTCAAAATAAATTGGCAGTAGATAGTCAATGCAATTCAAGGTGGGCTGGACTTAAACCTCTTGTGTGCATGAAGTTGAGACTGATGATGCATTTGGCCACTCCCTTGGGCTCAGCCTGGTCATCTCCTACATCATTGTTATTTGGGTCCTACTTAATCCACTTGGTAAACAGAATACCATCAAGCACTCTGGTGGTTAACACTAATTAAAATAGAATGCTAAAATTTAAAAATAGAAAATTAACAACAACAATAATAAAAAACCACCAAGAATTAAAGACAGGAAACCCTCACTTGTAGTAGCTCCTTAGTATCTGGTACTTCAGACGCATGCTCACTTTTATCCTGGAAAGTAAGCCTTTTCCTCTATAAATAAATCAAATGTTTCTGACCTGGGAAACTGGGTTTCAAAAGCAGACCATCATTTGATCAACTGTGATCCGCTGTCTGGTCTATTTTGCTTTTTTCTGACTCTGACCTTTCCTTATTTAGCTGGTTTGGTCAGTTAGGCTTCACTACCTCTCAGATTTCTATTCAATAAGATTTGCAGACTTCAGTAGAGCTGAAATTAAAGAATTAGGGAGCATTTAGGCTCTTGAGTTTATTCCTCTCCTTCTACCCACACTCCTGCTCAGTTATAGAAATATAAATAAAACTTTCCTAACCAAGACTTTGCTTGACTGCATCCAGCAAACTTCTTCCACAGTAATTGATTCTGCTATCCAGGGAGTCTGTTAGAATTTTTCCCCCCTAATATTGAACTTGATTTGTCTTCCTGTAGTTTAAGTTCATTATTCCATGCAGCTGCTGAGGTCTCTTCTCTGTGGGGGCCCATTGACAAACCCTGGAAGATACTGATTTGAATCCTGATTATTGTCATTGCAAGGAGGGAAAAACAATGTCCTCCATATACTATTTTCCCTGTGGACAGTTGTACACACTTGAGCAAGAGGGAGATAATTTTACCAGCAACAATGACACAAAAGGACTTACCTTGAGGCCCCCAAAATCTGGAACTAGTACTGATACTTGGATCTAAATGCCTTTTTATTGCCGTAATAAGCAGTGCCCACTAAATGCAATTATATGCACTTCTGAGCTAACAGATGTGGACTGTACTGATGATCATTTTGATGCCATTCAGAAAACAGACATTTAATGATGCTTCGTAACCGGATCTGAGTCATCCTCCGAAATTTCTATTTGCTAAGACTGCTCCAAAGCCACAAACCTCTGAGATCTGATTAAGACTGCTACTCACTGTGTGCTTTAAATCCACAGTTTAGTAATTAAGGTCTCCTCAGCCAGTAAGCAGACATCAGGTTTGCTAGGTGGCCAGTGAGAATAAATGTGGAATCTACAAGATCAGGGAAACATAGTCAACAACCTCCAACAAGCTACTCTGGAAGGCAGAGAACATAAGTGATGAAGCTTGGACAGAAACCAGAACACAAGGGACCTAATCAAGGATTAGAAGTTGGAGAGCAGAGAGAACACAGGCAAGCCAGACTGTCAGACTTCAGGCAAGGCTGAAGCAGACCACATGGGAACAGTGAGACAAAGCACAGAGCAGGGAAACATGGCTGAAAAAATAATGAGTCCAGTTAAGAATCCATAATTTCTAAAGTTGTTCCAGGATTCCTCTTCCTATACCTGATGCATGTTTTGCCCAAGAACTGGGTGACAAAATCCATGGCGTGTACAAGCATAAATATGCTAGAGATATAATCAAAGGATTCCAACTCATTGTGTCTTCTTTGTTAGCCTACTAGCATCCTAACCACCACCACCACACCTTTACAGAAGCTTCAGAGAAAAGGGAGAGAGAAGAATGCATTGTTGTGAAACCACCTACATAGAGTTTTCATCGGCTCCCAACTAGACCATGAAGAACTTTCTTTTCAATTTAAATCTAAAGTTACCTTTTCCCTTCTCCCTCCCTATTTTCACATGGGTTTTCTTTCTTTTTCAGTTTTTAAGCATGTGCCTATTTAATAATTTATTTTATTAAATTGCTTTGTTTGCTACCCAATTAATTCTAGATTGTAGGCAGTTTGCAATCGGCTGCATGATACACAAATGGAAAACAACAAAAGCCCGATATCACTGCCACTGAAACAAGCTGACAAATGGCCGACTCTACACTGAAGGCACTTTAACTTTCCAATATGAGGGAACAATTCTGATCTCAGGGAGAAGGCTATTCCAGAGCAAGAGGGCTATGCCTGAGAAAACCTGCTTCCAGAACTTTATCCCTTGCTTTCCCCAAAGGAAGGGGGTCTATAGGAGGCTCTCCTGACCCCAAAGGACAGAACAGGTAATTCTTGAGTCATAACCAGCATCTTGAACTGGATCTGGAAGCCTATTGGCAACCAACACAGCTCATGCAAAGTGGTCCCATTCTGTTCAACTATAGGTACAACTATAATGGAGCCTGCCCATGACAGCTGTAACTGGTTATGAATTAGGTCACCCATGAGACCAACTTAATTTTTATGACCTTTTGGCAGTGGTTGTTAAAGGGAATGCCACTGTCATTAAGCAAACCAATGGGTGCGGTTTTGCTGAAAACTGGAAGTATATGCAATGTTGTAAAACATGGTCACATGATTGGTGGACACTACAGATGGCTGTACATACAGGCTGGTGATGTGACTGCCAGAACATCGAATCTGAGTTTTTATCTACCTCTTAGGAGGTCCATCATAACTTTGAACATTCACTAAGTGACCAGTAGTAAGTTGGGGACTACCTGTAGTTTGTTCCGGTCAGTGTGCTGGCTGCTGAGTTGAAGCTAAGAGCTCTTGTTGCATGAAGTGTTCATTGGTGGATCCACGGCACAGAAGCAGAACATCTTCTTTATGGCAAAACAAGTCCCTAGGTTCAGTCTCTGGCATCTTTAAGACAGATCATATTGTTGATGATAGGAAAGCCATTTGCTTGCAACCCCAAAGTCATTGCAGGTGGCCTGTGATTAGACAGAAGGCAGCTTGCTATGGTTTATGACTCACTCTGTATTGGCAGCTGTCTGTAGGAACGCAGGAGTGAGAGCTTGACATAATTGATGCCTCTGCTTTCTGCTCTTCAATGAAGGCCACTCTTCCCAAGTTCCCTTTCTTTGCCTTCACCAGGAATCGCTAATACTTTAGCTGGGCTCCCAGTAACAACCTATTTATCAAGGGCTCTTTACTTGGAACTGTAAGCTGTTGGGAAGCCCTGTGAATAATTGATATCTCTTTTATTACTCACTCTTGGCGCTACTTACATAAGCATTTTGTCTTTTATCGTTTACTCTCATGTGTGCTGAGATGAATCTGGCTGAAGGCATGTAAAAATTAACAAACGCAGGGACTTCCATTTCTAAATTGTTGTGGGCCAAATAGGCTAGTAGGGACTGCATTTTTCATTAGCCAGACATGACAATAATTGTCACCACCACAAACCTACTGGGCCAAATGTGACATGCAAGCATTAGCCATTTTATTTTTCTTTAAAACCCAAACCCTCACTCCCCCCACTCCCCATGCAGCCCTACCCACACAGATTCTATCTTTTATACATTGGGGAAGTTTCTGGTGATGTATTCTCCTTTTCCCTGCTTCAAGGAATGTACAGTATTGTGAGTTTCCTCAATAGAGTCTGATGCATATTCAAGACTTACCTGCTATACAAGATTTGTTCAAGACTGCATGTAAAATAGGTCATTGTCAGCCTTCCATTTATCAAGTAATTTAAATGACAAGGACAAACTGCACTTGCAATTGGTACCGATTTAACTGGCAATGCAATAGGCAGATGTAGTCATACAGCAGCCAAGACGCCAAGCATTGAGTTCATGTGCAGCTGCACAGTTCAGTTCAGCACACGTTTATTTGGGGACAAAAATGCTTCAGAAGCTGAAGCTTTGATTTGTGTTTGATACTCAATCTGGGTGGGTTAGAGCTGGAAAGACAGCTGAAAGCTAGGTTTGAGTTCAAGAGGAGGAATGGTGAAATGTGAAATGTGAGAAGAGATATATTCCCCTGTCTAGGCACTTTCTTCAAATAATTATTCTACATCATGGGTGTCCAACCTTGGCAATTTTAAGACCTGTGGTCTTATGGTCTTCCCATAACTGCTGGCTGGGGAGTTCTGGGAGTTGAAGTCCACAAGTCTTAAAATTGACAAGGCTGACATTCTTCTCCTGCATCTTCTTTGATACATCACTATGTCCAGTGATGAACCAACACCAGTTGGTTTACTCATCTGCTTGGCCAGGGCTTATTTTTCTAATCTGAAATGTCAAAACCATAATTTGTTTGTTGTTTTTGCCACATTTTAGGGGTAAAATTGTACTTATAATGATAATATCTGGAGATTTGCAATATCTAGTTAGAATTCAACACTGGAAGTTTTTAAGAAGAGACTGGACAGCCATTTGCCTGAAATGGTATAGGGTTTCCTGCCTGAGCAGGGGGTTGGACTAGATGACCTCCAAGGTCCCTTCCAACTTATGATGATGATGATGATGATGATGAAGCATTCACAGCTTCTGGAGGCAGGTTGTTTCACTGGTTAATTGTTCTAACTGTCAGGAAATTTCTCCTTAGTTCTAGGTTGCTTCTCTCCTTGACTAGTTTCCATCCATTGCTTCTTGTCCTGCTTTCAGGTGCTTTGGAGAATAGCTTGGCTCCCTCTTCTTTGTGGCAGCCCCTGAGATATTGGAACACTGCTATCATGTCACCCCTCACCCTTCTCTTCATTAATCTACACATATCCAATTCCAGCAATCGTTCCTTATATGTTTTAGTCTCCAGTCCCCTAATCATCTTTGTTGCTCTTGTCTGCACTCTTTTTAGAGTCTCGACATCTTTTTTACAATGTGGTGACCAAAACTGGAAGCAGTATTCCAAGTGTGGCCTTACCAAGGCATTGTAAAGTGGTATCAACACTTCATGTGATCTTCATTCCATCCCTCTGTTAATTATTTTTGTTAATTATAATTATGCCTCCTAAGCAAATAATTATAGTTGCCATAAGGAAAACTGGTTTGGGACAAAATATTAACATGAGAGCTTTGTTACATTAATTTGCTAATGGGGTTTTCAGCAAGCTTCAGAGTAGCCTACTCAGGCTAGTGTCCTTCAGGTATGTTTGTACTATTCCTTCACATATTGTAGGTGTCCTTGTCCAAACACATCTAGAAAGCATCAGATTGAGAATTCTTTCTAGAGAGTGTTTTTCAGTGTCTAGCATAGGGTTTTTATATTGTAGGAAGACATCAACAGGGCAGAAATTACTTTGTCCCATAAACTGATCCTCTTATAAGATGTGTTCTCAATGTTGTTATGTTATATACAAAGTTTACATAAGTTGAAGTGGCCATTCAGAACATGTATAACAGTAGCCCAAGCTACTGTAGATGTCATGAGACCATGGATAACTCTATGTAGGCTATCTCTATTTCAGAGGGGATGTGGTTTTATCCTATGCACATCTTAACAAATGTGTGATGGATGTTCACCTACAGAAGCAGTGGAGGAGGCTTTTGGCAACACAGATCTTTCCCAGAAAGAGGCCCTGGTTAAGAGACTGCACAGTCCAGAGCTGAATAGGGGGTGAGGGAAGAGTCCCACCCTAGAATATCTCAGGATACATTTGGTAAGTTAGAAGGTTATAGCTTTAGTGTGGCAAGATTCTGTCCATTAGGTGCAAGCAAATAAAGGATTGAATTCAATTGGATTTTGCTGTCTCATCCCTGGGTTTGAGCCAGACAAAAGTTGAGAAAGATGTATTAAGATCTGCACTGCAGTTTACCAGTTGGCTTCTGGGGATAGATCAAAGTGCTGGTTATTATCTGTGAAGCTCTTTGGGGCCTAGGGCCTGGTTACTTAAGGGATCACTTGTTTCTGAAAGTTTATGTCTCTCTGATAAGGACTGGCAAGGTATGCACACTGTGGATCCTGTCAATTAAATGATGTCCTCTTTTTGGACTCAGGAATAATGTCTTCTCTGTGGCCTACCTCTCTCCTTCCTCTTTTTTTTTTAAAAAAAAATGTATGCTGCCCAGAGTTACTGAGGAATTTGGGGAAGCCTCAGAATTGAGTAAATAAATATAACACCTCCCACACACCCACATAATGAATTTCTTACATGTAGACAGGAGTAGGAACTTCTCACTATTTTTACAAGGAGAATTCAGCAATAAACCTCCATTTCGTTATCAATGACAGACTCACAGACACAGAACTTTTATTATACGCATTAGAAAACTGTATTACATTACTTTTTGACATAATCACCATTCAAATTGAGGCACTTATCATAATGTCTGACAAGGTTTGAAATTCCTTAGTAGTAGTTGTTCAGCACCAAATCTGGGCTGGAGGGGGGGGATCAAAAACATCCCAACGGAACTGCTTCAAAAGTTCTTGGGTGCATCTAACAGTGTGTGGGTGAGCATTATCGTGAACCAACACCACACTGGAAGTGATGCCATAGAAAATCCCGCCAAATGTAAAGATGCCAAAGGAGTACTGCTAGTGAAGTTCATAGAGCATGGTTCAACCATCAATTCAGAAGTCTACTGTAAAATGTTATGAAAACTCAGACTAGCTATCCATAACAAGCGTCAGCACATGCTGACTTCTGGTGTGGTGTTGTTTCGCAATAATGCTCACCCACACACCCCTAGACACACCAAGAACTTTTGAAGCAGTTCCATTGGGATGTTTTTGATCACACCCCCTATATCCCAGATTTGGCGCCGAGTGACTACTACTAAGGAATTTCAAACCTTGTAAGACTTTATGACAAGTGCCTCAATTTGAATGGCGATTATGTCAAAAAGTAATGTAATGTTGTAGTTTTCTAATGTGTATAATAAAAGTTCTGTATCTGCAAGTGTCTGTCATTGATAACCAAATGGAGGTTTATTGCTGAATTGCCCTTGTAGAATGACAACTCTTTGCACCACTTGTCATTCAGCGATCATTTCAGGTTCACCTTCATCTCTGATTATAGCTTATTATCAGAATTAGGTTGTTGTTTGTGATACTTTTTATCAGGAAGGGTAATGTTTGACTGAGCCCTGCCTTCACAAGATGTAAAGGGTTAGGGTTAGGTGAAGTAAAACAAATAAATGAATAAAACGAGCTTGCTTTTTCCTCTGTAGCAAATTTGTAATCTATGGCCTGGAAGCCAGGATAAGAGTCAGCCTTCCCCGTCAAAAAAACAAATAGGAGAAATATCCCATCATTGTTGGAAAGAGTATCTAAATTTCTGCTTTGTCATTTTTGCTACATTCCAAAAACCTTGATTTTTCCCCCCTTTGAGAGTGTGTTACTTGGGCTTCTGCAGAGCAATTATAATTTGCATTTGAGCCAGATGATCAAATGAACCAGGTGCATGGGATTCCAGCCACTTCCACAGCTGTCCATTCCACCTTGTGTTCATCTCTCTCTCTCTCTCTCTCTCTCTCTCTCTCTCTCTCTCTCTCTCTCTCTCTCTCTCTCTCTCTCTCTCTCTCTCTCTCTCTCTCTCTCTCTCTCTCTCTCTCTCTCTCTCTCTCTCTCTCTCTCTCAATGTGAGGATGGAGTATGTTGGAACACCTCCATGCTTAGTTGTGCATTCTAACCAAATACTGCACTGTACGTTTTGTCAGAGCGGGTCCTATGTCATTTCTGGAAAGGAGATGAATTTTTACTCTGTTATCAGCATCAGTAATTGGCATTCAGTATTCTCCCTTCCCTCTCCATTACAAGTGATCACGAAAGAAAAGTAAAATAAAATACAGGTGCCATTGATGCTGTGGATTTAATAGAGAGGGTAATATTTGCTTGGACAAACACCTGTCATGCAGCTATATCATTCCGGAGTCGGAATTTAATGAACTTATGATGTCCCCTTTAGATACATATTTGAATAACTTGCTGCGGCATATCCAATTCATCTTTTTTTCTTCTCCTCATTACTATTCCTTGGCTTTTACAATTGTCTCCCTACCACTGGTGCGTTAGAACAGGATGTCTTGCTGGCCCCCTGAGACGGTGCACTCACAAATCATGGCTGTAAGGGGGAAACAATGCTTGGTTTAGGGCTGGAGGTATTCAGTTGCATTTATCTTGCACTAAACAATGTGTTCTTAAAGAAAAGTTATTTGCATTTGTAACTATGTGCATCTCCACTTGGCCCCGCTAGATTTTTTCAAAAAGAAAAATAGAAAAGTTGTAGAGCCATAGCACCAATTCCATGGGGCTTTAGACTCTCATTGAACCAAGACTCAGAATGTCACTGTCAATTGCTCCTCCCTGGGTGGCTGCCTGTAGACCTAGCAAGGTCATCCAAACAAGAGGCTCACCCAGAACAACTAACTTTACTTTTTGGTAAGGCTAAATTAACATAATCTTGCAAGTACATTTCTCCTCGATTGCTCTTACACACCCAGAAAATAGGGAGAGTTCCTTCTAAGATATTTGCCATGCCTACATTCCTGCTGTGGACTGAGCTACCTCTTATCCCCTTTCTCCTGAGGTCATTCCCACATCACATTACACTAATTGGACCATCCCTGGCTAGTGGCGCTTTAATTTTTGCTGCCAGAACCAGATCTGGGTATTCTGGCCAAAAGACAATAGAGGTGCTGTATGTAGGTTCTTCCCTTCTGAGATGCTTGCCATTCACACATTACTGTTGAAGGCTGAGCTACCTCTTATCCAACCAATTCTCTACCTGGGGTATTCCCACATCTCCCAAGGTCATTCTCACACACCATGACACTAATTGAAACTTCCCTGGTTAGTGGAAGTTTGAATTTTTTGCTGCCAGAACCTGTCCTAAGTATTCTGGACACAAAACCAAAGAATTGCTATATGTAAGTCTACAGATAAATTATTGCTCTTGTTTTTTGTTGTTTGCTAAACCGCAATAGGTCTGAATCATATAAAACAGGGGTGTCAAACTGCCAGCCAATGGGCTGGATGCATCATAGCGAAGCTGCACCCACCCCATTGCTGGCAATGGCAAAAAAGGCACGATACGTCACGACATGCCACGTGACGTTGCGAGTTTGACACCCCTGATATAAAACCAGACACATAACTAGAAGCCCAAATCATAAGACTATGTCTAATTTACTTTGGCTATGTCATGCGTGCAAATTCATTGGAGAAATCAATGATGCTAGGAATGGTTAGTGGAACAAGAAGAAGGGGCAAGGAGAGAACATGCTGGCTTGATAACATCAAAACTGATACTAAGGTGAACAAACAACTGAAAGAGGTGGTGCATGACAAGGTAGAATGGAGAGCACTTGCCTATCAAGTCACGAAGAGTTGCACATGACTGAAAGGTTAAAACAACAACCAAAAGCCATAATTATGTCTCCCCTCCATTAACACGTGCAAGCAATCTGCATGAGATCAGTATATGCTGTCTGTGCATCTTTCCAACTCCTAGGGCCACGTGACCATTTTTTTCATTTTTCAAAGTTTGAGTTGGAAAGTATGTAGGAAATATTCATGTTGACTTGGACTCAAGCAGAAGCCTCCATAGACCAAGTTCAATATTTATTTAACAGAATAACAGAGTTGGAAGGGGCTGTAGGGTCTTTGAGTCCAACACCCTACTCAAGCAGGAAACCCTATACCATTTCAGACAAATGCCTGTCCAATCTCTTCTTAAAAACCTCTGTGATGGAGCACACACAACATCTAAAGGCAAGCCATTCCACTGATTAATTGTTCTCACGTCAGGAAATTTCTTCTTAGTTCTAGGTTGCTTCTCTCCTTGATTAGTTTCCAACCATTGCTTCTTGACCTGCCTTCAAATGCTTTACAGAATAGCTTGAGTCCCTCTTCTTTGTGGCAACCCCTGAGTTATTGGAACACTGCTATCATGTCACCCCTGGTCCTTCTTTTCATTAAACTAGACATACCCAATTCTTGCAAACACATTCAAGTTTGCTCACTTTCCCTGTTCAAACTGGAAGTAAGAGATACATGCCTGGCCTTCTTCTTCTCTTCTTTCCCTCTATTGAGATCTAAGGTCAGAACAAAGCTAAAATTAACCTGAGTTTTGGATGGTGATACTGATCTACAAATACTGCCCTCACTTTAAAAATAATAATAATGATTTCCAGAATAAACTGCCAACAAAATAATTATTCTGTTTTTTGCAACAACTTGAATTTATGTAGGGTTTTGGTGAAATCCAACTGATTCAGTAAATTAAAATCAGCTGGATATTTAGAAAAGGAATCACAGAAAAGGACCACATTGGCTGGCCAGTTGATACTATTTCCTGAAGAATAGAGTATGCCTACCTTGTAGAACTTTGAACTATGGTGCTGGAGAAGACTCCTGCGAGTCCCTTGGACTGCAAGGCGATCAAACCGGTCAGTCCTAGAGGAGATCAACCCTGACTGCTCTTTAGAAGGCCAGATCCTGAAGCTAAAACTCAAATACTTTGGCCACCTAATGAGAAGGAAGGACTCACTGGAGAAGAGCCTCATGCTGGGAAAGATTGAGGGCAATAGAAGAAGGGGACGACAGAGAATGAGGTAGCTGGATGGAGTCACTGAAGCAGTAGGCGTGAGCTTAAATGTACTCCAGAAGATGGTAGAGGACAGGAAGGCCTGGAGGAACGTTGTCCATAGGGTTGCGATGGGTCGGACACAACTTCGCAACTAACAACAACAACCTTGTAGAAATGTGTAGATCACTTGGCAGGAATGGCAAAGCACAGAAGGAGAGAAAAGGAGAGAATGAAAGGGGGACAATGACATTTCCCTGCCACTCTGTTATATTTTGCTCCATTTCCTTCTGCAAAACTAGCAAGGAAGGCAGAAAAGAGAAGAGCAGCTGGGAAAAAGGCAGGCACCATTCTTTGTTGGGAGAGGCAATTCCCCGGCTCACATTGCAAATACATTTTTGAATGTCTCCAAGGATGAATAAATCAATAAAGTTTTTAATGTTGCTGTGATTGGACACCCCTCTCCTCTCCATGGCAGGAATAATAAAAAAAAATGTTTTGCTTTTTTAGTGCCAGGAGTGATATTCTGAAACAGTGAAAGTCCAATGCCATCCACTGTAGGCTGAAAGAGGCTATATCTAGCAAAGAGTATTTTATGATAGCTGTGCACTGTAGGAGGCTAGGAGAGTGGGTATATATAGCAGGTCAGTCCTGGAGTGCCTTGCAATAGCCTGCATTGTTAGCCAGGGGTATTAAATCCCTTTCGTAGAAAGATTGAGAGATCAGCTTGCAACATCGTACCCTTGTTTTCATCCAAAGTTTGCAAGGTGACCAAATCCAGTGCTATGAACCTATATACATGTAATCCTCGACTTACAACTGTTCATTTAGAGACCGTTCAGAGTTACAACAGCAATAAAAAATGTGACTTATGACCATTTGTCACACCTATGACCGTTGCAGCATCTCCATGGTCATGTGATCAAAATTCAGACGCTTGGCAATTGACTCACATTTATGACATCTGCACGTGATTCCCTTTTGTGACCTTCTGACAAGCAAAGTTGTCAGGATAAGGATTTAAAGGCGAACCAGCTGATGTAATGTAAGGTAGATGATGCAATGATAGGAATGACTCAGCAGGTGTCTATATCCCTTTAAGAACCTGAGTATAAAAGGGAAGGCTTTTGCTGCTGTGTTCTCTCTCATCCGTTTCCTGCTGTAATTGCTGTGTATTGGAGTTTGCTGTATTACCACGTGTATGTATTTTGTTTCTAGTTTATATTGTAGATAGTGTAATATAAAGCACCATGTAATACAAACCACTTTTTACTGTATTTACTCTTGGGTTAAGGTAAAGGTAAAGGTTCCCCCGCACATGCATGCTAGTCGTTTCCAACTCTAGGGGCCGGTGCTCATCTCCGTTTCAAAGCCGAAGAGCCAGCGCTTGTCCGAGGACGTCTCCGTGGTCATGTGGCCAGCATGACTAGACGCCAAAGGCGCACGGAACGCTGTTACCTTCCCACCGTAGTGGTCCCTATTTTTCTACTTGCATTTTTACGTGCTTTCGAACTGCTAGGTTGGCAGAAGCTGGGACGAGTAACAGGTGCTCACTCTGTTACGTGGCACTCGGGATTTGAACCGCCAAACTGCCGACCTTCTGATCGACAAGCTCAGCGTCCTAACCCACTGAGCCTTGGTGCAATAAGACTGTGCATGCTCTGACAACAGCAATGAAAAAAATGTGAGTTATGATCATTTTTTACACCTATGACTGTTTCAGTATCCCCATGGTCATGTGATCAAAATTCAGATGCTTGGCAATTGACTCACATTTATGACAGCTGCACATGATTCCCTTTTGTGACCTTCTGACAAGCAAAGTCAATGGAGAAGCCAGATTCCCTTAACTAATTAGTATTACTAATTTAACAACTGCAGTGATTGACTTGACAATGGCAAAATAGGTCATAAAATTGGAGCAAAATTCACTTTACAAACATCTCACTTAGCAACAGAAATTTTGAGCTCAGTTATGGTTGTAAATCAAGGACTACCTTGCCACATGGATGTAACTGGAAAGAGATAGGAGTACCCTTAAAATGTTTAAAGAGAAACACTAAAGGCAATGATTCCAGCCTGGCTAAATTGAAAGGCACCTGCTGAATAGATTATACTTGAAAATGTTTAAAACCTTTTCTAGGTATTACATGATTTCTTAATGTATTTGTTGCATTTACATTCTATGTTTTCATTGTTTTTAATAAGCAACTAGGAATACAATTCAATTAAGAATAATTTAAAACAAAAGTGTTTGGTTTTACCAAAACAGTTAAAAATACATTATTCAGTGCAACTTCTAAAAACAGATTTTAAACTGTAGAAACCTTAGTAAAACAATATTCAGTAATGATGCTCTGCATGTTTTTGCTATTTTGCTTATTTTTTAAAAAAAAAAATATTGGATTTATACCCATGGCAATAGGAAAGACTATCAGCAGTTTACAATAAATCCATTGAATCATACAATAAAACTTTCACAGTATAAGAAATCAAGACAAAATTAAAAAAAAGATAAAACAGAACCGCCACTATCACCACCCCCTCAGCCAGTAAACCGATGGCATCAATTCATATCTGAAAGTTTCTCCAAAATAGTTCATTCTTCAATGGCTTATATGAAGTCAACAAAGTGTTGGTTAGTCTAATTTCCAGAGGGAAATATTCTAAAGTATAGACAGCCCAAGAACAAAAAAAAGATACTGTTGATTTTGTTCATCCTAAAACTAAACAAAACTTTTAGGTTCATCATAAAAGTGAGAGAACCACTAAAAATTTCTCTTGAAATGCGCATGTAGGGCAGGTCAAAACTAGTTGGAGGTGATGGTGCTACAAATACCTTGGTGCTAAGCCATGTTCAGTTATTTTAAATACATCTTTATTAAATTTCAAAGAGAAATATTAAAATACAAACTAACATAAAGGGAAACAAGGGAGGGGAATAACAATGTTACGTGTGTGTGTGTGTGTGTGTGTGTGTGTTTGTGTGTATCCTTAATAAGACTACAAATACGAATCCTGGGTTTGTGCATGTTAGAAAGAAAAGAATTGAGCACCAGGATAGAAAAATAAACAAACTGTTTAATATGCAAAACACTTAGCTTTCGTCGGCCAAACTGCCGACGTCGTCAGAGTAAGAATAGGAGATCTGGGAGTTTGCCTATATACCTGGCTGCTTTTGCACCCTGCTCTTTGAGCAGGTCACTGGTCTATGGACTTCAAATGGCTGTAGCGTTTCTAAATGTCCCGCATTTCTTCACATGCTTGCAGGATCAAAAGTTGTTTTCTTATTCATGGTTGCTCTCCTGGTGAGCATATACACATCAGGGAGCTGATTACCCGCCACAGTTGTTTTGTACCTCCCCCCACTTCTTTGGTCAAACCTGAGCCTCCGTGTCAAGACCTAAAGCTGGGCATGTTGTGGATTCATCCTTCCTGGGGATCACTGTTGTGCCTATATAAGCACACTCCCAGATCTCCTATTCTTACTCTGATGACATCAGCAGTTTGGCCGACGAAAGCTAAGCTAAGTGTTTTGCATATTAAACAGTTTGTTTATTTTTCTATCATGGTGGTCAATTCTTTTCTTTCTAATAGCATGAAGCCGAAGACACCAGCCTGAAGATGATGAGTGGGACCTCGTCGAAACGTCGCCAAGACACTCTCAATCTTACACGGGAAAAGACCCGTATACACCAAGACCTACATACCTGTACCCGTGAAAATCTACGAAAACGGTTTGGTCTGCAAGGAAACTCCATTGGCATATTCGGAGGTCATCTAGTCCAACCTGCTGCTTAGGCAGGAAACACTATACCATTTCAGACAAATGGTTGTCCAGTCTCTTCTTAAAAACTTCCAGTGTTGGAGCATTCACAACTTCTGGAGGCAGGTTCTTCCACTGATTAATTTTTCTAACTGTCAGAAAATTTCTTAGTTTTAGATTGCTTCTCTCCTTGATTAGTTTCCATCCATTGCTTCTTGTCCTGCCTTCAGGTGCTTTGGAGAATAGCTTGACTCCCTTTTCTTTGTGGCAACCTCTGTGATATTGGAACATGGCTATCATATCATCCCTAGTCCTTCTCTTTATTAGACTAGACATACCCCAAGATTCAGAACTTGACTTGAAACCAAATCAAGATTTGCTCTTTTTAGAAAGTTCAGAACTAAAAAAGATTCCCCCTTGTCAGTGTTTTTTCATGGATGCTGGGGGTTTGGTTTTGTTTTGTTTGGTGATTTGACAGCATTAGACTGTCTTGTCTTAGGACTTAATCCAAATATCTGTTTTGTACAAAGGGATGGATCCCTGCTGATTTTCCGTCCATTAAACACAAGCGGCATGTGACACAATGGCTTAGCATAATTCTGCTAAATCACAATATTCCCATAATCATGCCAGGAGCATCTTTTGTGTCCCAGATGTTAATGGCTTACCCTTGTTGGCATTCAGATAAAAGCCATTATCAGCACAGCTTCCTGTGGTCCTCCTTTCATAATGTCATTGCATCCCTTATCCTGTATTTAGATTTTGGAAATGGGATCAACAACACTTTTTCATTATTTACCATAACAACCGAGAGGGGAGCAAATGGTCAGTTCCCAGCTCTTGTTTACCAATTAAGGCTTTTATTACAAAATGTCGACAAATATGCAAAATAGAATGCAAGGGCTGCTAGGCCTTTTTTCTAGAACACCCTTGGGTTTGTTTTTTGAGGGTGCTATATTGCTACTGGCAGCCCAGAATACTGCTTGTTAACAGCAATAATCTCCTTGTTTTAATGTAATATTAATGAATTTAGGGAGCAAAATTCTTGTAACAATACTTGGCATGACAGTATAATTTGATGTACTTAATTAGAGAGGATGTAACTTTTTTTTTAAGTACCTTGGGGTCCTCTTTGGAATTCTTATGGGTAAATTTTATAGGAAGGACCGCTCTCTAGTTCTTGCCATTTCTTGGCCAAGAAACAAGCTGTAATCTTTATTTATTTATTATTTAAATCTTGTTTTTCCTTCTGCAAAGATAATTCGATGTCCATGTAGGAGAAAGTATGATGAGTTGATTCTTGTTTTATACTTTATATTTGCTTTGTTTGATGCTATCCCACTCAAGAACTTCCAATACTAAGAATATTGAAAACAAGATCTCTGAGAACCTGTCAAAGATAATTCTTTGCAAATCTTCAGAAGAATATTTCTGTCCTGACAGGTCAGTAATTTGATTACTTTGTTCTCATTCCTACCCTCCTCTTTTTTAAAAATGAGGAGAAGGAGAGAGAGAGAGAGAGAGAGAGAGAGAGAGAGAGAGAGAGAGAGAGAGAGAGAGAGAGAGAGAGAGAGAGAGAGAGAGAGAGAGAGAGAGAAATGTTTCCAAGCAAATGAGGAAATGAAATCTGACAGAGATGGTTATTTGACTTGGGATGCTTATGAAAGGAAAGCTACTTTCAGTATGACCATATAGCTTGAACCTCAACACTTTTTCTCTATAGATAGTACTTGACTTTCAACTGGTTTACAGCCTCTTGCAGTATCACATGGCATGTGACCATGTTTTATGTTGGTTTTGCCAAAAACCAGCACTTCTGCTTTTTGGCAAAACTGCTCCCCATAGTGAACAATGGGTTCGCATTTACTTAGTTACAACCCTAATCCTGACCACCAGTCCACTGAACAAATGGAGTTGTAAAATCACAGCCCAAAAGTCATGGCTTGGATGCAGTGTGTGGTTTTACTGAACCCTACCCAATCTGATGGTACTACTTTTTACATGCTGCATGATCATTTTTGCAAATAAGTATTCATAACCTACTGAAATTAATGTGCTGACCCACATTACTAATCAGAAATATTGTTTTAGAAAATTATGCACAAGGAAAAGTTATTGTGAAAACACTAGTATTAGAAAAATTTAGATAATCAGAGAAATATTATACTTGCATTGCATACAATACGTACAGGGCATTTAAACCTTGCAGCGATTGACTTTCCCTTTACAAGGGTAATAACCCCCCCCAACCCGTTACTATTCTAAATGGTGTGAGTCCAGTGCTACTGTGCACAGTATTGCTGTAGGCTACACCCGCAAAAGGCAGGAGGTCAGCCCAATTAGTCTGCTGGTAATTTACATAGCATCAAAAGTACTGTTCCAGCATTGTGTTAGCTTTTTAAGCTGTACCATTTGTGCTTGGATGAAAAGCCAATGAAAGCCCCTGAACCCACCCAGTTTAATGAACTCCCTCCAGAATTTTGCAGCAAACTGTCAGAAATAATCCTCTTTGGGGTTCCATGGAACCGATATACAGTATGTACTTCAAAAACATCTTGGTTAGCTTCTGGGCAGAGGGAAGTCCTGAGCAAGCGATGAAACATGCTAGTTTGGAAAATAGATCAATTACAGTCCATATTACGGTGTTTCCCTTGCTCTCAGGCAACTCCATTATAAAGTCCATGGCTATTTCCTCCCAAGGCTGGTGGGTCATTTGGGAGAAGGAGGCTTTTATGGTGTGATGGGCATTACTAACATGGTGTCATTTTTTGAAAGGTGGGGGGCATGCCTCTGTTTAAGCTGCTTTGTATTCCACTGCAGTCTGCTTGGTTTGGAAAAAAAAGAATACTTATTTGTAAATGTGCAAGTGAAAGTTTATATTTCCTAATGCCTTAATTAACATGCATATTTTGTGACTAAACTCCATCACTGGAAATCCATTAGGAGAAAAAACAGGAAGGAAGGAAGGAAGGAAGGAAGGAAGGAAGGAAGGAAGGAAGGAAGGAAGGAAGGAAGGAAGGAAGGAAGATCTGACTAATGTAGAGAAACCTAGAAATATAAATCTTTTTTTCTGTTAATAAAACATACAGAAATACTTCAAGATTTTTGATACCATAGAACTTTCATATTGAAAAAAGACAGGGTCCTAAAAGTTTTCTTCTCTCATGGAAGGCAACAAGATAAGTAATAGCTGGAAAGTATGGCACAGAAAATTCAAATTGGAAATAGAAAGCGTGATTATTTTTCTGGGTAAGTGCAGTTTTGACTGTGTATTGTGCATTACTTGTGCCTCTTAGATTAGATTCCTTCCTACATTCTAGGCCTTGATGAAAAATGCATTTAACGTACAGCTTTAATAAATAGAAACAGCTCATTCTTTTTTTAACCTTAACTGATGTCTGTTCCAGCCTACAACTGGCCCTGTTTGAATGTCAGGGACAACCCCTTTTTATAATCAATAGGCTGGAACTAATCCAACCAAATTTATTTACAAAAGTTAAACGAAAAAGTTCAAACAAGACTTAAACCAAAAAGGTTAAACAAGAGTTAAACAATAACAGACCAAGACTCTATCAGAAGCTCTTCAAACGGTTGCCTTCAGCAACCAGCACCTCCCACACATTCCCCTTTTAAACAGCAGTCTCAAGGCGTGGCTTCTCATTGCCTTCTCCCGAGTTGCCTCATTGCTTTCCTCTGCTCAGTTCTGCTAGATTGCCTCCTGCTTCTAGCATCCCTGAACAGAGCTAGCTGTGGATCATCTTCTTCCAATCCTTCATGCTCACACAGCTGGGTCTGAGGAGGAACAAGATGGGAGGAGCCTGGCTGAGAGTTCTGCGGTGCATCAGAAATTTCCTCTGACACCAAAGGCTCTCCAAACCCCTCTTCCTCCTCTTCAGAATCGGCTGACTCAGCTGCCGAAACCACAGGCTGACGCTGAATCACAACAATGATGTGTGGATGACAGCTCTAGCACTATGTCATGTGACTTAGTCTGTTTCTAATCTGGCTACTGACCAAATATTGGAATAGAAGTTGGGGAATATGATTGGGACCATAGCAGTTTAAATACCACTTTCCTCTGAAGATCAGAGTTTAAAGGAGATTTATTGAGATCCCTTCTAAATACAAGATCTAAATGCAGGCTGCTTCAACAGAGTTTTCACTACTTAACTGTCTAGCCAACATTTTAATACCTCCAGGGAAGGAAATGCAGCTGGCTCCTGAAACAGTCATTTCTATTGCTAAACATTTTCCCCCCAGATTTATTTCTAATGTTTAGCCCACAACTCCCAGTAGCCTAATGTGGCATTAGCAATGATGAGAGTTGCTGGGAATTCTAAATCAGGAACATCTGGAAGGCCACAAATGTCCAACTCTCGAGTGGAGGCTGTACACTTTCATGAAAGAGTTTGAAAGATAGCCAACTAAGGGAAAACTTTTCAACCCTGGAATTCTCAAAGAAATTGATGCTGAGAGTTTTTGCATCTCCATGTTTTTATGGAGGCAAGTTTACAAATCATTAACAAAAGAGAAGAGTTGAATCAGGAAGAATTCCATGTGCCAAAATGAAATGAACTATGCAAAGAAACAAAGCACTGAAGCTGAATTTATTGTAAAAGTGGAGCCAAAAGAAGTTCCATCCATAGAGTAACTTTAAATTTCTGCTGCCATCACTACTTTGGTGAAATGGTGACAAGGCGTTAACAGACAAAACAGGAATACTGGTTAGAAACTTGGGCAAATTTAAAAAACCGAAGGAAGAGACCTCTTCAGACTAAAGAATAAATACATTTATTCTCTTTGACATCCTATTCTCTCTAAGCAAACGAAGTTGTCAGAGATGGTGGTATGATGATAGTTCAGGCCACATAACTGGCAAACATGGAAGCAAATTCAGCCTCCTCGTCTTTGAATTCATATAGCATCTTAGTCTTCCTGGATAAATTTCCTTTCTCCTGCAAATGCTTAGGCCATTTAAAGATAGGACACTAACCTAGCTTCTAACATGCTACTCCGTAAACTAACTTGAATATCCTCTGGACTGACTCAGTTTCAGAATTTCTCAGCCTATTTTGTTGTTAACTGAGAAGTCGTGTCTGACCCATCGAGACCCTATGGACAACGTTCCTCCAGGCCTTCCTATCCTCTAACATCTTTTGGAGTCCATTTAAGCTCATGCCTACTGCTTCAGTGACTCCATCCAGCCACCTCATTCTCTGTCGTCCCCTTCTTCTCTTGCCCTCAATCTTTCCCAGCATTAGGCTCTTCTCCAGTGAGTCCTTCCTTCTCATCAGGTGGCCAAAGTATTTGAGTTTTAGCTTCAGGATCTGGCCTTCTAAAGAGCAGTCAGGGTTGATCTCCTCTAGGACTGACCGGTTTGATCGCCTTGCAGTCCAAGGGATTCACAGGAGTCTTCTCCAACACCATAGTTCAAAGGCCTCAATTCTTTGGCGCTCAGCCTTTCTTATGGTCCAACTTTCACTGCCATAAATTGCAACTGGAAAGACCATAGCCTTGACTATACACACTATTGTTGACAGGGTGATGTCTCTGCTTTTTAGTGTACTGTCTAGATTTGCCATGGCTTTCCTCCCGAGGAGCAAGCGTCTTTTAATTTCTTGGCTACAGTCCCCATCTGCAGTGATCTTGGAGCCCATTAAAATAAAATCTGTCACTATCTCCATTTCCTCCCCATCTATTTGGCAGGAATTGAGAGGGCCGGATGCCATCATCTTGGTTTTCTTAATGTTAAGTTTCAACACAGCTTTTGCACTCTCCTTCTTCACCTGCAACAAGAGGCTCTTTATTTCTTCTTCACTTTCTGCCATTAGAGTGGTATCATCTGCATATCTTAGGTTGTTGATATTTCTCCCAGCAATCTTAATTCCAACTTTTGATTCATCTAGCCCTGCCTTTCTCATGATGTGCTCTGCATATAAGTTAAATAGGCAGGGTGACAATATACAGCCTTGCCGGACTCCTTTCCCAATTTTGAACCAATCAGTGGTTCCGTGTCCAGTTCTCACTGTTGCTTCTTGGCCCACATATAGGTTTCTCAAGAGACAAATAAGATGGTCTGTTACGCCCATCTCTTTAAGAACTTGCCACAGTTTGTTGTGATCCACACAATCAAAAGCTTTAGCATAATCAATGAAGCAGAAGTAGATGTTTTTCTGGAACTCTCTAGCTTTCTCCATGATCCAGCGTATGTTGGCAATTTGATCTCTAGTTCCTCTGCCTCTTCGAAATCCTGCCTATACTTCTGGTAGTTCACGATCCACATACTGCTGGAGTCTAGCTTGTAGGATTTTAAGCATAACTTTACTAGCATGAGAAATGAGTGCAATGGTGCGATAGTTTGAACATTCTTTGGCACTGCCTTTCTTTGGAATTGGAATGTAAACTGATCTTTTCCAATCCTGTGGCCACTGTTGAGTTTTCCAAATTTGCTGGCAAATTGAGTGTAGCACTTTTACTGCATCGTCTTTTACGATTTTGAATAGCTCAGCTGGAATACTGTCACCTCCACTAGCTTTGTTGTTGCTCAGCTTTTCTAAGGCCCACTTCACTTCACATTCCAAGATGTCTGGCTCAAGGTCAGTGACCACCTCATTGTGATTATCAGGGACGTTAAGCTCATTCTGGTATAGTTCTTCTGTGTAATTTTGCCACCTCTTCTTAATCTCTTCTGCCTCTGTTAGGTCCCTGCCATTTTGGTCCTTTATCATGCCCATTCTTGCATTAAACGTTCCCTTCATCTCTCCAATTTTCTTGAAAAGATCTCTAGTCCTCCCTATTCTATTGTTTTCTTCTATTTCTTTGCACTGTTCATTTAAGAAAGCATTCTTATCTCTTCTAGCTATTCTCTGGAATTCTGCATTCAATTGTGCGTATCTTTCTTATTCTCCCTTGCCTTTCGCTGCCCTCCTTTCCTCAGCTATTTGCAAAGCTTCCTCAGACAGCCATTTTGCTTTCTTGCATTTCTTTTTCTTTGGGATGGTTTTGGTTGCTACCTCTTGTACAATGTTGTGAACCTCTGTCCATAGTTCTTCAGGCATCCTTAAATCTATTTGTCACCTCTACTGTATATTCAACAGGGATATGATTTAATTCATACCTGAGTGGCCAATGCTTTTCCCTACTTTCTTCAGTTTAAGCCTAAACTTTGCAATGAGAAGCTCATGGTCTGAGCCACAGTCAGTTCCTGGTCTTGTTTTTACTGACTGTATAGAGCTTCTCCATCTTTGGCTGCAGAGCATATAGTCAATCTGATTTCTGTGTTGACCATCTGGTGATGTCCATGTGTAGAGCCATCTCTTGTTGTTGGAAAAGAGTGTTTGCTATCACCATCATATTCTCTTGACAAAATTCTATCAGCCTGTGCCCTGCTTCATTTTGTACTCCAAGGCCAAACTTGCCTGTTATTCTGGTTAACTTTTGGCTTCCTACTTTAGCATTCCAATCCCCCATGATGATAAGGACATCATTTTTTGGTGTTAGTTCTATAAGGTGCTGTGGGGCTTCATAAAACCAGTCAATTTCATCCTCTTCAGCACTGGTGGTTGGGGCATAGACTTGGACTACTGTGATATTGAATGGTTTGCCTTGATTCAAACTGAGATCATTCTGTCATTTTGGGGATTGTATCCCAGTATTGCTTTTCCTACTTTTTTATTGAATATTAAGGCTACTTCATTTCTTCTGAGGGATTCTTGCCCACAGTAGTATAGCTGATGGTCATCTGAATTAAATTCACCCATTCCTGTCCATTTTAGTTCGCTGATTCCTAAGATGTCGATGTTCAGTCTTGTCATCTCTTGTTTGACTACGTCCAGCTTTCCTTGATTCATGGATCTTACATTCCAGTTTTCCTATGGAGAAAAAATCTTTACAGCATCGGACTTTCCTTTCACCACCAGACACATCCACAGCTGAGCGTCCTTTCGGCTTTGGCCCAGTCGCTTTATTCTTTCTGGCGCTACTAGTACTAGCCCTCTGCTCTTCCCCAGTAGCATATTGGACGCCTTCCGACCTGAGGGGCTCATCTTCCAGGGTCATATTATTTTGCCTTTTGGTACTGTCCATAGGGTTTTCATGGCAAAGATACTGGAGTGGGTTGCCATTTCCTTCTCCAGTGGATCATGTTTTGTCAGAACTCTCTGCTATGACCTTTCCGTCTTGTGTGGCCCTGCACGGCATAGCGCATAGCTTCATTGAATTACGCAAGCCCTTTGCCACGACAAGGCCGTAATCCATGAAGGGGTTCTCAGCCTATATGGCATTGCAAAAACATTCTAGGAATTGAAAGCTGTACATCTGGCAGATGTCAAGAAAGAAAAAAATTGCCTTATGCTCTCTTCTGTCCTGCCTACTATGCATGTCTACAATCTATGCTCTAGAACAGGGGTCTCCAACCTCTTGTCCATGGACTGGTACCGGGCTGCGGCATTCCAGCAACCAGTGCACACAAACAAGCAAAGCCCCATCCATGGGATGCAGGCAGCACACGAAACCTTGGCCCCTCTGTGCGTGGAAAAAACCTCTCTACTTGGAACCGGTTCCTGGTGCCCAAAAGATTGGGGACCTCTGCTCTAGAATTTGCACCACTAAGTAAGAACTGCTTGGCCTCTCGGACTAGGTTCTGAACTAATCAGTATGAGTAAAAGGTACCTTCTGCTCCTTCTACTGGGAGGAGGAACCACTGAACCAAAAGGAAAGCATCCAAGATTATTTCCTAACCTGGTATGATGGAATGTGTCTATGAAAAGTGAGATGATATGATGGACTAAAGTAACACAGTAGATTCCCCGGAAGGAGGGAGCACATTCAAAGGAGGACGGTGATTGAGACAAGAGATAGCACTGTCTGGAGCTGGATTGTGGAAAGAGATTGAGGATAGCCACTTCCTAGAATCTCCCAGGGTATAATCCTTAGACCAGAGATCCCCAACCCCAGGTCCATGGACCAATACTGAGCCGCAGTATGCCAGCAACCGGTCCGCACAAACAAGCAAAACTCCATCCACGAGATGCAGGTAGCACACGAAACCACGCACCCTCCAGTCCGCGGAAAAACCTCTCTCCACAGAACCGGTTCCTGGTGCCCAAAAGGTTGGGGACCTCTGCCTTAAAGTGAGAGTAGAGAGTAGAAAAAGTTTAGTTTGGCGAGATTCTGTCTATATAAGCAAATAAAGAACAGGTCTTGGGCTGGATTGTTTCATGCCAGATTAGGCCTGGCATCTACATTTAATTGCTTCTCTTTTCCTTTGTATTGGGGTCTCTTTAAAAGAAAGCCCAGAGCCCTCTTCCTAAATAGAGAGGAGAAGGAAAAGGTGAAACTAATATGGAGGAAATAGTAATATTCTTTTAGAAAGCAAACATATTTTTTTACTGCTTTAAAGAATGCCCTTTACATGATCACTCAAACAAGGAAACAAATTAGAAACAATGAGGTCTTATATGGATAGATCTTTTTAAAAGTAAGAGTGCAGTAACAATAGGAAGCAAGGTTCTCTCTCTCTTTTTTTTAGTAGATCTTTTGACACTTTTGATGCTGTTTTTTTTTTACATAATCACTTTTTTTTACATAATCACTAGTCAGCAAAAAAACCAACCAACACTAATGTCATTATCCTTCATTTTTTTTTTATCATTCAAGTATCTATTATGCTACATTTGGTCATCCATTTGTACATCAATGATTTCAGATTCCAGATCTAAACAATACTTCCTCTTCGCTGTAGGCCTACTCATACCTTGCTAAATTGGAAGTGAGTTTTATTACAAGGAAAATAGGAAGACTGGATATGCAACTTTCAATAACAAAACTTACCCTTTTTAAAAATCTGATATGCCAGGAAAAAAAAAAGTATTCATAAAATTTTCTCTTCTTTTGACTCCTGGTGGGAATAATATATTATGAAAAAGATATCAAAGCTAAAGCTAGAGGATGGCAGAAAACACTCAGTAGGATAACTATTATTATGCATTACCTGCAGTAGTTTTACTTTACTAAATGTCTAATAGTATTTTTTATAAAAATACAGTCATGATTTATTGAATTTGGTAAATATATACTTAAGTTCACAAGCTATAAAGTTGATAAAGCTTTACATCAAGATTAATAAATTTAAAAGGTCTTATAAGGCGCAGGAAATAATCTTATCATCATGTTATGAACGTGGCATTTCTTTTCTTGAAGAGTACATTGGGTGCATAAAATTACAATCTTATATCCAATTACCTAGGAACAAGGTGAACTCAATGAGTTTTCCTTCTAAGGCAGGGGTGTCAAACTCAATTTCATTGAGGGCCACATCAGCATTGCGGTTGCCCTCAGGGGGCTGGGTGGGTATGGCCAGGGTGGGCGTGGCCTACTGGGTGGGCGTGGCTAGAGTGTGTATGGCCTACTAGGTGGGCATGGCCAGCTCTACATCATTTGCATCAAGGGTGTCTATGGGGGCCCGGGCAGGAGTGGGACAGATCTGAGGGTCTCTGGCAGAAGGAGGGTCTCTGGGCCAGGGCCAAGGCAGTGGGGGCCGTTCCCTCACTGTTTCCAGGATGGCTTCGCGGGCCACATGAAACCACTTCGCGGGCCAGATCCGGCCCCCGGGCCTTGTGTTTGACATGTCTGTTCTAAGGAAGCATACTGGTACCACACAATATATCCAGAATTGTTGAGAGACTTTCAAATGGATTTGCAACTGAACTGTAATTATTGCAAAGAATGGCAAATAAAAATGAAATAAAAAAGGAAACAGTTCCAAAATGGGGCAGAGGGGGGAAGACTTCAATTTTTTTGCTTAAAATGCAAACTCTTTCTCCACTTTTAGTCAAAAATTCTTCCAACAAGTTGAGAAGAACTTTTTTCCCCTTAGGTTTTCAGTTTGAGACCTCTGAGAAAAATAGGAAAGATTTTTAATCAGTCCTGGTATTTTTGTATCTCATAACATATACTTTAAACTATATATTGCCATCCTATATAACTGTTATATGCATTGTAGTTAATTTTGAACCAAAAACTGCATCATAAAATTTAGAAAAACATACTTATAGATTTGTTTAGGTAAGGACTGAACAAAACTGTAAAGTTGCTCTGCTGCTCAAGTTTCTACTAATTATATCCCCAATATATATTTTATTTTAATTCATAATTTTTCCAAGGATATTTCATAAATCTGTCACTTTCAAATCTTTTTTTCTCCTCTCTTCCATTTTCCTAGCTGTAGTGTAGTACCTCATTTTTCAGGATTGTCTGTCTATCTACCTTTCTCTGTCTATCTATCTGTTTTCCATCTCAGTTGTGGTACTTTTAGAGACATAAAAACTATATACGTATTGTAAACTATTTCCCAAATTAAGAAAAGGAACTTGGGAGGCCAATAATTTATTTTGTTTTTTGCTTATTACCCTAAACCAGGGGTAGGCAACCTTGGCTCTTTTATGACTCATGGACTTTGTTAAGGAATTGTTGTGCTGAGGTCTCCTTGTGCTACCAAGGAGTTGCACAGACAAGGAAGAGTACTGAGAGCAGTAAGAGTCACACAGTAACCACAAGAGACACTGAGTTGTGAAAACAGAAAGTATTTTACTTTTGAGGTGGTGTAAAAACAAAAATGCATGGTCAAAAATACACAGTCCAGGTCATACACAATAGTAACAGTCCAAGGAGTATTCCAAATACAAAGTCTTCTTACCAGTCCAGAGGTCAAAAACACAGTTGTTCAGGTTTATCACAGTAGTAAACCAACAGTACAGCAAAACAGTAATAGTAGAGAGAGCAGTGAATTCACAGAGAGAGAAGCTATGTTCCTAGCTCCCTCTTATGGCCATGAGAACACCCATTGGCCAATTAACATCTTAAAGTCACAACATCATAGTTATATATTTTCAATCCAACTATGTAGGCTATCACCATATGCCTGACAGACTTCAACTCCCAGAATTCCTGAGCCAGCCATGCTGAGGGGAAAGGGAGAAGTTTCCAAGCAGAGACATGCTGGCTCAGGAATTCTGGGAGTTGAAGTCCACGTGTCATAAAAGAGCCAAATTGCCTGCCTCTGGCCTAAACCTCACAGATATTCAGAGAATATCAAGAAAAAGTCTGCCAAGGTTTTCCATTTTCCTTAGCACACTCAATTGAAGAGTGGCAACTCAACCTTCTTTGCTCTCCTTTCTTTTGTCTCTCATGGGGATGAATACACTGGGGGCTGAGGACCATTGCTGTAGTGAACACTTGTACTTTGGGGTGGGGATATGAATAATCATCCATATGCACATATCCATTTTGATACTCTTTCAAACTTCTGTGGCTAGAGAACTTCTCCATGTGAAAGAAAATAAGAAGAGGAAGATCATCCTTCTGGAGATAAGATTGGCCTCCATTTTGATACTCTTTTGAAAGATCCCAAAGAAATGTTGTCAGTGAGCCTGGAGACCCGAGAGTGATGCAGAGCCCAACAAGTGGTTTGTCTGATTGTCCTCAGCAAGGGTTTGGAGGTTCAGAGGGTTTTGCTTTTGCGATTTTATTTCTATAAGCTGCCCAGTGTCACTGTGAATGAGTTAGGAGGCCATATACATTTTCTTAATAAAATAATCAATAAAGAGGATGAGACTAGCAGATTGGTTGAGCAGGGCTAGAAACACTAAGCAGGTTTACCAGTGAATCGGGCCATAATAGCTGTCTAGAGTCTTTTGACTGTGGAAGGGTATGATGTTGGTTAGTTAATAAATAAATATTACAGAGGAAGCGTGCTTTTTGTTATAACTGCTTTTGCTTTAAATGCTTTCAAAACTATTTTCCCAGCAGTATCACGTTCAGCACAATAGTCTCTGCATACTTATGAACACTTACCTAGAGTAAGAATGCATAAAGTGATGTTAGCTGGCTCCAGATTTCTATCAATAGCTCTTGCTGTGCAATTGAGCAATTTGTGTGTGAGTGAATTGTGTGCATATATGTAGGGCTTTTTTTGTCATAGAACACACGGAACGGCGTTCCGCCACCTTTTTTTGAACGGAAGAACTGGTTCCTTCTAAGCTGCCAGTGTGAGTACAGGTATGTTTGTAGAGCAACTTTGTGGACCCCCTAGAAAAGGCCTCTGGAGCCCAGATTGGGCCACAGGGGGGCTGCAAAATTGCTCCACAGGCATAGATATGAGCTCTGGAGACCTTTTTCAGGCCTCCGGAGCCCGGATCGGGCAGCTTGGGGCCCCCCACAAAATCACTCCGTGGCCATGGATCCAGGTTCCAGAGGCTTTGAAAAGGCCTCTGGAGCCCGGATTGGGTGACTGGGGGGGCATAAAATCACTGTGGCCATAGATCTGTGCTTCAGAGGTCTTTCCCAGACCTCCAGAGCCCAGATTGGGCTGCAGGGCCCCCCCATAAAATTGCTCTGCGGCCATAGATCCAGGTGGCAGAGTTCTTTTCCAGGCCTCCGGAGCATGGATCGGGCCGCAGGGGGCTATGGACACATCCCCTGGCCTCAGATCGGAGTGGCAGCAGGAACCGCGGCAGAGAGGAAACAGACTTTTTACAGGTCTGCACCTCGGAAGCTCCCTAAAGTGGTTTCTTCTCTCCTCCCCCGGCTCCATAAAGGGCTTTCGACTAGAGCCAGAGCTATGCATGAGTTCCGGCACCTTTAAAAAAAAAAAAGCTCTGTGTATATGTATGTGATGGAGGAAGAATTAATAGTGCAAGGGGGTGTCTTATGTTGCTGATTTAAGAGAAAATATTAATTTGAACTTTTTACCCAAGAAAGTCTTTTTTTTAAATTATTTTTTCTTCTTTGGCCAACATGCCATGCACACAAATACAGGCACACAAAAATCCTCATGCAGTATGTGAGATTAAAAAATCTGCAAGATTGTTTTTAGTGAAAACTGGGAATTTTCATTGAGAAGGGACACAGTGTACGTAAAGCTTTGATTGACGTTTATAACCTTTTATTCTATATAGTGTTCCTGCTTGTCTCAAATTCATGGATCTCTTAATTTCAGATAAATACTTCTGTAGAATCATGGCCTTAATTTCCTGAAATTTTAAACATTTTCCCTATCTTGAAATAAATGGAGCTTAAACAACTTGTGTGTGTGTGTGTGTGTGTGTGTGTGTGTGTATCTTTCAATCTTATAGAGATTGAAATGAATTATCCATGTGGGGTGATTAGTAGCAGACCATTTATTTTGCATTTATTTTGGTTTGACAACTTTGATTTCAGTTTTTATTCCTTTGTTGAGTTTACAGGTACTCCTCCACTTACTACTACTTATTTAGTGACCATGACACCACTGGATGACATCGCCAGGGCTCACTGCCTTGGAAGAGTGAGGAAAATTCTCAGGGATGACTCACACCCTGGACGGTATCTCTTTACTCTCCTACCATCGGGTAGGAGATATAGGAGTATAGCCAGCCATACCAACAGGCTGAAGAACAGCTTTTATCCATGGACTGTTAGGCTTTTGAATGGGAAATAATTTTATAAACTTTATGCATAATTGACTTGCGAGGCCGGTGCATTGTGCAATTAGCTCACATGGTGTAATAAGATGGAGGGTTTATGTCACTGTAAGTTGGGGATGGGGGCACGAAGGGAGGCTCAGCCAATCTCAATGTATACATGGTTGTACTTTGACAATAAAGGTTCATTCATTCAAGGTTACAACGGCAGTGAAAAAAGTTACTTATAGTTTTCACTTACGACTGTTGTAGCTTCCCCATGATCGTGTGATCCAAACTTGGGGGAAGCCAGGTTTGCTTAGTAACTGCATGATTCATAAACTGTGGCAAAAAGGTCATAAAATGGGTCACAACTCACTTAACAATTGTTTTTCTTGGCAATGGAAATTTTGGGCTCAATTATAGTAATAAGTCAAGGACTACCTGTATATCCCCCAACTTTCCTTCCAGAGTTCAAGGCAATTGAAATGACAATCTCCTTTCATTTTACCACCCTAACAGCCATCGCAGGCCATAGATTGGCCTGAAAAAGAGTGTCCAGTTCAAAGTTATTCTGTCATAGCCAACACTCTTTAACCTCTCTGTCACATTGTAAGGAACAATTATCAGATTGCACGTACCACTGCTTGAAAACCTTTTATTTATTGATATCCATTCCTCTAAATGTTATTTGTTGTTTTCCCAAGGGGAAACTAACTACCAGGAGACTTTTAAATATTCTGAGGCTCCCTAAAGCCTGTGCCAGGATATAAATTGAATAAATAAAGTTCAGGGCTGCAGAGCCAGAAAAAGTTATAACAATTAGGTCGAAGTTTTAAGCGCTCTTCTCTGGGAATATAGCTTGATGGAACACAGTGGGGACTTACTTTACAATGAATATGCATAGTGCTATGCTATGGGTATATCTTTAATTTGACACTTAAGCCAACAATAACAACAAAAAGGAAATAAAACAGCACAAACAATCACAGTCTTACCAATCGAGTTTAATAGCTTTTCAAATAGCATCCTGAAATGTAATGCTACTAATGAGCATTGATGAGTTCATCCAGACCTCATATATATATATAAATACACACACACACACACACACACACTTTACAACAAGAACCTCAGGCATCAACAGCAAAAAAAATGATTGCAAATGGGCTCCACCATGTCTGCCTGGTCCTCCTAATGAATGGCATTATCTGTGCTTAAGTCTGGTTTATGAAAGGAAAGTGATGGCAAGTGATGTTAGGAGACTGGGAATGGCAGTCAAGATGATCAAAGAGCCCCCTGTGAACAGAGAGTAAATAGATGTCTACTTAATCAACTGTCTCACTTGACTAAGGCATTCTGAGGACTTTCCTTAACTGAAATGACCCCAGTGAGGTTTGTGCTAGCTGAATCAAATGCTATATTAAAATTGAACAGGGATAGACATACTTTTGGTGACCAACAACAGGCACATAACACTTTTCAGGGGATTATGGGCTATAGCAGGGGTCTTCAGACTTGATCCTTTTATGACTTGTGGACTTCAGCTCCCAGACTTCCTCAGCCAGGCATACTGGCTGAGCAATTCTGGAAGTCCACAAGTCATAAAAGGGCCAAGTCTGAAGACCCCTGTGCTATAGTGACAGAGTAATAAAGCCATGCAGCCATGTTCATTGCCCACATGTAACTAATCTGGGCCAGGAATCTCTTGAGTTCCTCACTGCATTTTATTTATACTTCAGCTACAGCTCCTTAAACACATTCAGACAGATTGAGCGCTAACCATATCAGTTTGTTAGGTAAGCTATCCCCCGTTAATATTTCCCACAATATATAGGGAATCCTCAACTTACAAGCACTTGCTTAATGACCGTTCAGTTACTGTAAAAAGTGACTATGACACGTGATCATGTCATGTGATCAAACTTTGCTTGCCTGGCGATCGGCAGGTTTATGATGGCTGCAGAATCCTGGGGTTCTGGGATTGTCGTCTACAATGTTCCTAGGGAGCTTGCAACAAGCAAAATCAATGGGGAAAGTAAGATGCACTTAACAACCACATTTCAATTAGCTGTAGTGATCGCTTAACAACCATGGCAAAAAAGGGTCATAAAACGGGGCCCTTAACCACTGCCTTGGAAATTTGGGGCTCCATTGTGATAGTATGTCAAGGACTACCTAAACCAGCTACATACCAAGTAAATATACTATTATAATAATTAAACTTCCAAGAACCCCTAATTTTTTTTTAGGCCTGGTTGCTAACATGATGAGCATTTCAGCTATCTGAAGGCTCAAAGAACCCCATTGTTAATCCTTTTGTAAGACTCAGACTTCACATTTCATGTGCTATTTTAAAATGGTGGGAAATCACACTGCTTTTTTTTTTGGTTTGTGGTTGGAAGGGGCTTTGTGAGCTGCAAAAAAAAAAGAAAGAAAAAGAAAGCAAAAGGCTACATGCAGCCACAGGCCTCAGGTTGCCTCCAATATCAGTCTGTAGCTATGGGGGTTTGTATTCAATTGTCCACTTTCCCCAGCCATGACCCAATTATAATGTTTTCAATTAACTTTGTTAGAGCCATTGTGAGAAGACAGGGAAAATGGAGTGCTACTTTGACATGGTGGTAAGATGGGATAGAGATAGAACCATTCATAGCTAAACAAATCTCTCCTTTGAAATGGTGAAGTACCTGAAAAGATGCTTACAAATTCTATAGCCATTTTAACCAATTTGAAGAACCGCATTCTCTTATGAACACAGGCGGGTGATTTCTTCTTCTGTAGATGATCAGAAGAACCAACTGCTGGTTGGGGGCTGACAAAAAGTAGCAATTGTAAAAAAGTCAAATTTTTTTCAATTGAGATATTCCAAAGTCACATTTTCTCAACTTGGTGTCCTCTAAATGGGTGGATTTGTTACTTTTGAAAAATTTCCACTCTTCTCATGGTTCTTCCTACCAAGGAGGGTCCACCTGCTCTCCTAGATTGCAGGAACATCCATAGAGGTGGTGAAACAAGGTCAAAAGGCTGATTCTGACCACACTATTGAAGCCCCACCGCTCCTTTTAATGTGTGGCAATGTTTCAATCAGATGATCCAAGTCTTCTTGACTTTTTTTGAGTTCCCTCTGTTGACACCCAGTTTGGGCAAGAGCACCTCAGAATAGGTATTTCTCAGAGTAAAAAAAAAGTAAATTAGTTCTTTTCAGAGTCATTTGACCATTTTCTTTACTATAATCTCCTTCCAGCATCTATTTCAAATTGCAAATGTAACCTGCACAAAATTTGTGGAAGGATTTATGTGCTACTTTAATCATTACAATAAACCGGTTCTCATTTGGCCTATTACATGATAGCATATTCCAGGTGCAATATACTCATAATAACACAGTTGTCAGGGTTCTAGTTAAGGATCTCAAAGAAGTAAATACACCAGAGTCATTTAGATTTCTAATGTATAACTTTATTAGGTACCACATACCGGCCCTGAAGAGTTGAAAACCAGCTCTGGCAATATGGTGGGAAAAAGATAATTTAAAGAGTAAAACTTTCCCTCCCCTCTCTGACAGTTTAGAGGATCATATTGTCCAATTATTCTTCAGACAGTTGTTATGTTGTTTGCCACAACATTTCTTCGGTGACCTTGGTTCACCTGTGCAGTCCAAACCTTTCCCTGCCCCCTTGCAGCTGTAGGCAAGCTAGAAGCAGCATGGCAGTCCTAACACAAGCAATCTTCATTGCTTGACAATAGTATGATTCTGACATGTGAAAATAGGGTGCTGGATGTTCAGGCTTACTTTGAAAGCCTGTTGTGAGTCAATTCTGTGAGCGTTCTCTGCAGAAGTTCAAGGACTGTGTGGAAGAAGTTGGTTAATTTTACAGACTCAGCAACTTCTCACTTAAGTTTTCATCCCCGACTCAATGGAATGGCCGAGAGAAAATGGATTCATGGTCTGACTATCCATCTGCCCTGCAACAGAAAATACACATCAGATTACAGCTCATTATTTCATATTGTTTCAGATAAGGGAGGACAAACCCTCTGCACAATTGTTTAGCTTCTGTCATCGCTATTGTGCGATGGTGATTAGATTCACTGCATCTTGACAAAAGTCGCTTGAGGTTCTTCACATCACAGCCTGGCCCCTCAGTACAAAGCCCTAGTTAGCTGGTCTTATGTAGCTTTTGTCTAATTACAATATTTTCTGATTTCTAAGGAAGTTAAATGAGCTCAATTGTCTGGCAAGGACAAGAGCTATAAGGCAGTTACACAGTTTTCGACAAAAAGATTTACTTTCCTTTGTTTTAGCTCTTTAATGGCAGACCTTTCCTCTCTGCATTTGGTACTTTGGTTGTGATGGCGTTCATCTCTCACTGTGGTTTCCTAAATTTGATTCATGGCAACAGTTTGAACAAATTAGAAGTAAATTGTTCTGTTTCAGCCGTCTCTCGTTTCCCTTTTACCTCAAGAGAATTAAAGAAAGAGAATGTCTGCTTTCACATACTGTACCAAGCCAGTGGGGTAACTAAATAGGTGAATCATAACACTGAAAGAGCTCAGAGACCAGAACAGGCCTTGTTCTGCGTTCTGTGCCATACTGGATGCATTTGAGAAACTCACAAGCCTACATGAATGTCACTTGTACTGTCATTTCCACAAAACAGGATTTAAGCATGCTGCCAATGATTCAGGAGCTGGCTATCAAATTAGTAGTTTCCAATAGCTTGTCCCTCTATTAATTTGTCCAGTCCTCTTTTAAAACCACACCAATTGGTTGCCATTACAGCTATAGGCATTGTACGACATTTGCAATCACTTTCCTATGGCCAAACATAATAATTCCTAGCCAGGATAGTCATCACTACATCACTAGAGTACCAGATTGGAAAATAAGTTAGAAAAGCAAGGAAGAATCTCTCTTCATTCTCTCTCTCTCCCTCCCTGTGTGTGTGTGTGTGTTTAGGAGGGAGAGGGAGAGGGGCAGGGAGGGAGGGAGGGAGAGGGAGAGGGAGAGGGAGAGAGAGAGAGAATTGTATCTTCCTTTAGTTTAAGGGAGAATATTTTATAAGAAAACAAATATCTCTTGTTCCACACAAATTAGGATTTTGTTTCTTTGTACTTCTATATATATCTATATCTATATCTATCATCTATCTATCTATCTATCATCTATCTATCTATCTATCTATCTATCTATCTATCTATCTATCTATCTATCTATCTATCTTTCTATCTATCTATCTATCTATCTATCATCTATCTATCTATCTATCTATCTATCTATCTATCTATCTATCTATCTACATATATATATTATTTCCACATATGTCTAGCCTACTTCTCTATATATTTTTTCATCATGACATTTTTAAAAATATATGCAATTATGTATTTCTATGCTTTATTTCTCTACACCAGACATGTCAAACACAAGGCCCGGGGGCCAGATCCGGCCCATGAAGTGGTTTCATGCGGCCCACGAAGCCATCCTGGAAACAGTGAGGGAACGGCCCCCGCTGCCTTGGCCCTGGCCCAGAGACCCTCCTTCTGTCAGAGACCCTCAGATCTGTCCCACTCCTGCCCAGGCCCCCATAGGCACCCTTGATGCGAACGATGTAGAGCTGGCCACGCCCACCCAGTAGGCCATACGCACTTTAGCGACGCCCACACAGTAGGCCACTCCCACCCAGGCCATACCCACCCGGCCCCCTGAGGGCAACCACAATGCTGATGTGGCCCTCAATGAAATTGAGTTTGACACCCCTGCTCTACACTTTATTCTGGCATCTTCCGTGTTTTACTCGAGCATTGCTTCTCTCTATATATTTCTAGGCTTCCTTTATATAAATTTTCCAGGTTTTATGGGTATTTTTTTTAGTTTGACAGTTTTTTAATTATCACCACCTCTGTTAATGATGAGGTGCTTAGCCACCCTTTGATAGCCTGACCCTCTGGGAAGCTATCAAGGGCTGTTTTTGATGGCTATTTACTAGCTCCTGAATCATAGGCAGCATGGGATGCCTCCCCTCCCGGCTGTAATTCCGTTTTCTCAGGCTGAGCTACCCTTCAGCCTGTTTGTTGTCCTTGTTATGCAGAGGCTTTTTAGGGTTCTTTCTGTGACTTTCTGGAACGCGGTGGCTCAGTGGGTTAGGACGCTGAGCTTGTCGATCAGAAGATTGGCAGTTTGGTGGGTTGAATCCCGAGTGCCGCGTAACAGAGTGAGCGCCTGTTACTCGTCCCAGCTTCTGCCAACCTAGCAGTTTGAAAGCACGTAAAAATGCAAGTAGAAAAATAGGGACCACTACGGTGGGAAGGTAACAGCGCTCCGTGCGCCTTTGGCGTCTAGTCATGCCGGCCACATGACCACAGAGACGTCCTCGGACAAGCGCTGGCTCTTCGGCTTGAAACGGAGATGAGCACCGGCCCCTAGAGTTGGAAACGACTAGCACGTGTGTCCGGGGGAACCTTTACCTTTACCTGTGACTTCATCTTGAGACTCTTATTCAGGGAAAGGACATTCCAGTGCTTGCTGTCACTTTTGTCCTGCTGCCATTCATCCTTTTCTCTATAGCTGCTCCTTCTGACTGGTTCCAGAGTCTTCCTGGACTTCAAGCTCCATCCAGAAATGCTAATCTCAGCTGCCTCTTTGCCACTGCTTCTACCATTTGCCCTTTTTTAAAAAAAATGGTGGAGTCTTCAGTTTCCAGTTGGACTAAAGCAGGGGTGTGCACCCTTGGCACCTTTAAGACCTGTGGACTTCAACTCCCAGATTGGCTGGCTGGGGAATTCTGGGAGTTGAAGTCCACAGGTCTTAAAGGTGCCAAGGGTGGATTTCCTTGGACTGAAAACTTGAAGAGGAAAAAGAAGGATTTCTGGGAAACCCTGCAAGGCTTTTTCTTCCACATCTGATACCAAATGTCCAAACGGATTTCAAGCATTTCGTGTACCAACAGTTATTTTTCCAAAAAAGTGAATCTTAAGACCACTTTTATAAATAACAGGATGGCAAAATAGATTTCTGGACAAAAATATAGATTTACAAATAGATACGTAAATTAATTGTACTCATACTTTGGCTAAACTGTACCTTAAACTTGACTTTTTCATTGTTTATGGAGATTCTCAGTCATCCAGGTCATAGCTATCCCAAAGATGCTTTTTCACGAGGCAACTGGACTTTCTTGTTTTTCTATGAAGACCTTTCGCTTCTCATCCAAGAAGCTTCTTCAGCTCTGACTGGATGGTGGGGAATGGTCACCATCCACTCGGAGCTGAAGAACCTTCTTGGATGAGAAGCAAAACGTCTTCAAAGAAAAACAAAAAAGTCCAGTTGCCTCGTGAAAAAGCATCTTTGGGATGACTTTTTAATAACAACAACAACAACAACAATAATAGTAATAATAATAATAATCTCAGGGGATTGGGAGTGGGAGGCACGGTTCTTCAGTGGTTCTCCTCCTATCTCCTGGGACGTTCGCAGTCGGTGTTGGCAGGGGGGCAGAGGTCGACCTCGAGGCCTCTTGATTGTGGAGTCCCTCAGGGGTCAGTCCTCTCGCCTCTCCTGTTCAACATCTACATGAAACCGCTGGGTGAGATCGTTCGTGGTTTTGGAGTTGGGTATCACCAGCATTTCATTTCGACCCCAAACCACCCCAGTGATGCCCTCGACGTGATGTCCCGCTGCCTGGAGGCGGTTCGGGTCTGGATGGGGAGGAACAGGCTTCGACTCAACCCTGACAAGACTGAGTGGCTGTGCGTACCGGCATCTCGGGATATTCAGGATATTCCATCTCTTTCTACGGGGGGTGAGTTATTACCCCCCCGTAGATAGGGCTCGCAACTTGGGAGTCCTCCTAGATTCACAGCTTTCTTTAGAAGACCATATAGTAGCTGTGACTAGGGGGGCCTTCGCCCAGGTCCGCCAGTTGCGGCCCTATTTAGACCGGGATGCCTTACGTACGGTCACTCACGCGCTCGTGACCTCTCGTTTGGACTACTGCAACGCTCTCTACATGGGGCTGCCCTTGAAGACCACTCGGAGGCTCCAACTGGTACAGAATGCAGCCGCGAGAGTTGTGTTGGGAGTTTCCCGATACTCCCATGTTACACCTCTGCTCCGCGAGCTGCATTGGCTCCCAGTTGTCTTCCGGGTGAGATTCAAGGTGTTGGTAATGACCTACAAAGCCCTACATGGCATGGGTCCGGAATACCTTAGGGAGCACCTGCGGCCGGCGTCAACTTCCCTCCGCCCAGTACGCTCCCACAGAGAGGGCCTCCTCAGGGTGCCACCAGTCAAAGAATGCCGACTGGTGGCCCCCAGGGGGAGGGCGTTCTCTGTGGGCGCGCCGGATTTATGGAACCATCTTCCGGTTGAGCTCTGGATGGCGCCCGACCTCCGCTCCTTCCGGCGCGATCTAAAGACTTAACTCTTCGAACAAGCTGGCCTGGCTTGATGGGATGGGGTTGGGTTTCATTAATGTGTTTTAACCTACTTTTTAATGTGTTTTAATTTATTGTAAGAGTTGTGGGCATTTTGTTTAATCTTTTTTAATTTTTGTATTATGTTTTTTAACATGTATTGCCCTGTTCACCGCCGTGAGTCCTTCGGGAGAAGGGCAGTATACAAATAATAATAATAATAATAATAATAATAATAATAATAATAATAATAATAATAATAATAATAATAATAATAATAATAATAATGTTGGAAGGTACCTTGGGAGGTAATCTAGTCCAACCCCCTGCTCAGGCAGGAAACCCTATACCATTTCAGACAAATGGCTGTCCAGTCTCTTCTTCAAAACTTCCAGTGTTGGAGCATTCACCACTTCTGGAGGCAGGTTGTTCCACTGGTTAATTGTTCTGTCAGAAAATTTCTCCTTAGTTCTAGGTTGCTTCTCTCTTTGATTAGTTTTCATCCGTTGCTTCTTGTCCTGCCTTCAGGTTCTTTGGAGAATATCTTGACTCCCTCCTCTTTGTGGCAGCCCCTGAGATATTGGAACACTGCTTCATTGCTTAATACTTGTTATGAAGTTGTGTGCATGTGAGCGTGCGCCTTCAAGTCAGTTTTTGACTTTTGGCAAGTAGTACTTGCAGTTTTCTTGGCAAGTTTTTCAGAAGTGGTTTGCTCCGGACTTCGACATACGGCTGAGAGAGTGGGAGTAGCGCAAGGCCGCTCTGCTGATTTTGGGCCCAAGGTGGGACTGGAATTCACGGTCTTTCAGTTTCTAGACAGATGCTTTAACCACTACATCAAATTGTCTGTCTGCTAGGAAATTACTCATATTTAATGTTTGGACCATTGTTTCTGCCCTCACTTAACAATGGTCTCACTTAGCAACAGAAATGTTGGGCTCAATTATGATTGTAAGCTGAGGACTATCTGTAAATTGTCAAGAGACTTTTGTCCCCATGCAATGAGAATCTCCTATCCTAGTGTCCAGAATGAACCAATGGATATTAGAGTTGAACAACCAGTAACTACCAAAATTATGAATATCTTTTAACATTCTTAAGGGCCTTCTTCGCTTTTCTTATCAGTTGTTCTCTTTTTGTATTCCAAAAACACTACCTTCAGCCATGAGAGAGCTTCATTTCACACCCTACAGAAGTGCTACCAGGAGAGCCATTAACATTACTGCACTAAATGAATTAATGGAGTGATGACGAAGGCCTAAGGCAAAAGACTTGCAGAAAGCTGCATCCATGGCAGCTTTCATATTCTCTGGTTTTACTTCAGTTTTTACTTTGGATCTTGAGACAGTAATAACAGACAGCTGAAGGGTTGATATATTGTTTGATTTGGGGAGGGGGGGAATTCACAACAACAGATAGACATGTGCAAATTGATACAAATTTCTTTCTGTTTCATAATCTACATCAGTAGAGAAACATTCCAGTCTATGGTTATGTTTTTAAAAAAAACTGTGAAAAATCTGCATCTGTTTTCATTCACAACTTTCCCTAACATATGGAGCTTTTGAACACAACTTCCCCTTTAGTACATAACTGTTAATGTAAATTCCTCAAGCAATTTCCATAATGCCATTCTTGATTGGGCAAATGTTCTCACTATAGACTTTTTATATCTGAATTTCCCTAATGTAATCTTTTATTGTTTTAATATGACTGTGTCTTTTGGTACCAAAGTTTCAAAGCATTCATTATCTTTTAAATAGACAGTTTTTTTTTAAAAAAAAAAAGACATGGCTTTTTAATGTGCATTTTTAATAAGGAATATATTCTAATGGAACTTAATGCTGCTGTCTGTTGGGGTGAAGATCTTGGCTGATCTTACAACCAATTTTACCTGAAAATCTACATTTATTTTACATTCATCTTACTAGGTAACTAGTTAAAATCGAATGAAAATAGGTTTTATTAAACACAGAAATCATAAAACTAGTGAAAATTTTTACAGCTATGAGTAATACAATCATCATTTGTGATAAGACTTAAATATAGGAGTCCTATAAGGGCCCATAATAAGAACCAGCACTGCTCAGACTTGTGAAAACTGTTTTGTAAAAATTGCACAAAACATTTCAGGCTCAAGGCTGGGAAGAAATACTGAAGCATTAGTTAAGGTTTCTTTTTCTTAAGGAATTGTTAGGATTTAAACACCGAGTCTTACATTTGAGAGAGAGAGAGAGGGAGGGAGAGAGAGAGGGAGGGAGGGAGAGAGAGAGACAGAGAGAGAGAGAGAGATGCATACATGTCAACATCTGGCTATTATGAACAAGTCTCCAGATTCAGATCAGTTACATGAAAGACCTAAAGATGCTTAGAATCTTTTTTCCTTCCCACAACAAAGGATATTTTGAAGTTTTTGTTATTAGCAACTTCCTGAACACGGATATGCTTTTCTTAAAGAAGATTTATGAGCTATATTCAACTGAACTCTGAGGGCTGACATAAGGTCCTAAAAGCATATGAGTTTCAAACGCTATCCAGATTTCAATTAGCAATAATCGCATCTCAGATAAACCTCATTGGCTTTAACATTGGCATCTGCAGTTTAAAGATTTCAGCCACTGGGTTTTATTAAGAGATCAACATATATTCTTGCAGAGAACATTGTGCTTAGTGGACTGTGTTGTAACTCAGTTAGGTTTTTTTGTTTCCCAAATAGACTTGCTGTGGTCATAAATGTTCTTTGGTTGTCCTCTTAGGCGTATTTGAAAGATAAAAACACAGCTATCTCTCTAAAAACAAGGGACCTTTTGTGCAAAACCAACTTTCAGAAATATACTGGATTTGCCTTGTCTTAAAACCAACGTTATATTCTAAGAACTTCTCAAAAAGCCAAGCCAACTTAACAGAGGGGTATTTTACATTTGACCTGACCTACGACTGAAATAGGAGTGAAAGGTTAAAAAAAATGAAGTTTGTTTTCTCACTGTCAAACAAATGCACGTGGGAATGGATGTTACACAGCCCCCAGTGCTTTATGCATAAACACAGATTAGATTAGCTAAACTTTGTCATTTTTTTCCCCTGTGGGCACAACGGCACACAGTAAAAATGAAATGTTGTTGCTTGTTCTCAAAAGTGTACACATACATAACACACATTTAAACACGCTAAGCCCGTATGCATAGAAATCATTATAGCGACACCCCTTATAGCGTCTGATCCTTTGGAGAGAGAGAGAAAAAAAGCCTATGACTCGAAGCCGAAGTCAAACAAAACCCAAGCATTGCATTGAGGGCCCAGGTAAGCCGAGAACAAACCCTGTTAATTCAGAAACGAAACCTTCTGAATGTTGTTGTGGGGTGACTCCCATAGAAAGCGCGGAGCTGCTGCGTTCGGCGGAGCACCGGCCTTTTTGGCAGCGCTGCAGAACGACTTTGTCTCTTTGATCCGTCCCGCAGCTGCAGCGAGAACACTTAGACAAACTTTTTCTTGGTTACGTCAGAAGCTCTTCTTTTTTTTTTTTTGCTAGTTATAACACGGGCTTCCGGTTACCCTCTAGTCAAGCTAGGCAAAGCTGTTAACCGCGCCTCCCGGCTTTCCTGGACTTGGCCATCAGCCCAGGAGCTAAAAGCACACAGTGAAAGGTAGGCTCGATCAAATGCACTCAGACGTTTCTCCCGGCATGACCGGGCTGTTGCTTTCTCCCCGGTTTATTCGGCCCGTTTAGCAAATGGTTTCCCGTCCAGTTGCTTCAGAAACGGGGGCCGTGTCGGGAAAGCAACGCAAGCAGCAGCGTGCTCGGGGACAGAGCGAGGCACTTTTGGAACGCCCCGGAAACTCTTGTGAGGGTTTTTCAAAGGACCAAAAGGCGGCGGGAGAAGCCAGAACGCGAGGTGGGCGGAGCCGAAACCTAAACGGGTGGGGCGATCTGTGTCTTTGTTGTTGTTGTTGTTGTTAGTTGCGAAGTCGTGTCCGACCCATCGCGACCCCATGGACAACGTTCCTCCAGGCTTTCCTGCCCTCTACCATCTTCTGGAGTCCATTTAAGCTCACGCCTACTGCTTCAGTGACTCCATCCAGCCACCTCATTCTCTGTCGTCCCCTTCTTCTCTTGCCCTCAATCTTTCCCAGCATTAGGCTCTTCTCCAGTGAGTCCTTCCTTCTCATTAGGTGGCCAAAGTATTTTTGAGTTTTAGCTTCAGGATCTGGCCTTCTAAAGAGCAGTCAGGGTTGATCTCCTCTAGGACTGACCGGTTTGATCGCCTTGCAGTCCAAAGGACTGCAGGAGTCTCCTCCAGCACCATAGTTCAAAGGCTTCAATTCTTTGGCGCTCAGCCTTTCTTATGGTCCAGCTTTCACTGCCATACATTGCAACTGGGAAGACCATCGCCTTGACTATACGCACTTTTGTTGGCAGGGTGATGCCTCTGTTTTTAGTGTGCTGTCTAGATTTGCCATGGCTTTCCTCCCGAGGAGCAAGCGTCTTTTAATTTCTTGGCTACAGTCCCCATCTGCAGTGATCTTGGAGCCCAGGAAAATAAAATCTGTCACTACTGTGTCTTTGCTCCCTTCCTAAAAAGCAAGTTATTCTATTTTAAGGGTTCTCCTGCGGAGGTAAGGCACAGATGCAATTCTTTTTCTTTCCCCTATACCAGGCAGGGGCATCTGCAGTGTCAAAAAAAAAAAGGCAAGAAAGTCCGGAATGGTATAGAATCTCCTGCCACGGGGAGGGGGTTGTTCTAGATCAGGGGTAGGCAACCTTGGCTCTTTTATAACTCGTGGACTTCAACTCCCAGAAGTCCAGAAGGCTCAGGAATTCTGGGAGTTGAAGTCCACGAGTCATAAAAGAGCCAAGGTTGCCTACCTACCCCTGTTCTAGATAGAACCCTATTGTTCTATCCCCAACCCTGCAAGCAAGGAGCCACTCTTTTTCACCCGCATTGTGTGTCTGATGGGGCTTTGATTGCAGAGAAGATGCTGCTGTTTTGATTTTCTGAAATGCCCTGGCCCACCCCTCCCTTCCTCCCTCGGATCTTTCTGGGGATCTATTTCTCAACACGTAAGATTGTTTTATGCCTTGGGTCTACTGATTCCTAGAGAGAAGGACCAGTGCGACTGGCCTTCTTTAAGAAAGCCCTTTTCCTGATGTCTACCTGACTGTCCATGTTGAAGTGCACTTTCATTTTGCTGATTAAATTTGAAAAGACTTTTTTAAAAAATAGAAGTTACATGAAAAAAAATCTGGACTTTAAGCAAAGAAAAGCACCACATGCCATTCAAACCTTTTTTTTTTAATCACACAATCAACCTACTACTGGACAAGAATAGTATTTCAGGTAGAAGAAATTCTTCTGGGCTAACAGTCATGCCAAATCGTCTCTCCACGAGATAGGATGGTGGTTTCTAACCAAACCTTTTAGTTCCTAAGATAGGGGTTCAGAGCAGTTTCAGCGTACACATTTTGCATGTCCTGACATATTTTTCTCCCTCCTGTTCTCGTCTGACTGAATGATTGATGTAAATATTTTCTGACATATTGTTACATTTGTCTTGTGGTGAGAGCCCTTTAAAAGGAATGGGGCAATACAGTTTTTCAGGTGTTTTTCCTTTGGAGAGACCAGACAGCATCCGATCTTGGCAAGTAACTTTTGAATTAAAAGATGTGAATGTGTCACTCTGTTGCTTTGCTCATTTCTGTTCTTTGTTTTGCATACTGATTCCGAAAGCATCTGCTGAAATTTCTTTGTTGTTTGGAGGGGCAAGCCCTGTATATATGTTTGTAATTTTGGCATATGAAGAAAACCCAAAAATCAAATTCAGCAAAATGCAAATTAAAAGCCACAAATGGTACTTAGCATAAAATTAAAGAGGTTTAGGGTCTTGGCTGTTTTTTTTTTCCTTTGTGTATTTTTTTAGAAGTGGTGACACACTCCTTTGTCACAGAATAGAATAGTAGTGAGTTGGAAGGGGCCTTGGAAGTCTTCTAGTCCAGCCATCTGCTCAAGCAGGAGAACCTATACCAGGGGTAGGCAACCTCGGCTCTTTTATGACTCATGGACTTCAACTCCCAGAATTCCTGAGCCAGCATAGCCACAGAAGTTTGAAAGAGTATCAAAATGGATACGTGCATATGGATGATTTATCTATATCCCCACCCCAAAGTACAAGTGTTCACTACAGCGATGGTCCTCAGCCCCCAGTGTATTCATCCCCATGACAGACAAAAGAGAGGAGAGCAAAGAAGGTTGAGTTGCCACTCTTCAATTGAGTGTGCTAAGGCAAATGGAATACCTTGGCAGATTTTTTCTTGATATTCTCTGAATATCTGTGAGGTTTAGGCCAGAGGCAGGCAATTTGGCTCTTTTATGACACGTGGACTTCAACTCCCAGAATTCCTGAGCTAGGATGGCTCTGCGTGAAAACCTCTCCCTTTCCCCTCAGCATGGCTGGCTCAGGAATTCTGGGAGTTGAAGTCCATGAGTCATAAAAGAGCCGAGGTTGCTTACTCCTGACCTATACCTATACATAGAGATATGTTCTTGAAAGCCTTTACATAGAAAAATCTAGAAAGAGGCCTTTGCAAAGCTACCCCTGATGAAATTGAACTTTATAGAGTCTCATGTTAAGCTGACCCCATTCAAAAAGATATGGGACAGATAATGTAGCTGTGTTGTTCTTAAATGATTCCATCGAAATAAGTGCATCCTGCCTTGGTAAATGGCAGGACTAGAGAGCCAGCCATTACGGAAAACATAGTGTAGGGCAGTGCTTCACAAACTTTATAATTGCTGTGAATTGGAGACGAGGTTCAAGTTATTCTGAAAATTAAATTTATTCATGTATGCAATTGATATCTCACATTTCCATTTTTTTAAACAAACCCAGGGCAAGCATACAATTCAATTAAGATTAGAATGAAATTTTATGTATAAAGGTAAAGGTTCCCCCGCACATGCGTGCTAGTCATTTCCGACTCTAGGGGCCGGTGCTCATCTCCGTTTCAAGCCGAAGAGCCAGCGCTTGTCTGAGGACGTCTTCCGTGGTCATGTGGCTGGCATGACTAGACGCCAAAGGCACACGGAACGCTGTTACCTTCCCACCGTAGTGGTCCCTATTTTTCTACTTGCATTTTTACGTGCTTTCGAACTGCTAGGTTGGCAGAAGCTGGGATGAGTAACAGGCGCTCACTCTGTTACGCGGCACTCGGGATTCGACCCGCCAAACTGCCGACCTTCCGATCGACAAGCTCAGCGTCCTAACCCACTGAGCCACCGCGTCCCTATACGTGGGTTAAAATTCTCCCACAAGATAAAGAACTTGTGACCACAGGTTACATTTTCCTCATGAGAGCCCAGTGGACTTCTGCAACAACCTGGGATCACGCCACAAATATATCATGAGAAAATGACCAAATCCTGATTTGTAGTTTTTTAAAATTGTGTTTACAAGTATCTCAGGGCGGTAAAAGTATCCAACATACAAACAAGCGAACTTGCTCCAGAGAATTGTTGCTATGGGGAAAAATAGGAGGGAGTACAGGTAATCCTCTTCTTACGACCACAACTGAGCCCAAAATTTGCATTCTAAGCAAGGTAGTTATTAAGTGAATTTTACAATCTTCTTTGCCACAGTTGATAAATGAATAAATGTATCACTGCAGTTGTTGAGTTAGTAACACGGCTGTTAAATGAATGACTTTGCTTGTCAAAAAAGAATTTAAAAAAAGCTCCAAAAGGGGAATCACATGACCCCAGGACAATGCAACCATCATAAATACATGCCGAGTGTCCGAATTTTGATCTCATGAGCATGGAGATCCTGCAGCGGTTGTAGGTGGGAAAAGTCACTTTTTTCAGCGCCATTGTAACTTTGAATGATCATTAAGCAAATGGCTGTAAGTCGAGGACTACCTGTACAATGCATGCTACTTGGGGACAGACTGTAATTTAACCAATCACATTTTTGTTTTAATAATAATAATAAAAAAGCAGGATTTGCCGCATTCCTTCCCTCCCGGAGAAGCTCAGGAATGTATCTCCTATGTTTTCCAATATTGCTAAACACCCTCCCACCATTTTCCTCTTTTGTCTTCTCTGCTGCATCCTGCATTAATGAATCCCTCGGTGGAAAAGTGAAGTAGACTATGGCTGCAGGGAAGGAATGGACGGAGAGACAGACTGATTAGTGGCTAGCCTTTAGGAGGCAAATTTTCAACACAATTAAGTGTAGCATGCAGACTAGACTAATGAAGCTATGTCTCACCGATCACTCTGGTGCCAGTTCTCTTTCCCTGAATCATAATGGGGCTGGACAAGGAACCTGAAGAAGCCTGCAACTTGTAGGCCGTATTAGGGGGCGAGGATGTTCTTCTGCATTAAATCACAATCCCTGGTGCTTTAAATGATAGTCGCTGTGCCATAATCTAAAACAAATTGCTTTTCACAAGGAGCCAGGTAAGCTTTCGCATCGCAATGCCAGAGAGACCGGTGGATTTTTATCTTACTGGAAATTCAAGCCACCTCGACAGCCTTGCCTTTGAACTCATCTCTTTGTCGGGAAGAGAATTAGCCTCTTCTCTGGGGCTTTTGGCCCTGTGTTTACACTTAGTGTTTAAATTTAAGGAAACAAATGTTCTCTGAGGGGTTGGATGCCTCTCCCTGTATGTACGAGCGTGATGGTTTTCTCTTTGATCTTTCTGACGCTTAAAAAAAAATTCTACTGCAGAATTTTCTGTCTGCCCTTAGCAAAAAGAAAAGGAAAGAAAAATAACAGGGGAGGGGAATTTTTAATCTGTATACTCAAGCATATGCATCAGGAAAAAAGTAACTGAATACTTCAGCTTAATTTGAAATATCACAAGGGAAACGAATAAAAAATCCCAAACAACCAATCAACACTTCAGCAAGTCAAAACTGCACTCTCCCACTTCATCCCCCTCCCCTGGGCCTTACCACTGGAGGGATGTAAGAGGCTAACTGTATATCGAAAATTTCTGCCTCTGTGAATACAGCTCCAAATAAATATACATGAAATATCGTTGGCATGTTAGACCGAAGGCAGTCAGGAATCCATGGCAGGTCTTATCAGGGGAAAAATAAGCAAAGCTAAAATGTAACTCCCATTTGCTGGGAACAAGAACCCAGATAAAAGGAATAGGAGAAAGTATGGGGGAAAAAAAAGTCTCTGAATGAGATTGGCGATTAAGAAATATGGAAATATAAACTAATAAAAAAGAGGAAGATTTGGAATGATGTTGCCTGAGTTCACAGTTTCCTCCACTTTAGATTTAAAATGCCAGATACTGGGTCTTTAAACCAATCCTTAGATATCTTTCCCTCCAATCCTAGTCTCTCCAATCCAAGTTGCTTATTTTCTTTGTCAACAAGGCTGCAGCTTGTTGGCAAGTGAAACTAATGCCACAGTTTAAGACAATTTTTACTATCACTTTTTCTGTGTACATACTGGCACACATTAAAAATGAACATCTAAGGCCCACTCTAAAGAAAATATGTGTGTATGTACTGTATGTGTGTATATAGGTGTATATGTGCATATGTGTATGTATACACACATACACTTACATATACACACATATACGTGTGCTGTATATATACATTTAGGGAATAGGTGATCCTGATATAATGCAATTTTCTTTACAGTTTTATAAAAAGGGAAATCAGCCCTATGTAAAAGGCCCTTTTGATTTTGTTCTGATGAATTTAACACCCTACAGTTTCCATGGTGTAAAAAACAGTTCATTTGGCTGTGGTTAATGCCAAGAATGGTTTATGGCTTAACACACTATGCAAAATCAGCCAATTCTGGTTTATTCAATAAACTGATTAAGCAAACCATGGTTTAGCAGGGTATGCAAGTATAATCTATGCTTATGTATGTTTCAGAGATTAAAAAAACCAGGGAAAAATATTGTTCAAACATCCAATCACGGACTAGTATCAGGACTTAACTAAGTCAATACACAATCAGAATTTCAATGGGTTTGCTCGTCTTTATTCTCTCAGCTGCTAGTTAACTTTTTCTGGTCTTCTTCAGTGATCAGTTTCCTTATATTTCCAGCTGCTCTAATATTTCACAGGGAAAAAAAAGAATTGTTCAGTATATTGGAAATCAATATTAACATCAGAACAAGTAGGGTAAAATAATTCCATGCCAAATGCTTGAGTTAGCTTGTCATTCATCTTTTGTTCTTTCTTTGAAGGTGGAGCCAGACATTTCCTTGAGATCATTAAAGCAGACCCAGGTCAATTCTTCTGCTACCCATTAAGTTACCTATATTATATCCCCATTCACTCAGGAAAAGGCAGCTGCTTGAAGTTTGAGCATTTATAAGTCCCTCTCCAGTATCAATTTAGACTAGCTTGAAACCAAAAATATATAGCCTCAATCATCAAATAAAATCAATGTGCAATTACGTAAAATTAACTAAAGGCAGTGTCACAGCAGGTAATATACTCAAAACTAAAAAGTACCAAATGCAGTATAGACAAGAAAAAAATGGATTAAGATTCTAATTTTTTTCTTTAATGGAGTAAACATAGTTTGTAATACATGGCCGTGAATGCCATAGGTATACGCATTCTCAGGAACGTGAATATCCTACAGAAGAGGAAAGAAAGCAAAAAAAAAAAAAAGATATGAAAATAGGCCTTCCTCCTGCTTTAATCATCGTTTGGCCCAAAAGTCTCCAAACAACATCTGGCTGGTAAAATAGCAGAGTGTCACATATTAATATGAAGGAGATTGTCCTTATCTGTTTAACAGGTCAAGATTATAGTCAGGAGAGATTTTGCCCAGTTTTGTTTTTGATGTGACAGATGGAATTGGATTTGGAGCAGAAATGCTGGCAACAGTAGCTCACCCTCTCTGGAGGGCTCGGGACAGGGGGCATTCCTCTGTCCTAGTCCTATTAGACCTCTCGGCGGCTTTCGATACCATCGACCATGGTATCTTGCTGCGGCGTCTCAGGGGATTGGGAGTGGGAGGCACAGTTTTACAGTGGTTCTCCTCCTATCTCTTGGGACGTTCGCAGTCGGTGTTGGCAGGGGGGCAGAGGTCGACCGCGAGGTCTCTCATTTGTGGAGTTCCTCAGGGGTCGGTCCTCTCGCCTCTCCTGTTCAACATCTACATGAAGCCGCTGGGTGAGATCATTCGTGGCTTTGGAGTTGGGTATCATCAGTACGCTGATGATACCCAACTTTTCTTTTCGACCCCAAACCACCCCAGTGATGCCCTCAACGTGATGTCCCGTTGCCTGGAGGCGGTTCGGGTCTGGATGGGGAGGAACAGACTCCAGCTCAACCCCGACAAGACTGAGTGGCTTTGCATATCTTCATCCCGGGTTTATTCGGACATTCCACCTCTAGCTATGGGGGGTGAATTATTACCCCCCGTAGATAGGGCTCGCAACTTGGGGGTCCTCCTAGATTCACGGCTCACCTTGGAAGATCATATAGGAGCCGTGACTAGGGGGGCCTTCGCACAGGTTCGCCTGGTGCGTCAGTTGCGGCCCTATCTTAGCCGGGATGATCTATGCACGGTCACTCATGCGCTCGTGTCCTCTCGTCTGGACTACTGCAACGCTCTCTACATGGGGCTGCCCTTGAGGACCACTCGGAAGCTCCAACTGGTACAGAATGCAGCCGCGAGAGTGGTGTTGGGAGTCTCCCGATACTCCCACGTTACACCTCTGCTCCGTGAGCTGCATTGGTTGCCAGTTGTCTTCCGGGTGAGATTCAAGGTACTGGTAACGGTATTCAAAGCACTCCATGGCATGGGGCCGGAGTACCTCAGGGAACATCTGCTGCCGGCATCAAGCTCCCTACGCCCTGTGCGTTCCCACAGAGAGGGCCTCCTCAGGGTGCCACCGATCAGAGAATGTCGATTGGTGGCCCCCAGGGGGAGATCCTTCTCTGTGGGCGCTCCGGAGCTGTGGAATCAGCTACCGGTAGAGCTCCGGACGGCGCCCGATCTTCGCTCCTTTCGTCGCGATCTCAAGACATTTCTGTTTGTACAAGCCGGCCTAGCCTGAGGGGGGTGTGTTGGGGTTGTTTTATCTTTCGCTTTTTAATTTGTCTGGGGGTTTTTAGCGTTGTATTTATATTGTTTTTAACTAGGGCAATTGTTTAATCTTTTTTAATGTTTGTATTTGCTATTTTATTCTGCCCTGTGAACCGCCCTGAGTCCTCAGGGAGAAGGGCGGTATATAAATGTTATTAAATTAAATTAAATTAAATTATTTCCAGATCAATTACTGTTACCTCTTTAGAGTCAACCTGGGTTCCATGCATGCTAAATTCTGGGATTTGAAGTCCATGCATGCTGGCTAGGGAATTCTGGGAGCTGAATTTTACCCTTCTTCAAGTTGTCGAGACTGAAAAACAGTTGCTGCTCCTTCAGGCTTTGGGATGAGGTCACCATGATGAGCAAATGGAAGGAACAGGAATCTTGGGGGGGGGCTGCAACAGCCTCACGTGGACAAGCTAGAAGTCTGCACAACATAATTTACCAGGTGCAGCTCGAGGGGGAAGGAAAGGGGTGAATTTTGCTGGGGCAAACCACTGTGTGGGAAGTCAGCCCCCCCAGAGAAGGAAATATTAAAAGGGCAGAATATTATATTTCAAAGGATCTTAAAGAGGCAGAAAAGCATGCCCAGTTTTTCTTAATAGCCCCAAGTCTCCCTCCCCGAAGCAGAAACCAGCTCTGCAGAATTGCAAATGATAATCTTGTCAGAAAGACTGGAGTCAGGAAACTAGGATTAGGAAGAAAGATCCCTAGAATCAACACCAAAAATCTAAGAGTTATCAGCCACAACCCCAGGGAAGCAGGATATGACCCTTAGGACATAATTGGATTATTATTATTATTATTATTATTATTATTATTATTATTATTATTATTATTATTATTATTATTATTATTATTATTATTATTATTATTATTATTATTATTATTATTATTAATTTTATTTGTATACCGCCCTTCTCCTGAAGGACTCAGGGTGGTGAACAGGGCAATACATATTAAAAAAACAAGATACAAAAATTAAAAACGATTAAACAAAATGGATTAACCCACCACCATCAGAATACCAGAAAGGCACACCCAGACTCAGATCAAAATACATGACACAGAAAATACAAAGCCTCAAACAAGAACAGGAAACAACCTCAAGAGCCCCAGACGGTATAAAAACCCACTCCCTACAGGTGCTCACTCTGTTTTCTTCCAGAGCCATCTTTCTGTCTGCCTCTCCTCTTCAATAAACTGCAACCTTCTTTCTAAAGCAGTCGCCATGTTGTTTATTCCCGGCTTGGACTGAACCATGATGAAGACTTTTCCTTCAACAACTGTATGATCATGCAGTCAGCACCGCAGCTCATCCTTTCATTTACTTTATTTTTACATTTAATCCCCGCTGGCATCTTCTCATCCAGCTTGTAAGCTGCCCTGAGTCTTCGGAGAAGGGCGGGATATAAATGGAATTTTAAAAAAAATCCACTCGAAGCACGTAAAAAATGCCTTAATGTGGCACATTCCATCCATGGAATGCCTTATCATTCCTGTGCAATTATGGCCCTGTCTTTGCAGCCACAACTGGGCACAGTTTTGAAGCTCTTCTTGAAGGGAACTCTGGGTTTGAGGCTTTTGGATGGGAAATACCCACTGGACAATCCAGCCCAGCCCAGTTGCCCAGGTTGCAGTGCAACAGCTTGCATCCAGAAGCTGTGGGTGCTCCATCAGTGCTAGCTTGAAGAAGAGACTGGACAGCCACTTGTTTGAAATGGCATAGTGTCTCCTGCTTGAGCAGGGGGTTGGAGCAGAAGACCTCCAATTTAATTTAATTTAATTTAATTTATTATCATTTCTATACCGCCCTTCTCCCGAAGGACTCAGGGCGGTGTACAGGGCAAGAATAAAACACAGAAATTTACAAAAATTAAAAGATAATTAAATGCATGCCCGATTAAAATACAATTGATACATAGTAAAAACCCCAATAAAAATGATAAAAAAAACCACCAATCCCCCCTCAGGCCAGGCCGGCTTGCTCGAACAAGTATGTTTTCAGATCGCGGCGAAACAAGATGCCTTCCAACTCTGTTATTCCTGTTAACCGCTGAATTAAGGAACATGGCTACTGTTGGGAGAGAGACATTTAAACAAGATTACATCAGAAAAGTTGCATTAGCTTCTTCTTTGTTTCTAGGACTGAATTTAGTCATTGCCTGTAAGGCCCTATGTAGCTTGAATCCAGTTTACTTGCAGGACCATCTGCTTCAAGTAGAATCCCTTCTCCTATCTTGGTCTCATCAGGAGGACTTGCTCTGTCTTCCCCTCCCTAGGAAATTTGTTGGGAGGGAGGAAGCAAATGGTTTTCACTGCTGCTCCAGGCCTGTGGACTAGACCAGGGGTGTCAAACTGCCAGCCTGTGGGCCAGTTGCATCATACGGAGGCCGCGCCCCCCCCAGCCCCGGCAATGCAAAAAAAGTTGTGCTACCTCACGACACGTCACGTGACGTGGTGAGTTTGACACCCGTAGACTAGACTGTCATTTGAGGTTTGGAATCGCCCTGCCTCCACTCCTGGACAACAAAAGTTATACTTTTTTGTAGTGTTTGTGGATTGAACTTGCTAATTTTCTCTAGTTTTTAGTTTTGTGGTAATGCTTTTAATCATTCACTGTGCTATTGAATAAATGTAAGCCACCTATAGCCCACACATATTCAAATAGCCAAGAGAAACTCAGATAATAGCTCAGAAACACTGGTTTAGCACGTTTATTGGCAAGATAGAAATTGATGGAAGGAATGATGGATGAATAAATAAATGAATAAATAAATGCAATCAATAACTCAGTTCCTGTCCTGATATATTCTCAATATATTCATGTTTGCTGAAACTTTTGATTCTTGGACTGTGTTTTGTTGTTTGTTTTTTACACTGATCTCATCTGCTTTGAGTCTACAATATATATGAACTTTGACCCTATGATTTTTAGATTTACTGTGTATTTTTGGCTTTCTCCGTTATTGGTTTGATTTGCACACCTTAGATAGAATACCTGGATTCCTCTTATCACTCCCTTAGTAAACCTAAGTAGAGTAATAACCAAACAGTTTAGTGTCAGATCATAGCAACGCCCCAATCCTTTGTCACAACTTATATCAACCGTCCTATCTAAATTAAAACAAAACAGAAACCATTAGGATACTTGTAAGAGATTTGTTTTAATTGTTAGTGGAGGAAAAGATGCTTGGATTTCTGCCTGCCTAGTTTTCTGTCAAATAGTGCTGTAACTTTCAGAGGCTTAACAAACAAACATCACTGACTAGCTTTTTCTTCTTTCTATGGAGATTCTCAGTCATCCAAGTCATGGTTGTCCCAAAAGTGCTTTTTCAAAAGGCAACTGGACTTCGTTTTTCTTTGAAGACATTTTGCTTCTCATCTAAAAAAGCTTCTTTTCCTTCCCTTTTTCCCCCAGAAAGGAAAATCATAATATTGTAAATTGGCGGTTTGCCACTAAATCCAAAAAACATGAGTTTGGAAGGATCTGGAATCTCCCAAAAAGGGTCAGGGGTGGTGGTACATTTGCCCACACATCACCTGGTTTAGGACAATAAAGATAGGAATGGCAGGCCTGTGTTACCAGAACAGAGCTCTGTTATTGGGGGGGGGCAGGAAGATTATAAAGGGGAAATATGGGTGCTGCTTAGGAACTGAGAAAGATAAGTTCTGGAAGGAATCCATAGTTGGACATATGCAAGTGTAAATCTTGGTGATGCCACTAGAAGCAGAGTAGGGAGAGCAAATCAGGTCTATTAGTAGCCATTTATAGAGAAGGCAATTGTAAGTTGTAAGTACCTTAGTCGAGTTGGGTAGCTTTAGAAATGGAATTGCTAAGTGCAAGAAATCCAGGCAGTTCAAATGACTATATAGGTTTATTGTATGCTAAAGCTCTCTACAAGAATCTGAACTACTAATGGTCAAAGTGAATTGGTGGTAGATAAAAGTCAATGGAATTCAAGGTGGGCTACACGTAGATCTCTTGTGGGCATGAAGGGATTCGAGATTGCTGATGCATTTAACCCCCCCCCCTCTTGGGTTCAGCCTGGTCATCTCCTACAGGAATAAATAAATAAATGAAGAACAAGGAGGTGTTACAGAACAAAGCTTTGGAGGTGGTATCAGAAGAGGAGGAGAGCAATAAGCTAAGCTTAGTAACCCCCAATGCACCAAATGATGGGATGGTAGTTTTTGAGCCTGACTGTATTCAGAAGAGGCTTAATGCTGTTCTCTGATGTTGTCCTACCCATGATTGATCCTAGGTTAGATTTGTTCTCTAGTATACTTGGTGGTGGGAAGCCTTTCCTTAGTTCTACAGAATTAAACTTCTCAACTTGAGCATCCAGGCTGTTGCTCATACCAAAATCAAAACGGATGCATCCTGTCCGGCAATCTTAATGTTGGTTTTTGTCTAATAATCTCTCCACTGAAAAATAAAAGTAAGAAGCTGGCTCCAACCTGTCGCAGGATAGAGGACTTAATAACATTTGCTCCCATTATTTACCAGACAGCCAAGCCAGAAGTCAGGTTAAGCAAACTGCCCCTTCTTGTTGGGGAAAAAAGAGAGGAGATGATGGATTTAATGTGCTCATTATGGAGGCTAAATGAAAATGAGGAAAGAAATTTAAGAAGTTGCAGTTGAACTTACATGTGTTCTCCGTTTTTTGTTAACTTTGTTAGACCTTTTTTAATAGGCAAGTGGCTGGAGTTGGCATGGATATTACCTTGTAATATCTTTGTTGCTTTTTTTTTTTAAAAAAAACCAGATTAAATAAAATAAAATCATTTGTGCAGAAAATGATTATAGAATGAGCTATAAATTTGAAAAGTTTACAGCAGGTAATGTAGCTCTTATAATAAAGAAATGACTTCAGCAGTGAGCTGGCTCCTCTTATTTAGTTTAAACACTCCAAGTTATAGAATAAATTATTCAACAGAAATCACTAAAAAAAGAGGGTGATCAAAACAATGCAGTTATTTAAGAATGTTTGACGTGAAACAGCTAAAATCCTTAGCTTAGAGATATCATTTGTCATCCAGTCTTTTTATTTCTTTATTTGATTTCAAGGTTGCTTGACTCTGGAAAGATTAGGCACATTTTTAAAAACAATATAAAATGAGGAGGAGAAAGAAAAGGTCGCCCAGGCAAAGCCCTCTGAATAGCATTCAAGAAAAATTCAACAGGAGCATCTATGAGGAGCATCCCAACGGCGCTTTTTCAAACTGGACTTTCTTTGTTTTTCCTTGAAGAAGTTTCTGGGAACAGAATCAGGTGTTAATCAATTTATGGAACACTTGAGAGTTGGGAACCATGCACACATCTGGTGAAAAGCTGGTCCAGATGGCAGGTAATGCAATGAAGAAAGTGCATTTCCTTGGTATGATGTGTTGTCATCAGATGACAACATTTAACTGAAGGGACTCAGAGCACAGCCATCTGCCTAATCTTGCTAGAAAGGAAGAAACAAATGGACATATCTGCTTCTTCAAGGACCCAGGCCCTGAGCCTCAAAGAGATTTATAGTGATGATCAGCAACATTCATTCCTTCATTTACAATGCCTTGGTAAGGCCACACCTGGAATATTGCATCCAGTTTTGGTCACCACAATGTAAAAAAGATGTTGAGACTCTAGAAAGAGTACAGAGAAGAGCAACAAAGATGATTGGGGGACTGGAGGCTAAAACATATAGGGAATGGTTGCTGGAATTGGGTATATGTAGTTTAACGAAGAGAAGGCTGTGGGGTGACATGATAGCAGTGTTCCAATATCTCAGGGGCCGCCACAAAGAAGAGGGAGTCAAGCTATTCTCCAAAGCACCTGAAAGCAGGACAAGAAGCAACGGATGGAAACTAGTCAAGGAGAGAAGCAACCTAGAACTAAGGAGAAACTTCCTGACAGTTAGAACACTTAACCAGTGGAACAACCTGCCTCCAGAAGTGGTGAATGCTCCAACACTGGAAGTTTTTAAGGAGAGACTGGACAGCCATTTGTCTGAAATGGTATAGAGTTTCCTGCCTGAGCAGGGGGTTGGACTAGATGACCTCCAAGGTCCCTTCCAACTACTTCTTCTTCTTCTTCTTCTTTTTCTTCTTCTTCTTCTTCTTCTTCTTCTTCTTCTTCTTCTTCTTCTTCTTCTTCTTCTTCTTCTTCTTCTTCTTCTTCTTCTTCTTCTTCTTCTTCTTCTTCTTATTATTATTATTATTATTATTATTATTATTATTATTATTATTATTATTATTAAATTTTTATAGCCACGCATTTCAAAACAAATGACTCTGCACATGTTCAGGTTGCCTTGAATTGCACAGGAAACCAACTGGTAATCAATACAGCTTGCAAAACGATGACAGGGAGGCACTGTGAGAAGTGTCCATGCTGTTGTATTTTGAACTAGCTATCACTTCCAGATTGTCTTCAAGGGCATCCACAAGTTGGCCATGGTGTAGTAATCTGAGCAAGAGGTCATTAGGGAGCATGTAGCTGTCTGAAGGGATTCCTGGTTGAGGAAAGGGTGAAACTAGTGCAGAAGGCGGTCCTGTGGAAAGGCACTCTTGACCACCTGCTGCCTGTTCTTTGAGCCTCAGTTTTGCACCAGTGTTGAGTGGAATTCAGAAGGTGGTCCAAAGGTGAAGTCTACATTTGAGTTAAAGAATTAAGAGGTGATTGAGAGGTCTCCATGTATTATGATTCTCAAAGACACTGTGAATCAAATGCAACTGAGATTTAGATTTCAGACTAACCCCTAGAGATCAGATTTGGTTGTTGCTAGAACTGAAATCAGGCTTCAGGTTATCCACCATATCTTAGTTCCTGAATATTTTTTAGATTTACTTTTTCAATCATCCACTACTAATCTACTCCTAATTGACCTCATCTGTGTCTAAGTGTTTTTACTGATTTCCTTTAAGTCCCGGGTACAAATGTCCCAATATACAAGATATGCCTCTTTTTTTTGGTTGTATTATTATCATTATTGTAAGAAGAGAATCTATTCATATAGCAACCAGTGGTTCCTAGGCTACAGAGAGCTGTTATGTAAATAAAGTTCCCAAGGCTATCAAGAGAATGGCCAAATTGTGTTAACCTGGAAAAACAGGAAGACAAAACTTGGGATTTAAATTCTGGCACAAAGGCTTTGATTTACAATACTTGCACTGCAGAAGACACTTCACCTGTTGTATATAAAGCCTGCAGTAAAGATCCTAATCTAGTCCAGTTGCATCTGGGACTGTTCTGCAAAGTTCAGCAAATTATTGATTAAGGAGTTAAGGATTTTGAAAGCTGAGATTCACTGTCATGTCTTGAAATAAACTCTAAGCACAGTAATAATTTTATGTTTATACTATATTTTCTTCCAAACTAAATACCAGAGAGAATATTTCAGCTTTTCCTATTTATGCATGACAATCTTTGCTGACCAAATTTCTCTTTTTTGTATCTTTCTGAAGTTAAATATATAAACACACTCATTTATCATTCAATTGCCTTCCTTCCTTCCTTCCTTCCTTCCTTCCTTCCTTCCTTCCTTCCTTCCTTCCTTCCTTCCTTCCTTCCTTCCTTCCTTCCTTCCTCAACTATAACAATGCTGTGTCATTGTAGTAATAAATAAGATAATTCCACCTATTCAGGAGAGGGGTGAACGTACACAGTATTTCTCACTCTTGGATCATGCTTCATATCGGAGTTGAAATGTTAGAAAGCATAATGAGAGAATCGATCTGTAGAAATATGTTGTAGAGAGGCTTATTGAGTTACAGTCAACATGGATTTACAAAATACAGATCGTGTCAAAGAAACCTGAAAGTCTTTTCCAATATAGTTACTGAGTGGGTGGAGTAGACAGACTTTGCACACATAATATATCTGAGTTGTGGGAAGGCCTTTGACATTCAACCTCAAAGGAACCAACTATAATTTAAACAAAAAGCACACTAGCTGTTGGACAGGAACTAGTAAGGCATTATTGATGCTTACATCAGATAGAGCAGGGGTTTTCAAACCTGGCCCTTTTATGGGCAGGGATGGGCAACTATGGCAATTCTAGGACCTGTGGACTTCAACTCCCAGAATTCCTCAGCCAGCATGCCTGGGCCAAGTTTGAAGACCCCTGAGACAGATAGTACATCAACCTTACAAGACCAGGTAGAAGAAAGGTGGTTGTTTCTTTAGTTTCTTTTTTATAGTCCCATTTCTGATGCAATAGTGTGACTACTTTGACTGAGTGGCATGGTGTCCTAGAGGTGAAATGGTGGCTTAGAGATGAAGGGATTCACCTTCCACTTGGAAGGTTGAGAGTTCAGTCCTAGGCAGCAACAGGGCACAAGGAGAAAATATCTGTTACAAACTCTGCATAGGCATCAGGAAGGGGATCCGGCCAGCAAATGCTCAGCTCCATTCAGCCGCCTCAACTAGAGTTGAGTAATCCCTGATAAAAGGGATTACAGGGTTGTAAAAAGAAAAAAAAAGTGACTGCTTTGACTATGTTTTTGGTAGAAAAATGCAATAAACCAAAACATTAAATAAACAGCTTCAATGGCTACTCAGGTCCCAACGTATCAGTGCTTCTATGGGATATTTTTAAGATCTTAGAAGTATAACCCATTGGATGTGAATTAGCTTCAGAGTTTGCAGCTAGAACATTCTGATGTAGCTTTCATACCATAAAAAGCAGCTGGACCCTTCAGGTTTCTGCATATGAGCCATGTTGCTTAGAAAGATTCTCGCAAGTTGCATCACGGTTTCTCCCTACTCCTACACTGTGTATGTGTTTCTATGAATGTAAAATAGGTTTGTTGGCACTTCATGCTTTTCTGCACATCTTGGGCTCCGTTCATAGTCAAGGTGGTGCTGGGTGTTTAGAATTTTATGAAGAACTCAAATCCTCCAAGCACTTAACTAGTCAAGCATTCTGTATCTCTCATTGTAACCCAGAAATAGCTATTTTTTGGTAGCTCACTAGTAAATGAAAGCAACAGCCATTTCTGAAGTCGTTCCCCAGCAACGAGTGAGTCAGAGACATACATGCTACCTTTCATCTCAGACGTAATACAGTACATAGTTATCATACCTAATAGTACCAATAGCCTTACTCCTCTTTTAATTTAATCTTATCAGAGCGTAACACAGACCTGTAAGAAGGGTCTTCTTTGACAAGTGGCTATCCATGCAGAGTGTCATTCACACCTTAAAATAGGAAGATGGGTATTATTTTGTCAGCCATCTTTATGTAGTGAATTGTAGACTAGGCATTGCCCTGCCAAAATGGCCCCTTTTCTAGGCTTTTTGAAAGACTCTACGGGAAATATGTCAACGAAAACATTTTTAATTGAAAGTGATACTTAGCCAGTTTTAAATAATCCTTGAGCTGCGGTGTTTTATTTATTTACTATTGAAGTGTTTTCCTTGAACTTTTCCCTTTCTACTTCTGTTTGTGTGCGTGCACACGGTAAATAAGAAAATCTTAAAGACATCTTTTAAATTGCTCCTGAGAAGTTCAGAAAGAAAGCAACAAAGCATTTAAAATTAATTAGAATGGGAAGCAAATCTCTGGGCCTGATACAGGAAAATGATCTCCTGAATTCTCCCCTCCCTCCTCGGTTCTTTCTCACCATTTATCAAAGAGATTTTTCATCATATTGCACATCTGCAGCCTTCAGAGCAAATTCTGGCATGAATGCTCAGCGTCACCATGGTGTGTGTGTGTGTATGTGTGTGTGGAGAAGGCTTAGATGTTTCTCCAGGATAGGGAGAGGGGGAAAGCTGAGCCACCCCCATCAATTCCCATTTCTGAGCCAGAATTGTGGCTGTAGTACTCAGTAATGAAATTTTTTATAAGGGAGAAGGATTATCAGCATCATCCAGTTATTGTCCTGTGATGTGTCCCAGAAATATTACAGTCGAAGTTATTAAAGAATAAATGGTAGAAAGCCAAAGAGGCACTGTTTCTCAGTGTGCTATTTTGCCCTTTAGCTGATTTTTGTCATGGTGACTTCTTTCCTGAGTGCGCATTTACCTTCTTTTCTCTTCGTAAAGCCACCTCCGCCTCTGTTAATGAAAGAGATTCTTGATGACACATTATTAAACACTCAGAGCACTATGCAAATGATAAAAAGATTGTCTGTAGCTCATCAGAAACTACTCCAGGATGTTATATGGTGGGCCACAGTAAGAATTTGATGATTAACTCTTTTTTAAAGCTTTTTCCCCCCCTCCAAAAATGGGGACTAATTTGTGGAGACCTCTGATTCAGAAGAAAATAAAAAGATATCACAAGGTCTTCTATTTGTAACTTGTTCCTGGCTGAAGCATTAACAAAATAGCCGGGATGTAATTAGGGAGTCAGTGACGGAAAATCATGGTCCTATTAATGTAGAGAAGGGATCTAATGTCCCAACTAGATCCAGGCTCTTGTAATTCACACTATAACCTGGAGACTCATCCACCTAGCCCTTGAGAAGACTCTGGCCTCCATGTCAACATTCAGAAAGGCACAGAAGTATCTGGCACGAACAGAGCTACTAGAAGAAGGGATTCATGACCAAAGACCAATTCTGTTCTTTACAATTATTGGTTGAAGTCTTTGATTTCCCTAAATCTGTCAGTTGGTCCATTAGTTTTCTCTGTATATTAATGCGGTGTGTCCATAGCATCAGGGATGTGACTGCAATGTAATATAAATCAAATACTAAGTATAAAGAGTACAGTATAGGTTTGTTATTCTGGGCTCTGAAATCATAGTAGACCTTTGTGCAGCATTGTTTCAGGCTTTCAAGAGATTTCTTGTGCTTTGCCTGGTGATAGGACTGGGTGCCGAAACAGACTTGTATTTCTTGGTCCATGGCTTTTGCCAAAAGCACAGGTGCTAATATATTCCAAATCTATATAATCTGATGTGGGTATTGAAGTACAGAAACATGCTTTATTAGTTTGATTTAGGTGCCTCACTGACTCTGGGCAGCTTACAATATAAACAGTAAATAATAATAATAACAATCTACATCAGTGGTGGTGAACCTATGGCACGCGTGCCAGAGGTGGCGCTCAGAGCCCTCTCTGTTGGCACGCATGCCACTGCCACCAGCAGCAGGTCCAAAAGGCTACCACCACTGCCTGGAGCAGGAGCCCCACCCAACGCAAAGGAGGCAAAGCGGCCAACTTGCAAGCTCGAGCAGAGGTGGTAGAGCAGAGGTCACCAACCATTGTTAATTGATGGACTGGAAAAAAGGGAGGGGGAAGCATTTTACAAGCATGTGCGCATGGGGGTGTGAACACACACACGCTGCAAATGGGGTGGGGTTAGTGCCTGTGTGATACTCACTAGCCCTGCCCCGTTCTTCCATGGTGCAGTGTCTTGTATTTGCACCCTGCAGTGCTGCGGCGGCTGTTTTTGCGCCTTGCAGCACAGTGGCCCATTTTTGTGCCCCCGGGTTTTGCGTGCCCAAGGCGGCACTCAGAGGCGCCTCCCTTCCCCTCCCCGAGGGCACCACAATGTTGATGCGGCCCTGGCACTTTGCGATAAATACGTGGGATTTGGGTTGCGGTTTGGTCACTTGGTCTCTAAAAGGTTTGCCATCACTGATCTACATAATAGTTAACAGATGGTGAATCCAGTCAACACATAAAACAAACATGCAACATTGACTGTTGCAATGAGCTCTACATGGGGCTGCCCTTGAAGATCAGAACTGGTCCAGAATACATAAGCAGTGATGGGCATGCATATGTAAAACCTCTGTTTTGTGAGCTCCAATGGTTACCAATTTGTTTCCAGATATGATTAAGGGTGTTGATTGTTATTTACTGTATAAAGTCCTACAAGGCATAGATTGGACTGCCTGTTTCCTTAGTATCTATCTGCCTGGCCAATTTCATTTGAAAGGATTGACATACTCCAGGTTCCTTGGATTAAAAAATTATTGGGAGCCCAGAAGCATGACTTCTTTATCACAGTGCCTGTCCTTAGAATGAGGTCCCCCCACTTCAAGATCCAGGTGGCTCCTCCTTTTCTGTTATTAACTCGAACTTTCAGTCCATATATTTAGATAGAGGCTTCAATATATGGTAACAAAAGACTTCGTGCTGATTCTTTGGATAGATTAGATGAAGCTTTTTGAGAGAAAAGGCAAAGTGCTCATTAGTACTTCTTTCAAACGAATGATTAGTATTTTTCTTTGGGGAAGAGCCATCATACTTCAAAATAATTTGGATACCTGTTAGGAAACAAATAGGCAGCCAAATAACATAGATTACATTGCCATCTGTCTTGCTTCTTTTCACTTGGAAAACCTTTCTATACTGGATTATTATTATGATAATGTGCCATCAAGTTGATGTTGACTCCTAGCAACCATATGGATCCATTACAATCTATCCCTATTCTGATATTTCAGATCTCCCAGTGGTGCACTCTTTACTACTGTAACTGGGTCCATCCACTTTGCTGCTGCGTAGCCTTTTTTCTCTTTCCTTCCACTTTCCCCAGCACTTTAGAGCTTTGTGTGTGTGTGTGTGTGTGTGTGCGTGCCTGGGTCCAAAGTAGGCTAATTTGATCCTGGTCATTTATGCCTTAAGTAAGAACTCTGGGTTGATTTGTTCAGTAATCCAGTGGTTTGTTGTCCATAGTACTTTTGGAATGTTCCCCAATGAGAAAGTTCAAAGGTGTCAATAGTCTTCTTATCTCGATTCTTCAAAGTCCAAGTTTTGCTTCCATAGAGTGTCACAGGGAATCCTGTGGCTTTTATGATTCTTACCTTTGAAGGCTGTAGACACATCACAGCACCCAAATATTTTTTTCCAAGGATGCATAAGAATGGCTTCTTTTGTGGTTCTCTGGCATGGAAACATAATGCTAGAAGCCAGAAAAGGAAAAGAGAAAAGGAAATAAACAAAACAGACAAACTAAAAAAGAAATCAAACTCTACCTTATATATTAAGTTTAGATAGGTACCCATTTATTAATAAATATAATGTAATGTAGTATAATCAGATTCAGTATAAAATATTATTAAATATCACAAAATCTCTGCCAAGGAACAATATATTGCTTCATTTTTGATTAGTAGAAAACATTGTCTTTGCCAGGATGGATAACTGTTCTCATATATACTAAAAATAAAAATAAGTGCTGTCTTTTGTTGGTAGCTTACCTTACCATAATGTGTGAATCCCACTGTTATGGCTTCTTTAACAAAATACATAAATACAAAACATGGATTAAAGCAATGTATGAGGGGTTTTTTGGATTATTGAGATGTGTGACAACGGTTACATATCTGGAAGGCTTCAGATGTAGAGTCAGATAGAAAGCTGGGCACTTCTCTTTACAGTATAATATATTAGTACAGATATATTAGTTAATATATTAGTATATATTAAATATAGGACATTCTATACATTATGGCTACCATTTCAGAATGCCCCACGTTTGGGCAAAATATGCCCAATTCTATGCTATGGTTATTGGTGGCTTATGACTTCTTTACATAGTAATGTAGCAGTTATGGCGTTGAATAATGACCAGAGAGGTCAAAAATTAGTTCTACACTCAGCTATGAATTTTGCTTTGTGATTTTGGATCAGCCATTTTCTCTCAGGGATCTTGTAGAGAAATCCTGGGGGATCGAATGCATTGGGAATTCTTGGAGAAAACAAGAAGTGCAAATCTAAGTAATAAATATTTCTAGCATCTGTCTCTTTAGGTCTCTGTCTCTCTGTCTCTCTCTTTTACACATACTCTCTCTCATTCACACACACACACACACACACACACACACACACACACACACACACACACCATGATGACCCACAAGCAATTCAGGTGGAACACCTTGTTTTGTTTGTAATGTTTGCATTAGTAGAGGGGAGTCAGTGGTCCCCCACTACAGACATCTGTATGAGAACATTTAGGGTGTCACAAAAATTAGGTTGTGCCTTTCCCCCCTTTTTTCCGAGTTGTGCTTTTTATTAGTTTATAATATAAAATGCAAAAAGAAATAATAGGAAAAATAGGGGAGGGAAAAGGGAAGGGAAAAGTGTAGAAAAGAAGGGAAAAAGAAAGAAAAGGCATCAACTTCCTACTCCCTTTGTTGCAGTAGAATAGTAACATCAAGCCTCAACTTTTTATTTTTACATAATAGTATAAACTAGCCATTTCTATAACAACAAATTTATCTAATCGGTAAAACCCAAAATCAAAGTTGCATCTTTTTCCACCGCAAGCATGAAGTCCAGAAGCAGTTTCCAAGTAGAAACAAAAGTAATTGTGTTTTTTTTTTCTTTTATCAAAGCAATCAATTTAGGCCATCTCTGCTAACTCCAACTTTTGTAGCTACTCGTCCGTTGTGGGGATCTAAGTGTCCTTCTATTTTTGTGCATAAAGTAATCTTGCTGCTATCAACATATGTAACATCAAAATTCCAAATTTAGGGTGTATAAAAATTAGGCTGTGCCTTAAACCTGAACCCTTTTATGCAGAGAAGAAAGATGAAGCTTTTTCTCCCATCCTTTGAGACTGCTGAAAAATTCTGTTTGAAAAATATTTTCCTTGTTTCTATAATCAGCAAAGCTATGTTTTACAGAGGGGTTTTGATAGCAGCCTAAGCAGGGTGGCCAGATGTATTTAATATTCAGATAGTCCTTGATTTACAACCATGGTTAGGCCCAGAACTTTAGTATCAAGTCTGGGCAATTATTGAGTTAGTCACCACGAGACCTGATTTTACAACTGTTTTTATGATCGGTTTTAAAGTTTGTCACTGTGGCTGCTAAGCAAATCACAACTTCTTAAGGAAATCATGTGGTTGTTAAATGAATCCAGCGTATCCAACAGGTGGATTTTTTTTGCCATTTTGTGCACAGAAATGTCACAAATTATGGTCACGTGACTGCAGGATGCAGTTGTAAATGACAAGCACCCAAAATGTGATCATGTGACTGTGGGAGGAGACCCCGCAATATCCTATGGCAATCAGGCCGTAAAGCACCTTTTCTGAGGTTGTCATAACTTTGAATGGTTGTTAAGCAAGGACGATCTGTAAACTAGGCTTGTCAGGGAAGAGCATTTACTCAAAAGGGCTAAGCAGAGCTGGTCCTGCTTATTACTTGAATGAAAGACTACTACTTAATCCCAGGGTTGAAGAATAGATTGTGAAGTTGGAAAAATATCCCAGAGGAAGTAATAGTAAACCACTTCCATATTGTTGCCATGAAAACTACATGGTGTCCAAGTAAGTCAGGAGTCGAGCTTGGCTTGAAAACACTTTTCATTTTACCTTCATATTTCTGAGCGGTCAAGAGGTTTGCCTTCTGAACTTGAAGCAGTGCTAGTTTACCATCCTGTCACCAATATGGTGCATTTTAATTTCCATTGTAATTCTATCCCTTTTTCTCTCTAGAGTTGCCCCCAGTAGCAACCTGTTTGGCATCTGTAGTATCCCATTGCATAGCTGCATAGCAACATCTGTTTCTGTTTCCATTGGGAGGAAGTATTTCTAGCAGGACTACCCAATTCTGTAATAGAATTGTTCCCTATGCCATCCATCTGGTAAACTCGCAAAATTAGTTTTTGTCGCCATGCACATGTATACAGTACATAATGCAAAATAGACTGTTGTTTCTCTGTGTCGTACAATATATGTGGATGTATGCATAATTCTGTAATTATTTACTTAGTTTTGTCATATTTATGTAGTGTATATCGGAGGTGGTGACCCTTTGAGAGCTGAATGCAACAAAATTTAATTTTAATGTATGCCGATTAGTGTACATTCAAAGTGACAATAAAGATTCTATTCTATTCTATTCTATTCTATTCTATTCTATTCTATTCTATTCTATTCTATTCTATTCTATTCTATTCTGCTTTCTGATACAGCTAGACTGCTGCCTCCTAGGTCTTCTGGACCTGAATGGACTGATTGGTTGGTAAAGCTCTTTGTTTATGTCTAGTGCTGGCAGGAGAAAGATTTATCAGTCCTATTAAATTTGTCAGTAGCACTTACTTTCAAACAGGTATTTCTCTCTCCTGTCTCCCTTCTCTCTCTTTTCTATTTCTCTGTTTTTAAAAATTCTTGTACTCTCATCGCACTGACCATAAAAATAGCAAATGAAATGGACCAGAAATATTGATAGCAAATAGAAACAGATGAAAACATAAGCTGCTACAGCATCTGTCGTTGCTAAAACATTGAAGTGGTGCAGGAATCCCGATGAACAGTGGAAGTATCCTGTGAACTGGTTGATCTCTTAGGGCAAAATAAATTTCAGATGGGTTAGGGCAGAAAGTTGCATCAGGGAACCTGTAAGATTTATCTTAATCAGAAGATAAATCTGTTTCCTAAATTTTTTTTAGGAATTAGGTTTTCACTTCTTACCTTTATGAAGTTGTATGTTAGTCAAGGTATATGGATATTTTAATCCTGGTATTCATAACTTCTTGCAAGGACAATATATTACAAACTGGACGGGGTCTTGGTACTCTCTGAGCTTGGTTGTTTTCTTGTAGATATTTCATTACCCATACTAGGTAAGATTCAAGGTCCCATTTTCTGGATTGAAAGGTCCTACTCAACATAACCTATGCCTTGGTCGCCTTCTGTGTGGATTATTATACTGTAAAGGTCTGCAGATGGGGCTGTCTTTGAAGAGCATCCAGAAGCTGAATGGGCGCTGAAGGTGGTAGCATGGGGAGTATACTCATAACATCATTGCTCCATGAACTACAGTGGCTTCCAGGGACCTCCCGGGGGCAATTCAAGGCAATGGTTTTCACTACATGGCCCAAAGTCACGATATTCGCAGGTCCCCCGTCTCTGATTGTTTCTGCTTGTTCCAAAAGAGTGAACGACATTGTCATGCTCTGGGTATCTTCTCTGTCTTGGTGTCTGGCCTGGATATAGTTTCCCCAAATCAGAATGACCTAACCCTTTTGACCTTCCATAAAGTATGAAAGATCAGATTTATCTTTTAGCCAACTGGGGTGGGATGTTAGGTTGATTTTCTGTTGTTTTCTATTGATTTGCAAAAGGGAAGAATCTGTTGGGACCTCTGGAACATGATATATCGCTGTAATTTCTTTTCGTAATTATTCGGTTACTGCCATTTTTATTTTATTTTTATTTATTTTATTTTTATTCATTATTTTATTATTTTATTTTATTTTATTTTTTTATTTTATTTTATTTTATTTTATTTATTTTATTTTATTTTATTTTATTTTATTTTATTTTATTATTTTATTTTATTATTTTATTTTATTTTATTTTATTTTATTTTATTTTATTTTATTTTATTTTATTTTATTTTATTATTTTATTTTATTATTTGTTTTATTTGTTTTATTTTATTTCTGGCTGCCCAGAGTTGTTGTAGCAGGATGGGCAGCCATAAAAATTGTTTAAATAAGTAAGCTAGCTAGCTTGGGGAAATTGCCTATAGAGTTTCTTAGAAATGCCCTTTGGGGAGAGGAGATAAAATTAATGCATTTTAACAAAATGAATTTGGAGATGCTTGGAAGGTAGCCTTCAATTCCTCCTATGCATGAAAGAACTTGTGGCAACTGGATAATATGTTTGAAGAAAACCTGAAAGTCTCTCTCCCTTTTTTTAGAAGATTAAAACAAAATCTGTCTTTCTCCCTCTCCCTCCCTCCCTCCCTCCCTCCCTCCCTCCCTCTCACACACAGACACCCACACACCCACACCCACACCTTTCTGGAAGACTCATTGAAGCCATCCTATTCTAGCATCTAGCTGCCAAGGATATTCCAGACCAAAGCTCCCTAGGAAAAGAGGCTCTTTCAAATTGGCAAGATGATAGCTGGAGTATTATGAAGCAAATCCTGCCCCTTTTGTACGTGCATCTATATTGCATGGAAATGTAAAAGGGATGGAGCGTTCATTGCATATTTGGCCTGCCATCTTGCTGATATTGACTCCTCCCTGGAAGCCTATGATTCCAGGGACTATGAGCAACTCTAGTGGAGGATGGAAAAAGGCAGAGAAAGCTGTGGATTTTTTTTTAAAGAAAAGCTGGTGTATTCAAACTAATCTGCACCTCATCTGGCAATTAGCAATCGCTTTCCTCTGAGAATTTATTCTTTGACTGAAAAACAGTACACTGCTGCTACCTGGAACAGTTTGTCCTCTTTTACTGAGAGTTTCTGGAAGGTTGCACACAGAGGGCTGAGAGATGAAAGGGACACCCGCTTAGCCTGCCAAATCAATCCTGGTGATCATTGTCACTTCCACATTTTTCTTTTTCCCCTCTTAAACTGATTTGTTTTTTTTATTATTATTTCTCCTCCAGACATGATCAAAAACTGAGATTGCCTTGACTTACTGTATTGGAACAAAAGAGGGAGAGCCATTTGAAATCTCACTTTAATCATGACTTACCTTGGGAAATATGAGTAGAAATATTGAGTACTATAGGATTGTAGATAGCTAGAAAGCTGAACTCATTTATTGCACTGGGCCATATCCCCGCAGCATTTACATAACTTCTAATTAATTGAATCTGTATTGAGAATAGGATTGCCAGACACCCGAACAGATAAATGAGGACACAAACAATTTGAAAGGAGGGTAAACAAGGAGAAAGGAGGACACACTGTTTTAACAACAACAACAACAACAATAAAAACTGTTGAGAAACTATCAGATAGGCTGGAAGGTGGGGTCAAGTGCAGGCTTAGCTTAGAGTCATTGTGCACCAAGTTTGACCTTCTACAAGATCTATGAGGCTTTATCTGGTCATTCCCAAGGGAAGGCTAGCAGTCTGGGGAGATTCTTGTAATCTAGGTAGAGAACAGTAAAGTTGCTTGCTTTAACTATTTACAGTATGAGTGGCTTTAGTTGCTTGCTCCTGACAAAAAGTGAAATGTATGTACTTAGATCTTTGTAGGAGAAGACAAGGCAGAGCTTGGGGATGGAATTCAAGAGGACCTGGACTTGCACCTCTTGCGGGAAATAATGACTCCAGGTTGATTCCTCTCTTGATTCCACCCCAGGCTCTGCCTCTTCTCCTCCTATAGTCTTCGGGTATATGAAATTTACTTTTTCCAGAATCAGGAACACTGTTTTTCAATAGCAATATTTTTCCAACAAATTTATTTTCAAGAACACATGCTTGTGATAATAGAGAATTGCTTGCCGGATGCAGAACTTTAGGACAATAAGGAGGACATGTCTTCTTTTTGCGGGATGTCTGATAACTGTGGCTGAGAATGACCCTGCTGGCCCTTAGAGTTCCCTCCCAAACAGTTAGCTCTTCCTTCAAGCATCCTGGAGATGTGCCTAATAAAGGAACAACATTAGTTAAACTGTGGTCACCACCGTCTAGTGCGGTACAGTTTTTTGGCAACTGAAGGCCATATCTACGGGACTTGGGTTTGGCTAGTCTAAAGAAAAAAAAGAAATGGGGCAGACATGAAAGCAATATTCCAGTATCTGAGGGGATGCCACAAGGCAGAGGGGGCAAGGTTGTTCACCAAAGCACCAGAAGGAAGGATGAGAAACAATAGTTGGAAACTGACCAAAGACAGAAGCAACCTGGAATTAAGGAGAAACTTCCTGACAGCGAGGACAATCAACCAGTGGAACAGCTTACTCCCAGAAATTGTGGGTGCTTCATCACTGGAAATTTTTAAGAAAAGACTGGACAATCACCTGTCTGAAATGGTATAGGTTGTCCTGCTTGAGCAGGGGGCTGGACTAGAAGACCTCCAAGGTCCCTTCCAGCTTCTATTCCATTCCATTCCATTCCATTCCATTCCATTCCATTCCATTCCATTCCATTCCATTCCATTCCATTCCATTCTATTCTATTCTATTCTATTCTATTCTATTCTATTCTATTCTATTCTATTCTATTCTATTCTATTCTATTCTATTCTATTCTATTCTATTCTATTCCATTCCATTCCATTCCATTCCATTCCATTCCATTCCATTCGTTCGGTGGGAGTTCAAGTGAAACCTGAAGAGCATTCTGAGGGCCACAAAAGAGTCCTCTGAGACTGCATCAAAGATTACTCTTAGTAGCAAACAGAACAGCCTTCTCGTGCTCATAAATATTGCATTCAAAACAGACACAGTGAGATAAAAGCTTCTCTCCAGCATACCATAGACCAAATTTGGGTAAATCCACAATTCTGTTACATGTTTTTTTTAAAAGAAAGCCTAATTATTATGGTGCACAAAGAGCGCCATGTCTTCTGGAGAAGCGTACTTAGTTCTACAAGACTGAAAGTGAGGTGTGCTGTTCTCAGGAGAAAGAGAGCTGAGCTGAGCTGCAGTGACCGGAGGCCATTTTTCTGAAGGAAGGCAGGCAGTTTTGCTTCAGGGCATTGCTTTTGTTAAGTCCCCTTGTGCTTTTGGAGGATGAAAGCAGACTGGGATGCTTCCAAGGGAGAACAACCTGTTCTTCGGCCGCTGAAGAAATGTGCTATTGCTAGAAGAGATGGTTCCATCAGCCCATCAATAAAGCATGTTCAACAGAGCTACAGTGATACCTAAAGGCTTCTTCCCTCAGTTGTAGTCTAGCTGCAAAGATTGCATGGAAAATCTTGAAGCCAATCCACTTGTAGATGCTCTGCAGAAAGTTGGGAAGAATGCCAGCCTCCTCATCTGCACTAAACAACCTCAACAACTACCCAGATTTCATTAGCCAAGTTATGGGTGTTTTTTTCCAGAAAGCTGAATTCTCCCTACATTAAAATTATGGCTCTGTTTCTTGACTTAAGATACACTACGTGGGTGAGATATCAGAAGATTATTTGGGATTGTTTATTCTGCCAGAGCTGAATCCAAAATGGCATATTCTTATCCCAAATACACCCACTGTTTCTAAGTCACAAATTGGAAGATAGGAAATGTAGCCATTCCAGTATTTCTTTGCCACGGTTATGGAAGTCCTTGGCAGAGAGACCGCACTGGGCTGAACAGTTAGGAACTACAGTAAATTTTGGAACTCATTTTTCAACTCCGAGTAAAATCCAACAATGTTCATTTTGTGTGACAGCAACTGTCGCAGGCTCATGGTCTGTTCTAATTCTACGGAAAGCACAACAATGTACAGCAAGAGCCAGTTTTGTCTAGTGGTTAAGGCACCAAGCTAGAAAGCAGGAGACCATGAGTTCAAGTCCTGTCTTAGTCTTGAAAGCCAGCTGCGTGACCTTGGACCAGTCACTCTCTCTCTCAGCCCAACCCACTTCACAGGGTGTTGTGGAGAAAATAGGAAGGGGAAGGTGTGTTGAATATATTTGCTGTCTTGGGTTACTTGTAAAAATAATAAAGGCGGGATATAAATGATTTTTTTTTCTGCCCTGAAAAATAAAGACATAACTTTCTGTCGTATTTCCCTTCCTCCTAATTTGAGGAAGTGTTCAAAGTGTTCATGAGTTTAGGTATGATTCTGAATAGGAATTAGCTACTGTATATCCTACCTCCTGTTACATAGGTGTGAGCATCCTATGGCCCAGAGTCACATGTAGCACCTGGACTGATACTCCACTGAATTTCATTGCATTTCAAGAAAAATACAAGAAGAATAGCAGATGCCTGTTTAAAGTTCTTTTCCTTCCTAGTCTTTGGGAGAGGGGAAAGAAGAGAGTAGAAAAGAAAGGTAAATTGAAAGTGTCATGGGGAGACTAGCTGTGATGGGCAGAAGGAATACCTCATTTCAACCCTGAGGTACAAATATTCTCCTTCAGAAGGAATACTCTTGAGCAGGGGTCCCCAACCCCTGGTCTGTGGACCAGTACTGGGCCACGGCATGCCAGCAACTGATCCGCACGAACAAGCAAAGCCCCATATGCAGGATGCAGGCAGCACATGAAACTGTGCCCACTCCAGTCCATGAAAAAAAACCTCTCTCCATATAACCGGTCCCTGGTGCCCAAAAGGTTGGGGACCCCTGGTCTTAAGAAACAGTAGGAAGAGCTTCAACCAAGACAGGAGTCAAATAAAAGAAATTTGAGTCTGGACCAAAAACGAAAAATGAGAATGCATCTTGGATAAGACCAACCTTAGTTTTCACGCAGATAAAGGGAGAATCAGGAAGCACATTTAGATTTGCAAGGTTCTGTTACTCTAACCTTATAATAAAAGTAGCATTAGCATGTATGACTTTGCTTTTCTAGTATGATCTACTTTGAAGGGCTGACACTAGCAATTCTGTGGGATACAACCCAAATTCTCTTAGTAGCTTGCTGAAGACTGCATCCATTGAGGGAATGAAACACTCAGCAGGAAAAAAGGGCATTAATTCCTGTCCTACTCATACTAGTTGTGTGCTTCTTTATGTGTGTGTTTGCTTCTAAGTATCACCAGGTTTTGGGGGCCCAATTATACAGAAATTCACTAGGCCTTGGGAACTCAGTCCAAGGCATGCTGACAGGATCCCACTTGCTGCGAGGTGCAGTAAGGAAGGGATAAAGAGGCACACTTCCTTTGCTGCAACTTCTGCACAGACAAATCTAGTAGTTGTTTTCTGGAAGCAGCTGTTGATTAGGCAGGAAATAGGGCAGGGGTGTCAAACTCAATTTCATTGAGGGCTGCATCAGCATTGCGGTTGCCCTCAGGGGGCCGGGTGGGTATAGCCAGGGTGGGCGTGGCCTACTGGGTGGGCGTGGCTAGAGTGCGTATGGCCTACTGGGTGGGCATGGCCAGCTCTACAACGTTCGCATCAAGGGTGCCTATGGGGGCCTGGACAGGACAGATCTGAGGGTCTCTGGCAGAAGGAGGGTCTCTGGGCCAGGGCCAAGGCAGTGGGGGCCGTTCCCTCACTGTTTCCAGGATGGCTTCGTGGGCCACATGAAACCACTTCACGGGCCGGATCCAGCCCCCGGGCCTTGTGTTTGACATGTCTGAAATAGGGGATCAGGTACCCTTGGAAGAAGATCTTCATCTTTCTGTCTGTCCATCCTTCCATCCATCCATTCATACTTCCATCCATCCGCCTACCCATCCATACATCCATCCAAATTCTGTAGCCATCCATTTCAGTCAATGATTCTGGGCAGCTTACAATTAAACAAATAGTACAGATAAAATACTTAAAAATTCTAAAACAGTAAAAACATTTTTTAAAAAAAACCCAAATATATAGCAGCCAAGATGCTTGGGCATTCAAGTTAGAAAGGATGAAGGAGTTGGATGGAGAATGTATTTGGAATGTGTGCAGGCAACAGTTGTTGTCATTATAGTTTGTGTTGGTGCCAGACTGTACATTATATGGATATTTAATTTTTGTTGGCATGTTATCTTATATAGCTTTTGGAAGGTGGTCAGAATCTTTTGATTCAAGTGGCATAGAAGTACCTGTAAGGAACAGCACACATTGAAGTATAGCTCCTTTGTCCCTAAGCTTCTCTAAAAGGCAACTGAACTTTCTTGTTTTTGTTTTTTGTTTTTCTTGAAAAAGTGTTCAGATAACTGAAGAAGAGAAATGTTTTCAAGGGAAAAAAACCCCAAGAAAGTCCTGTTGTCTTTTGGAAAAGCACCTTTGGGACATCCATGACCTGGATGATTGAGAATCTCCATAGACAAATCTCCTTCATATTTACCTTCCATATTTTGTGCTCTGATTCTTGGAATGTATTGTTTCTTCTGACTAGTCTGGAATTTTGCAGTTAATTGTTATATCTTCCAATGAGATTCACGTAGGAGGCTTTTTCTGTCTACATGCTGTGAACTGTTAGCTATGGAAATGTTTTCTTTAAAAGAATAAACAATGAGGGGAAAATAGAATTTGTGTAACAATGGTAAGACCACTGGGCTCACTTAGTTTTTCACCATGATATTTTGGTTCTCTCTTGTCACACAAAATGGCTTTTGTTGCACAATAAGCCATTCCAGACCCAAAGTTTGACATTTGTTGCTAACATGGCCAAGGTATTTTTGTCTGCTTCTGTTCTGCTCTAGTCTTCATGATTAAAAAGGTTGTAACACTATGAACTGTGTGTCCTGGAAAATCCTATCCTATGTTGTACATGGAGAGCTAAAGTGGAGGTGATGTTTTTACTATGGCACTTAATGTTTGGCACTAAGTAGGAGTTGATTAGCCAGGAAATAGACAATTAATTTGAGCAAATTACAATGGGATTAACAGTGGATGTAGTTAGTGTGATAAGTGGGACATGATATTGCTGCCTGTTCAGGAAGAGAAGTGACACAGGCTGTTTCAGGCATTTTTATAAATGTTTTCTTATTCTCCTGAGAGCATGAGAAAGTGAGCAAAACAAACCAATCTTTTCTTACACAGGATAAATATTTTGTCATTTTAAATTTAACTTTCTAAAGATGCTTAGAGAAGTCAAAATTTATTGCAGAGAATAATCCTCACTGATTATCAAGAAGGAAAATGTACTGATATGAAAATTGCAACAACTGGGTGGTTAAAGAGCACTAAAATTCAAAGATGCAATATAAAAGATAAAGAAAGCTCTAGAATCTTTTCCCACCCTGAGGTGCCAGAGGTGAGGTAAGAAGTTTGTTTAGTATTCTATTCATATGGTATGATTCTCATGTCATATTTGGCTTTTATCTTAGAACAAGTAATTTAATCTATCTGGATTCAGCTCCATTTTGATTTCAGATATAGAAGCTTCTAAGGAAAATATTTCCTCCCTTGAGATACTGATACGTTCCTAGTTTAAATGTTCAGTTGTGTGTCCACATTCACTTTTCATGTTCGGGCAGATAAGAATACAATTGGTATTGAATGGATTTGAATTGTTTGAGTTTCTGGAATAATTTCTAAAATAATTTGATGGAAGGTTCTTTCGCTCTGCTTTTCATATGACATCAGAGTTCATTACAGGTAGTCCTTGACTTACAACCATTCATTTAGTGACAATGGTACTGAAGTTACAATGGTACTGAAAAAAAGTAACTTATGATGATTGCAGCATCCCCAGGATCACGTGATCAAAATTCGGGTGTTTGGCAACTGACTCATATTTATGATGGTTGCTGGGTCCCGGGGCCATGTGATACCTTTTGCAAAGTTTTGACCAGCAAAGTCAATGGGTAAGCCAGATTCACTTAACAACCACATTACTAACCTATCAACTGGAGTGATTCACTAACAACTGTGGCAAGAAAGGTTGTAAAATGGGGCAAAACTCACTTAACAATTGTCTCGCTTAGCAACCAAAATTTTGGGCTCAAATGTGATTGCAAGATGTGGATTAGCTGTAAATGGAGGGAGAGGGGTATTCATATACAGTAGGGGTCCCCAACCCCTGATCTGTGGACCGGCACACAGACACAGACACAGACACACACAGACACACACACACACACACACACACACACACACACACACACACAGAAAACTCTCCACAGAACTATTTAATGTGCTGAAAAAGCAAAAGTGAGGCATGTTGTAAGTGCAATGTCTGGTGTGCATAGTGGCTAATAATGCTGCTTTGAAAACATTTTCACCGCTGAAAGAAAAAAAATCCCCAAGTGCTACTGTTCTGTAATGCTCTTTATTCTTCTCTTTATTTAACTGGTTTCCTGAGAATGTATGTTGGAGTTTTTAAGATCCTTAACCCCAAGAGAGAAAAATGTACAAGGATGCCTTTATTCTGTGCAAGACTTTGCTCAGATTATTCTTTAACAACACTTCAAAATTGGAGAAAATAGCCCAATTTTGAAGACTCTGAAGAGTATTACATAGGGATAAAAGGCAAGTTTTAAGGCATGAATTAATTTCATCCAACCTGCTTTTCACATGTAGGAAAGGGCCAGAATGTCTGGTCCCACTCACTAAAAATGTGCTTTGTGAGCCAAATGCAGTCTATGAGCCTGCGGTTCCCACCTCTAATCTAGGTGATATCCTACTTGGGCAACCTACAAGAGCAAAGGAACTGGACCATCCTAATTTCATCCGATAACTTCTTTCCAGATTCATGGAGTCATCTGTTAGGATCCTAGAAGCACAAAAAACAGCACACCCTGATTTGTAAGGACTAAATCTTACCGAATCCTAGTTATGAAGAGGCCGAGTGCCTTAAACATTGGTCAGGAAGGCAAGAGGGAGCAAAGAGTCACTTTAAGATCCAGTTTGGTCTAGTGGGGAGAACACCAGGCTAGAACTCAGGAGACTCTTGAGTTCTCATTCCTCCTTAGGCATGAAAGCTAGATGGGTTGACCTTGGGCTAGTTGCATTCTCTCAGCCCAACCCACCTCACGGGAAAATAGGAGAAGGATGGAATGCTACATATGTCCACTGCCTTGAGTTATTTATAGAAATAATAAAGCTAGGAAATAAATAAGTAAATAAAGAAATGAACCAGGTGCCGAAGCAACATTTTTGTTGGAGAGCTCCTCTACTGACATAAATGTTCTCAAGGCTTATATATCTTCTCTCTCTTGCTAAAGGTAAAGGTTTCCCCGCACATGTGTGTTAGTCGTTTCCGACTCTAGGGGCTGGTGCTCATCTCCATTTCAAAGCCGAAGAGCCAGCGCTTGTCCGAGGACATCTCCGTGGTCATGTGGCCGACATGACTAGACGCCAAAGGCGCACGGAACGCTGTTATCTTCCCACCATAGTGGTCCCTATTTTTCTACTTGCATTTTTACGTGCTTTCGAACTGTTAGGTTGGCAGAAGCTGGGACAAGTAAGAGGCGCTCACTCTGTTACGCGGCACTTGGGATTTGACCCACCAAACTGCCGACCATCTGATCGACAAGCTCAGCGTCCTAAACCCACTGAGCCACCATGTCCCTTGTCTCTCTTGCTAGGATAGGGTTTTTAACTTCTTAACAGGTGGAAGGAAGTGCAAACTGAATTCCCCTGACAATTCTATCCTTTCTTCAATGCAGAAAGCATATGATTTTAACTTAGTGTTTTGTTTTGTTTTAAAACAACAACAACAACAACAACACTATTTTCTGAAAACTTCCAGGTTTAAAATGTATTTATTTACCTACTTATTTAGATCACTGCCCAACAAAAGTGTGGTCTAAATGTGAGTATGTGGCTCTTAAATGGGAAAATAATTAGTGAACCATATCAGAACATGTACCTCCCTTTGCTGGTTCATCCAGGCAAGATTTCATTTTCCCTATTGACTGTATCGAAATGGGTACCAATACCTCTCTCCTATCCCATCTTTTTCCGTAGCCAGAACTTAATCCGGTACTGATAATTATATTCTCCTATTCCAGGTCTAGCTCAGTTGTGTTTGGTCAATATTTATACGGAAGTTCTGTTTCATTTCATGTGACATCTGAATATCTATAGATAGCATTTGTTGTATTACACATATATTTATTCATTGCATGCATTTCATCATAAATTATATGTTTTATGCCTCGTGTTATCGTATGCATGTATTTGTGCTTTTATGCCTTCTAGGAAAATACCGAAATTTTACTTAGCTAAAGAGCTGGAATGCAGCTTGGGAAGAAGTTGTACTTATTGGGATAAATAGTTGTGTTAACTTGAGGACTTTTTGGTACTGATATTGTCTGATACTCTCCATAGAGACAGGTACATAATCCCATTAGCACATCACAAGCAAAGTAGAAATCTGTTCTACCACTTTCTCCATGTATGCATGGTCCATCAAGAGACTGGGGCTTAAATGACCCAAATTAAATTAAATCTATCTCCATGGGTTCACCTCCCTCCTCCTCCCCCTCCCTCTCCCCCTCCCTCTCCCTTTGTGGATGTCAGGCTCCAAAAACAGAGAACGGCATGCAGTTATTTCTAAGCCATTTCCTTTATTGTTCCTCCCCTAGAGTCAGAAACTTTGCCAAATTAAAGCAACTATTTGCATCATTAAAGATATACAGGTAATCCTCGAGTTACAACAGTTCTTTTAGTGACTGTTTGAAATTATGATGGCATTGAAAAAAAGTGACTTAGGATCATTTTTCACACTTACACAACTGTTACAGCATCCCCATGGTCATGTGATCAACATTCCAGTGCTTGGCAACTGAGTCATATTTATGACGCTTGTGATCACTGTTTGCAACCTTCTGACTAGCCAAGTCAATGGGGCGGACAGATTCATTTAACAGCCATGTTTTTAACTGAACCCAGTTGTTAAGGGATTCACTTAACAACTGTGACAAGAAAGGCCATAAAGTGGGGCAAAGCTCACTTAACAAGTGTCTCACTGAGCAACAGAAATTTTGGGCTCAGATGTGGTCGTAGGTCGAAGACTACTTGTATTTTGAGAACTTCTAGAGTGGAGGTGCCTTGACCCTCTTCTTTCCAAACCAAACTATCTAAACTTACAGTAGCACTGATTATGTCACCTAGTCTGGGTAATGAAAGGTCTGCAAGAAAACAACCAAACTCAGAAAGCCTCAAGAGCCCCTTATCTAAATTTTACTCTCTCTTATTTTCCTGGGAATTCAAACTGCATTCCACCATGCTGGGCCTGTTGGCTGTTCCTGAAAGTGTAAGTAGGGTTGGTCCTGATTAGCACTTACCTGGAAGATCTTCAGAAAAAACACAAGGCTATGGCTTATTTTGGGGGGTGGTGATGGAAAGATTCAGGAAGAAGGCAATAGAAAGCCATATGAATATCTGTGCTAGTCACCAAGATATAAACTGGCTTCAAAATAAATGTTGTATTTCTTTTTAAAAAAAAAAATAAACCAACAAACAAACACAGAAGAAAGAAAAAGTTTTGATTTCTCCATCACCTTTTTTTGTTTTGTTTTACTGTGATAATTAACAGCTTTCTCCCACTGAACTGATGCTGGCTTTGATTTTTAAAATCTCTGTAGTTCAGTTCAAACATGCATTTAACAACACTGCTTCTTTCCCCATCTGGAACCTATATCTCCTCTGTTCTCCAAAGTGCCTATTAACATATCCCCAAAAACTATAATTATTGCTTCAGTCTCGACTACAGATACACAAATAGCGTAAGTCTAGTCTGTTGTATTGTCTGCAGTAATGGGGCATTTTTGCAGTGGTTGATTCTATTTTTTTTTAAATCACACTCATTTGCATTTGTGACATTCCTTAACACATGAAGATTGTGTACACAATTTTCCTGGTATACATAATATTTACATTTTACTTCATTTATCTTTTTAAGGACAGATTTATCTGATTTTTTTTTCAAATTATACGTACACATTTTCTTTTTGTAACCTAATGACTCCATATTTTATAACACTTTTCAGGTGCGACTCTTTGAAACACATCCCTCTCAACCAAAGTAAGAGTTTTGTGGAGACTTTTGACCAGAGAAAGGTGGATAGTTGCTGAACCCCTGTTGTTGCAGCTTTTATCTAATCCTTCATAAAGATGTGGTACACGTCTTTTACAAGCAGATGTCAATCAGCATCACTTTCAGGTCTTAAATTCCTCATCACCCTTTTCTCTCAAAATCTGGAAACATTCTAGAATGAGGGGAAACTCAAATGCTTTCTCCAGACTTCAACTGCACAGGGTTGTTTTTTTTAAGTAATATCACACATTCACTAAATGCTACACTGGTAAAACTGTCCAGTTGCCATGGTAACTTTGGCATTGTTTGTGGGCAAGGCAAAGAATTAAAGGTGTTGATCTTGCATTGCAAAGTCTCTGTTATTGTGCATCTGTTCAGTTATACACAGAAGTAAGAAAGGGTTAGCCTCTAGTATGTGTGTATATGTGTATGCAAGTGGGAGATAGGTAGATAAAAGACTGGCTAGAGAGGGCGGGGGGCTGTCCTTGCTTTAAACATGGTTAGGAAAGAATGATTTTAGACTCCTATGGGAGTGAGCTTGCACCTCTCTTGTATTCATTCTCCCAGTTCAAGATTTCCAGAATTTCAGTCTGAGACTGGGGGAAAAAGTTGCATCTGCATCTTAACTTTAATTTGACCAACTGCAATTCATTTCAAACACATAAAGGGTTTAGACTGCTACTTCTGAATCAGTTTCAATGGCATATATATGTGCGTCTCTCTGTGTGTATTCCTATAAGTCTATCTATATTAAAATAGAATAATTGATTTCATTCAACTGGGATGTAAAAGTGTTGAAGTTCAGGTTGAAAAAATAAAATAATTTCTGAGTTGAGCTGAATTTCTGGTGATTTACTTGGACATAACTATGTAAAGGGTTTTTTTTTTGCATGGTACAGCAGTGGGATGCTATGAGGATTGAGGTTAATAATGATTGTCAAGCTAGGAAGAAAGGTTGTGTAAATTTTCATAGTCTTCTAAAGCTAGAAATGTGGGCCCAAATAAACATCTGGGGACAATGACCTATTCCTGAAATCTCTCAAGGGATGGGAGACCTGAAGCATCCTCTCTGAAAACGGAGAAGGAGACCAGCCAAAAATGTTAATTCACAAAGGCTAAAGGAGAAAGCCTAGAATTTAAACTCTGGAGCATAAATATGTTAAGACTCTGGGGATTTAGTTTTATTTTTTATTTATTTATTTATTTTGCTCTACAGCAGGCCATCAATTGTTACATTTAAGATTTCTTTCTTGTCTGGAGTAAAAGTCTGAATGTAGCCAAGTCATATATTACAGTTTGTGGACAATTCAAAGTGCAAGTGCTGAATAAGGGACTGGATGTCTGAAGAGCTATGATTTGTTTCCAAGCTGCTATGAATCCAGACATTTTCATTGCCACTTTCTGTCAATTTCCCAGCCTATCCCAAAACTAACCAGGGATGATGCTACAAACATTGCTAAACAAGCTAAGTTTGACTAGGTTCTGTAACATACAAATATCTACCTCTATATCTCAACCGAATCATAGATCTTCTGCCCTGTAAAGCAATGGCTGTTAGCCATGTGATGACATGAATATTTGCATCTCCTTGTCTATGGAGATTCTCAGTCATCCAGGTCATGGTTGTCCTCCAAGTGGCCTCAATGACTCTCTAAAAGAATGCAAATGACCAGCTGTCTGCAAAGAATATAAATCCTTCCATTCCCCACCACCCAGTCGGAGCTGAAGAAGCTTCTTGGATGAGAAGCGAAATGTCTTCAAAGAAAAACAAGAAAGTCCAGTTGCCTCTTGAAAAAAGCACCTTTGGGACGTTTGAATCTCCTTTGAAACATAGCAAAGCTTCCATGGGAATGAAGTTCTGCATGCTTTCACGGCATTTCTTTTCCCTAATTTAATTCAGGAAAAGTTTAGCCCTACAAAACAGATCTTTCTGCTTAGAAATTGTGGCTAAAATATAAGAAACCAAATCCACTGTCATTTTCTTTTCCATTCATTGGCAATTGTCCTTTTCTGCTGCCTGATCTTTTTAAGCAGTGATCTCGTTGGATAACCGCAAGGTGTGATGCTTCATCCTTGGGCAAACTAAAAAACAGTAAAACCTCAAAATTATTTAAAATGAAGAATCAATTGATAAGTTGAATATTGAGCAATATGAGGTAGGCAAAGCTACTTTCTGAATGCAGTTCTGAGGAGGTTTTGATGGGTGTTCACCAGTATGTGCATATTTTACCTTTTGCTGATCCTAGATATGTTGCCAATAGCTGTCAGGATGAACATCAAAGTGCTAGTCTTAACTTATAAAGTCCTGTATGATTTGGCTACTTGACTTACGACTTCTCACTTAGTAACCATTCAAAGTTGTGAGGGAACCTCCCCAAAAGTACTTATAA